>NC_081568.1:141803367-141815869 GCF_022355385.1 Mustela nigripes
TTTATATATTATATATATATTTATATATATTATATATATATATATTTATATATTATATTATATATATATTATATATATTATAATATATATTTATATATTATATATATAAAGGACATTTTTTATGGCTCAAATTGTATACATATATACTATATTATATACAGTATATATATTATATGTAATATATATTTTTACCATATTTCATATATCTGGTATTGATGGGTATTAAGGTTAGAAATAAAGTTTATTTTAAACCAAACTGCTGGAAAATCATTTGCTTTTATGAAAATAAAAAAGCAGTTCACTGAGTAGTATACAGTTCATTAATTTATACGTTATAATTAATACCAAAAATAAATGTAATATTTTGTTAGCAAAACCTAACTAAAACCTGGAAATAAGGCACAAAAGGACTTTATGTTGTTTCAGTATCATACTAAAGTGCTATTTATCAAACTAGGTCATCTGAATTTCTAAGGGAATATGACTTAATGGTCTCACTATTTACTACTACTCAGGACCCAGATTCTGCAAAGTTAGAGATTAAGTTGAGGAAAATAGATAATAGGAAAGTTATTTTTGTACACTGTTGATGTAATTGATTTCTGTCTTACAGAGAAGGTAATTTCCTAAGTTATAATTTTTGTAATCATTTTTAAAATCTAAGCTTTTTCTAAAACTTACTATTTTATATGTGGGGATTTTTTTCTCCTCTTGAACCATTTTTGCATTTTGTTGATTTTTTGTTAATGACTCAAACAAAACTTGGACACAGACTCACCATGAATTTATGACAATTATGCTTTTAACATTTTGTTCCTGATTGCTATTGTATTTTGTTGTTAAGATTTTTAAAAGCTGGTAGCATGCAGTGGAATGCCTGGTGGTATTTCTCATCTGAAAAAAACATAAGGTTATGTGATATTTGAGGCTGAGATAAGCTGAGAAAGAGTATCCTCTCTGTGTGAAATAGCTTATGATTGTCCACACACCATCTGTTCATCACAATCAATGCAATGACCATCAGAAGTAAGAGGAGGCAAATCTGTAAACTTCCAATTTAGTAGTGTTTCTAAGCCATCATTATCATTAAGGCAAAATTCATTAAATTATCTGTTGTGCTGAGTCGTAGATGGATCAATTTAACAACATGGCTCTTGCCTCCTAGGAAAAGACCAATTTAAATAGACACTGGTGATAAATTCAAGGGCAAAATGATGTACACATAAATGTATCACTATGAACAGATTAAATGAGTAAGATGCATGTTAATTTTAAAAATAAAAGAAAATGGGGGTGCCTGGGTGGCTCAGTGGGTTGGGGCCTCTGCCTTTGGCTCAGGTCATGATCTCAGGGTCCTGGGACCGAGCCCCGCATAGGGCTCTCTGTTCAGCAGGGAGCCTGCTTCCCTTCTCCCCCTCTGCCTGCCTCTGAAAAGAAAATGTGCTGATCTCATTCCAAAATTAAACACAATGGCTTCTATTCAGCCTTCTGACTCAATTATGACTCCCAAATCTTGGGATATGAATAAGACCTTCGACTTTGGGTATTTTTGTGATTTTTTTGAAGTTCCAAGTCAGTAGATCAATGGCTGTGGTTGGGAATCTACTATTAAGTACTGGGTGGGGGAAACCCTAAAAACTGAGTTGATATCTGGACTAAAGGACTCAAATCATATGTTGTGTGAATCAGTCTTGTCTCAGTTATTTTATCGTTTTTCTATGCAACCTGCTTGTCGGTAGTTGTAAAACTCAGCAACTGCCATTTAAGTACTTTTGAAGCCAAGATCTAGATGCCAGGTGTGCTCTTGGCTATCATTGCTTCTAGGACCTTCCAAGGGCCAGAGCTAAGAGATTTAGCTGTGACTAAATTCATATTCATACTTCCAATTTCGGTTCAGCCCCATAGGTTTCTCCCTTACTGTCCCCCAGTGTATCTTTTCCTCCCCTTAGTCCATAATAAGGACGATGACCAGAAACTGTAGTGATGTCACCTCTCCCAGTCCTGCTACTGTTAGTATGTGTCGTTGCTCTTCTTCCCTGGTTAATCTGGTTAGGGACTCATCAGTTTATTTGCTCTCAGGGAATCCGCTTTTCCCACTATAAACACTTGTGGCTGGCATGAGGTAGAGCAGGGACATATGAGATCATGCTCTGGCAGTCGTGTTTTTCCTCTTTTGAAATTGTTATTTTGATACTTAGGAATTCTCTACTTCCAGGTCACTCTAAAAGCGAAACTTTATGTTTTTTTTTTTTTTTTTCTCTCTTGTATTGCAAGATTTGGAGGCCACTATTATCTTTCAGTATCTAGAATTCCAGAACTCCTATTAATCCAGGGTTGGTTTAAGGATTTTTTTTTTTGAAGATTTATGTATTTATTTGAAGGGGGGAGGCGTAGAGTCAGAAGGAAAGGGAGAGACAGAATCTTGAGCAGACTCCCCACTGATCATGGAGCTTGATGTGGTGGGGCTCAATCTCATGACCCTGAGATCATGACTGAACCAAAATCATGATTTAGATACTTAACCAACTGAGCCATCAGTGCCCCTATTTAAGGATATTTTGATGTACATCAGTTATTAGTTACATTATTGATTTTACTAATAAATGTTTAAGAAACACTTGAGTTATTTCTCATTCTTTAAGAGTTTTAATATGTTAGGAATAATGGGTATTTCTTTAACATAACAAATGCTCTTTATCCCAAAACAGTCCCCATCACATTCAATGACCCCACACTCAATATTTGCATTAGTATCAGTAGTAAGTCAAGTACACCTTCTATCAATATCATTATTTAGTATTATTTTAGAAGTTGAATAGGAAACAGTAAGCCAGAAACATTAAAGAGATATAAAAGTTGTAGAAGATGAGGAAAAACAGATTATCTCAAACATTATTTCAATATAATCTGAGAATCAACAGCTTAATCTAATAGTTTAGCATAGTAGAGACAATATAAATACAGACACTGCACAAACTGGGTTAAAATTGTAACAACCCATTGGAAATTTACTGAGAAGAAATACTTCATTCACAATAGCAAAACTAAATTACACATATCAAAAAAAGAAAGAGGATACCAAAATAGACCAAAAACTGAAAACTTACTAGGACAAAAAAGAAGAAAATGAAATATATATATATATCAAAGTTGAAAACTTAGTATTATAACATCATAAATCCTTCATCATTAAATTAGAAATAATTTTGGCAAGTTAAAAAATGTATATATATATGTGTGTGTGTGTGTGTGTGTGTGTATCTCAATATTGCTTTGTTGACATAGTTCACCTAGTAGAATAAATATTATTTTGAAAAAGGAAACATTCTTATGAGAAATATAATACTAAAATTTGTTCATTTATTTAACTATTTTTTTATTTTGTTATGTTAGTCACCATAAAATACATCATTTGGTTTTGATTCAGTGTTCCAAGATTCACTGTTTATGTACAATACCCAGTGCTCCATGCAATACGTGCCCTCCTTAATACCCACCACCCAGGTAATACTAAAGTTTAAAACATACCAGTTAAAACACTTGGTGATTGGAGCAAAGCTACTCTAATTATGTACGTAGGAAAGGGTGGTATTTGACAAGTAAAAATATTATTTTTGAAAAATATTTAATAGATTATGATATTATCATTATTTCCCCATTTTTTGTATACATTGTCTGGTTAGAAATAAGTATGTATGATAGTCACTTAACTATCCTAGAAATGATTGTGCATTCAAGAAGGACATTAGACACATTTTAAAATTTGAGTTATTTGTATGCTACAATATGATTTATAATTAGTCAAATGTTACATTTTATTTTATTTTATTTAGTTATAATTTTAAAAATTGATATATATGACCTACAATATCAAGTGCTTTGTAGTTCCATAAACATTTTAGGATTTTTAAAAAATTAGTCCTGTGAAAAATACTATTGGTATTCTGATAGGGATTGCATTAAATCTGTAGGTTGCTTTGGCTAGTAATGGACATTAGAACGGTATTCTTCCAATTCATGAGTATAGTATATCTTTACATTTATTTGTGTCATCTTCACTTTCTTTCATCTAATTCTTACAGTTTTGGGAGTACAGGTCTTTCACCTCCTTGGTTATATTTATTCTTAGGTATTTTATTTGATGCAATTGTAAATGGAAATTATTTTTAAATTTCCCTTTTTGCAAGTTTCTTATAAGTGTATAGTAACACAACAGATTTCTGTATATTCATCTTGTATCCTGAAACTTTCCTGAATTCATTTATTAGTATAATAGCTTTCCAATGAAATCTGGTGCTTTTTATATATAGTATTTTATCTGCAGTGACAGTTCACTTGTTTCTTACCAATTTTTTCTTTGTATTGTCCTTTTCTTGTCTGACTGCTATCTAGGACTTCTCATACTCAGTTAAATAAAAGGGGCATGAGTGGACATCCCTGTCTTGTCCTGATCTTAGAGGAAAAACTCAGTTTTTTATCACCAGGTATGCTGTTAGATTTGGGTTTGTCATATATGGGCCTCATTATGTTGAGAGATGTTCCTTCTATATCCACTTTGTTTTTTTTGTTTTGTTTTGTTTTGCTTTTTCAATTTATTTATTTTCAGAAAAACAGTATTCATTATTTTTTCACCACATCCAGTGCTCCATGCAATCTGTGCCCTCTATAATACCCCCCACCTGGTACCCCAACCTCCCAAACCCCCGCCACTTCAAACCCCTCAGATTGTTTTTCAGAGTCCATAGTCTCTTATGGTTCACCTCCCCTTCCAATTTCCCCCAACTCCCTTCTTCTCTCTAACACTGCTTGTCCTCCATGATATGTGTTATGCTCCACAAATAAGTGAAACCATATGATAATTGACTCTCTCTGCTTGACTGATTTCACTCAGCATAATCTCTTCCAGTCCCGTCCATGTTGCTACAAAAGTTGGGTATTCGTCCTTTCTGATGGAGGCATAATACTCCATAGTGTATATGGACCACATCTTCCTTATCCATTCGTCCATTGAAGGGCATCTTGGTTCTTTCCACAGTTTGGCGACCGTGGCCATTGCTGCTATAAACATTGGGGGTACAGATGGCCCTTCTTTTCACTACATCTGTATCTTTGGGGTAAATACCCAGTAGTGCAATTGTAGGGCCATAGGGAAGTTCTGTTTTTAATTTCTTGAGGAATCTCCACACTGTTCTCCAAAGAGGCTGCACCAACTTGCATTCCCACCAACAGTGTAAGAGGGTTCCCCTTTCTCCACATCCTCTCCAACACATGTTGTTTCCTGTTTTGTTAATTTTGGCCATTCTAACTGATATACCCACTTTGTTGTTAGTATTTACCATGAATGGATGCTGAGTTTTCTTAAACCCTTAGGCATTTACTGAGATGATCATTAAATTTTTTCATCATTTTTGTTACTGTAATGTGTCAGATTGGCTGATTTTTGAATAAGGAACCATTCTTGCATCCTTGAAGTCATCTCACTTGAAAGACCCTCATATATTTTTGACCTTGGTTTGCTAATATTTTGTTGAGGATATTTGCATGTGTGTTCGTCATGGATATATGTTTGTAATTTTTTTCTTTTCTTTCTTTTTCTTTTTCTTTTTTTTTTTTATTGGTAATGTTGTTGTCTCGTTTTCGTACCAGGGTAATACTGGCCTTATATAATGATTTGGAAGATTTCTTCCTCCTCTGTGTTTTGGAATAGTTCAAGTTGGTTAGGCATTAACTCTGGTTTAAATGTTTGGTAGAATTTACCTTTAACGCCATCTGGTCTAGGACTTTTGTTTGGAATTTTTGAAATTAATGATTCTGTTTAATTACTAGTAATTTGTTTAGATTTTCTATTTATTTCTTATTGTTTTAGAAGATTATGTATTCCTGTGAATTGACTGATTTCCTTTAGGTTATCCAGTTCCTTGGCCTGTAATTTTCCATAGTTGTCTGTTATAATCTCTTGTATTTCAATACTGTTGGTTGTTACTTCTTCATTTCCATGCTTTCTTTATTTTATAACTGGAAGTTTGTACCTCTTAACTCCCTTTAACTATTTTATTCCCCCTCTCCTGGGAACCACAAGTTTGTTCTATTTGAGTCTGGATTTTGGGGGCGTAGTTTTTTTTTTTTTTTTTAGATTCCACATATAAGTGAAATAATACATTTTTGTCTTTCTATTTCTATTTCTGTCTTTTCATTTCTGTATATTTATCTCACTTAGCATAATACCTTCTTGGTTCATCCATGTTGTTGGAAATGGCAAGCTCTCATTATTTTTTATGGCTGAGTAGTATTCCATTATGAAAGATACCACATCTTATTTATCTATTCATCTTTCATGGATCCAAGCTGTTTCCATATCCTGGTTATTGTAAATAATGCCACAGTAACATAGTAGTAAATATATCTTTTCAAATTAGTGTTTTTGCTGTCTGTGGATAAATACCCAAAAGTGGAATTACTGAATCATGTGGTATCTCTCATTTTTCTTTTTTGAGGAATCACTTAAATTACTGTTTTTCACAGTGATTGAGCCAGTTTACATTCCCACCAACAGTGCACAAGCATTCCCTCTTGTCTACATCCTCACCAACATTTGTTATTTCTTATCTTTTTGATACTAGTCATGCTGACTGATGAAAGGTAATATCTCATTGTGTTTTTTATTTGGTTTTCATTTCCCTGATGATGAGTGATGATGCACATCTTTTCATATACCTGTTGAGCATGTATATGTCTTCTTTGGAAAAATACATATACAGATTCTCTGGCCTTTCTTGTAATGCTACTTTTATACTGTTGTGTTCTGAAAACATGCTTGATATGATTTCAGTCTTCTTAAACTTATTGAACCCATTTTGTGTCCTTACATGATCTATCCTGGAAAATGTTCCATGATCACTTTTAAAAAATATTTGTTCTTCTGTTTTTGGATAGAATGTTCATTTTATATGTGTTAAGTCCATCTGATTTAATGTGTCATTCAAAGGCAGTGTCTCCTTATTGATTATCTGTCTGGATGACCTATTTAGTGATGCAAGTGGGGTACAAAAGTAACCCTACTATTACTATATTACTGTGAATTTCTCTCTTTATGTCTCTTAACATTTGCTTTATGTATTTAGCTGCTTCTGTCTTGAGTACATAGATGTTTATAATTGTTACATACTCATATTTAATTGATCCTTTTAGCATTATGAAACGCCCTTCTTTATCTCTTTTCTGTTTTTAAGTCTATTTTTGTTTGATGTTAGTATTGTTACTGAAGCTTATTTTTGCTTCCACTTGCATAGAACCTCTCTTTCTATTCCTCCATTTCATTCTTTATATGTGTTTAGGTTTGTGGTGTGTCTCTTGTAGGTAGCATATAAATAGTTCTTTTTTAAAAAATTTCCGTTCAGTTAGCTTATGTCTTTTGATCGGAACACTTAGTTTTGTTGTTGTTGTTGTTGTTGTTGTTAGGATTTCTTTTTCTATTTTATTAATAATTTTTTTTTCTATTTACCTTTTGCTCCATATTTATTAGAAAAGAGAGTTATGAAATTAAGTTAGTATTTAGAAACATGTGTCTTATAGTGAAACAAAGGAAGTGTGAAAGCAAATGACTATCCCTATAATAAATGAGTCCTGCGAGGATTAGAGCCAAGACTAGCATGGGCTGGAGTTTTTTGTTTTTGTTTTTGTTTTATTTTCAGCATAACAGAATTCATTGTTTTTGCACCACACCCAGTGCTCCATGCAATCTGTGCCCTCTTTAATACCCTCCACCTGTCTCCCCAAACCTCCCACACTCTGCCCCTTCAAAACCCTCAGATTGTTTTTCAGAGTCCATAGTCTCTCATGGTTCACCTCCCTTTCCAGTTTCCCTCAACTCCCATCTCCTCTCTATCTCCCCATGTCCTCCATGTTATTTGTTATGCTCCACAAATAAGTGAAACAATATGCTACTTGACTCTCTGCTTGACTTATTTCACTCAGCATAATTTCTTCCAGTCCCATCCATGTTGCTACAAAAGTTGGGTATTCATCCTTTCTGATGGAGCCATAATGCTCCATACACTTTGTCTTTTTACATTTAAAATAATTACTGATAGGTTTGGCCTTATTGTCATTTCATTAATTGTTTCATTGTTGTGTTTGCAGTTCCTCTTATCTCTTACTTCTTTCTTTATCTCTCCTTTACAACTTGATGACTTTCTTTAGTATTATACTTGGATTCTTTTTTTCTCTGTTTCTGTATACTACTATTATTTTTAGTATGTTTGCCATGAGTTTCATATATAGCTTCCTAATTACATAACAGCCTACATTAAGTTGATGATTGCTTAAGTTTGAAGACATTATAAAAATACTACATTTTTATTCTGCCCTCCACATTCTGTGTATATGATGTCATATGTTATATCTTTTTATTTTGTGTATCCCTTGACCATTTTTTTTTACAAGATTTTATTTATTTATTTATTTGACACAGAGAGAGAGAGAAAGCAGGCTCCCTGCTGAGCAGAGAGCCCAATGCAGGACTTGATCCCAGGACCCTGAGATCATGACCTGAGCCGAAGGCAGAGGCTTAACCCACTGAGCCACCCAGGTGCCCTCCCTTGACCATTGTTATAGATGTGATTTTACTGCTTTTGTCTTTTAACCTTTATACTAGCTTTATAAGCAAATGATCTACTATCTTTATTGTATGTTTCCATTCACCATTGAAAAAAATTTTTTTAAGTTCTAGTTATTACATTTTCTTTTCACCATTCAAATTTTTATGTGTCTGAGTGTGGACTTCCTTGAGTTCATCTTTTTGAGGGCTCTCTACTTCTAGACCCAGATGTCTGTTTTCCTTTCAAGGTTAGGGGAATCTTATTTATTACTTTTTTCTTTTTCAATAAGTTTCCTGCCCCATTCACTCTGTCTTTTTTGGGGATCCCTTTAATGTGAATGATATTATTCTTGATGTTATTGAAGAGGTCATTTAATCTATCTTCATTTTTAAATATTTTTTCTTTTTGCTTTTTACCTGGTTTGCTTTTGTTCAGTTGTGGATTCATTATTTGGCATCCTCTAATCGGCTGTTGATTGTATCTGCTGTACTTATCATTTAAGTTATTGGACTCTTCTGCTCTGAGGAATTATTTTTTCTATCTGTGGATAGTTTCTTAGATTTCATCCACTCTTCTCTCAAGACTGGTGAATTTTTTAATGATGATTAGTTTGGACTCTGTATTAGGTAAGTTGTTTATCTCCATTTCATTTAGCACATTTTTCTGGGGTTTTGTTGTGTTATTTCATTTAGAACATACTCCTTTATCTCACTGTTTAGTCTGATTCACTGAGTTTGTTACTATGTATTAGGTAAGTCAGTTATGTCTCTTTGTTTAGACGTAATAGCCTTATAAAAGGGTTCTTGCAAGTGGCCAATAGCACAAATTTCCCTGGTCACCAGAACCAGGTGCTCCAGGGGTGTCCCTTGTATGGGCTCTGTGCACCCACCTGTCATCTCCAGACTCTGACTGCTGCAGGCATTCTGGAGGGCAGCTTGCTCCTGGTTTAGCTTGCTGACAGGTTCTCTGATAGCAACAGTTGGTATATTCATGCATGGGGTTAACTCCTCCCCTCCACAGAGTGGCAGTTGCTTTCAAGGGCACTGGCCCCTGCTAGGGTCTATTGGGTGTGGCAGTAAGGTAGTCACTTTCAGCACTCATGAATCCCAACTGCGGTTGCCCTCTTTGTGTGGCAGGGCAGGAGAGCTTTTCAGGGGCACCTGCCAGTACAAAGGGACTGGGTGGCACCTGTATGTAAGGGAATGTCAGGGATGGACAAACACTATATAGCAAGGTAGATGGAAAGTGTCAGAATGAAGTTCCCTCAGCATCTGGCCAGCTAGGCAGAAGGAGGACAAGACAAAATGGTAACCACCAATACTTCCGTTCCCAGAGAAAGATCCTTTAGATCCCTGCTGCTCAAGTGCATGTTGTCAGAGGCAGGCCCCTGGCCAGGGTGGCCTCCACCATTGGGATGGCGTCTGGCGAGCTGCCGAGAAAAGTTGCCTCAGAAGACTAAGCAGAACGCCCTACGAGGAAGCCTATAGCATTGGTTGCTGGCGCAGTCATCTTGCTTAGGCTCCCCCTGTGATTCGCCCCTTTCTGTACCCTATGCGCTCATTGGCTCTGTGAGGATATATAAGCATGTCGCTGGAAAATAAAGAGAGGAAAAGAGCACAAGACAAGGAGGCTGATTGTCGTCCTTGCGGGTCGAGGGCGATACATGTTCTAAAACTAGTCAATAAATTTTCATGTATACCCTACACAGTTTTCAAACTGCCTTTTCTGGTCTGGGTCTCAGACCTAATGATGTACTGTTCACCCTGTAAGAGGTAAACTTGGTTTCTCATTGCCCCCGGCTGTCTAAAAGTTAAACCCCAGTGATGTTCAAATCTCCCGGAGCAAAGACTTACCAAAGCCAGAAAATGTGAGGTCTTGTTCTCCTGGTATGGGTCCCCATGGCCAGTAGTGCTCAATGTGGGGCTTAATCTCCTTGCTCATTGTTGAGCTCAGTATCTTCCTACTCTACCAGCTTCCTCTGCCCTCAGTAATGTTACCTTTTAAAGTAAACTTTCAGAGTCTTCTAAATGGCAATTTCAACATAGAGTATAAAGACAGTGTACATAATATATGTATAGATAATCATAGTAATAGTATAACTGAAAAGAAATAAACTGGAAGTAAAAAAAATAAAAAGATTACATATATTTGTCCTACATGGTTGTATTATAAGGTGATTAAAAATAACTTTCTGTATTAACATTCTAGAATAAATTGTATACTATATTAACAGAAACACACCCAATAACCAGGAGTTTATTTCAAGGAGTGATACATCAACAGACGCAAATACTACCAACACTTTACTAGGACAGGGACTGAAATGCATCACTAAAATGTGATTCTGACGTACCTCAGCAATCAAGTTAAAGTGTATGAGGGCAGTGGTGGAAAACACGGGGTGATAATCAAGAAGAGGTTTGTTTATTTTCTCAGGAACAGTATTGAGGCTAGATGAAATGCTAACGGAAAAACTCACAAACAAGGAGAAGGGAAAAGATACAAGGGAAAGAAAAGCAAATGTGACTGATAAAATGAAGTTCTTGAGGAAAAAGAAGGAAATCATTGGGATGTCGATTATCTATGAAGGAACTAAATAAGAAGTTGGATATCTTTGTTCATATACCTAAGGAAGGGGATGAAAAATTTTTTTTAAATCTCATATAAATACTCAGTTTGGGGCAAAAATATGGAGAGATATTTTTCTAATATTTGGAATTTCTTTATGAAATAAGAGAACATCAGTCTAGCTCAAAAGATAGTACATTTCCCCCACTAGTTTGTGATACTACAAATAAATCTGCCTCATATTCACACTATAAAAATAAATATCTATTCATACTCATTAGTATTTCCAGAGCACTTAGTGTGCTGTGCATAAGTACAGAAATAGGAACTTTCTACATTATTAGAACATTGGCCTAATAATCCCACTTTTTCCTTCTTTTTTTACCTAAATCACAATTTTGGAAGTTTTAGCCATATAGAAGTTCCCCTTCCCAGCTACCCTCCTACTTTTTTTTTACCTACAGCAAGTTGTATGACAACCTCTGGGTTAATGCTATGGAAACACACTATTCCTCAGTCATCAGCTAAACAGCACGGTGTTTTACAATGCAAAATATTGACAAGGTTTTGAGAAATGAGAACTCTTGCACATTATTATTTTAAGTAAAATTAATGTAACTTGTGGAAGATAATTTGAAATTCTTAGTAAGTTAAAGACTGTACTTTTGAGTTTTATCTTGAATAAACTTCCCTGTATATAAGGAAACAGGAATAGTAATGTGCATTATACCACTGTTACACTAGCAAAGAAGTGCAGACAACTTAATTTTTTACTAATAGGAGACTGGATAAATGTGGATTATTCACTTGATGAAATGTTATAGAGATATAAAAATGATTTTATTACACAAAATAACTGCCAAAATGTAAAATAAAAAATCAAGTTGTAAAAGGATATAGTATTATATGATAAATATTTATGAGAATAAACATTAATTCAAAATATATAAAAATATAGATGGAAACTTTAAAGAACAACTTGTAGGGAGTGATACCAACTGGCAGTAAGGGAAAAATGGTAAAGAGTGGGGCTTTTACAAGACAAGAAACAACATGTGTTAGAGGGGATGTGGAGAAAGGGGAACCCTCTTACACTGTTGGTGGGAATGCAAGTTGGTGCAGCCTCTTTGGAGAACGGTGTGGAGAATCCTCAAGAAATTAAAAATAGAACTTCCCTATGACCCTGCAATTGCACTACTGGGTATTTACCCCAAAGATACAGATGTTGTGAAAAGAAGGGCCATCTGTACCCCAATGTTTATAGCAGCAATGGCCACGGTCGCCAAACTGTGGAAAGAACCAAGATGCCCTTCAATGGACGAATGGATAAGGAAGAT
>NC_081568.1:141815879-141914305 GCF_022355385.1 Mustela nigripes
GTGGTCCATATACACTATGGAGTATTATGCCTCCATCAGAAAGGACGAATACCCAACTTTTGTAGCAACATGGACGGGACTGGAAGAGATTATGCTGAGTGAAATCAGTCAAGCAGAGAGAGTCAATTATCATATGGTTTCACTTATTTGTGGAGCATAACAAATATCATGGAGGACATGGGGAGTTAGAGAGGAGAAGGGAGTTGGGGGAAATTGGAAGGGGAGGTGAATCATGAGAGACTATGGACTCTGAAAAGCAATCTGAGGGTTTTGAAGGGGTGGGGGGTGGGAGGTTGGGGTACCAGGTGGGGGGTATCATAGAGGGCACAGATTGCATGGAGCACTGGGTGTGGTGAAAAAATAATGAATACTGTTATGCTGAAAATAAAAAATAAATTTAAAAAATTAATTAATTAATTTAAAAAATGAGTGGGGCTTTTAGCTACAACTAACTTTTTTCATTTAGAAAAATTCATAAAATTAAGAAAATAATAGGGAAGTTATTGCATTAGTCAAGCACAGGTATTAATCAAACACACTAACACATTTAATTGGGTAACTGCTAATGTTATTGACACCTTAAACTAAAATAGCTACTTACTAATTAGGGACTTAAGAAATAATGGGCAACATAAAATGTTTTCATAAGTAAGATTAAATATTTATTAAATAAAGTATTCATGAAGATGAATGAGGCAGCCCAGTAGTCAAATGTAAAGTCCACCCAGGATCTGTCATAGAACTCAAGAATTGACCCTTATATAAGAGTTAGGGTTTTGGAATTCACACTGGATGCAAAATTACAAAAATTTGCTGTTGAAATGCAAACTACTTATTTTTGTGTTGCTATAAAATATAATATTAGAATTATTTATTGTAAATTATGGATAACTGCAAGCTGTAGGAAAACCTGCTTAATGATTAGGAATACATCTATTTGAACACATCTGGAGTTGGAGAAGTTTATAATCCCAAAAGAAATCAGTTCATTTGCCCAGTACTTGAAGCCACAGGTTAGGATTTTATAGAAAATATAAATAAATAGTACTCCTCAACCCAAAGATCTCAGGATGCTTTTCTCTGAAGTTTATGAGTATCTATTCAAATTCAGTAAAGATTGTAGTTCAATTTAGGTTAAAAATAATGGAAGGAAGAAAAGGCAGGAAGGGAGGGAAGAAGAAAGCATCCTTTTTTTATGTTAAAATAGGTGATGTTCTGAGGTATTGGTATATTCTATTTATTGAATTGGGTGGGCTTTCACAGGTGTGCTCAATTTACAATAATATATTGAGGTATCTCTTTATGATTTGTGCATTTTTTTTGTATTCGTACCATACTTTGAACAAAAAAGGACCTCTGTGGAATTTAAATTGTTGAAGTTCAGAGATCACATTGCCAGTCAAAGTCAAGTCGATGAGGTAGATCTTCTGTATAATTCAGTAGATGTGAAAAGTACCATGACCTCAAAAATTATTAAGTCTCATTTTTACTCTTTGAGATTCATAGATGAAAAGTCCAACATGAATAAGATAATGAGTCTATAAAGCTTCTCTGGTGGCTTAATGAATTCAAGGAGAGAAAGGACATTTCACAGTTACTATTACTAAAATATTAATGCTAATATTTAATCAAGAACAGCAGATTTTCCCCCATAGTTTCCAATTTCTATCGATTATATTGATGAGGTGCTGACTTTCCATCATGACTGGATACAACGTGTCTATATTGTTGCCCAAACGTATTCACTTCTTGACTCTGAATAAACATGGAAGGATATTAAAGTGAAGGCTACAATATGGGAATGAAGGCTACTGTACTTACAGATATGCAGATAGAATAGAGCTACAAAAGTCCACATAGAAAATTTGAATATGAAGTAATAACTATAATTATGAACTTGATGCCTCTTGTGAAAGGCTTTATGAATTTTCATTTTATCTCCTTTCAGAACCACTTAACTTAAATATAATTTAGATTAAAGCCAGCTATGATGTATCATAGTCATTTTCAGGGGCATATCTCTAGCACACTTTTAATGGAGGGCAGGGGAGAAATTATTTTCTTCATAATTTACAGTGACTTGTACCAAGAATCTGCTTGGATAATCCAACAGGCTACTTGTGAACTTAAGTAACTAATAGCTGAGTGTCATAATCTTACTAAGGCAGTTAGGATCATTTAACCTTTTTTTACAGAGTTGTAAATTGAGAGTTCTGGAAGACAAGTAACATTACAGCTCCCAAAACAAAGCTGCTGCTTCTATGGTCTACTCCTTGGCACCTCCTTCTGCATATTTTCTGTTAGGTAATGGAATATTTAGCTTCTTAATCTGTAGGTTTGAATCCCAGAGACATCTTTGATTCTTTATTCCTCAAACTGCATATTTCAGTTGTATAAAAATTATGAATAAAAAATAAAGCCACATAAAAACAAAGAAATCACAGATACATTAGGGAAAAGAACACAGATCTTAGAATGGGAAAAGCCTTTTTAAGCATAACATGAAATATTATAAATTAAAAGACTATAAGATTTTTGACTATAAAAATTAAAATGTAGGATTGCCTGGGTGGCTCAGTCAGTTAAACCCTCCATCAGGTTCTGGGCTAGTGCAGAGTCTGCTTATTCTTCTCTCCCTCTCCACTCAAATAAATGAACAAATTAAAAATAAAATCTAAATAAAATGTAAAAAAAAAAAAAAGAAAATGAATTTTTTTTGTATAGCAAAAATATCATATAAAAGTCAAGACAGAGATAAACCAGGACAATATTACTAAAAAGTAAAGAACTAATTTTACTAATAAAAAAAAGCCCTCAAAATCAATTAAAGGTAAAATTCTGATAAAAATAGTCAAAAGATACATACTAGACTGTTAAGGGAATAGGAGATATATGTTGACAATTTATATAGACAATATAGCCAACAGAAGTGCTTGGTATCACAAGTAAAGAAAGACAATGAGACCTCGGGTTTCATCTATCATATGGAATTAACTGGCAGTACAGTTTTGGGGAAATTGAGGGGGAAGAAGCCTTACTACTTAAAGTATAATGTGTTAACATTTTAAAATTAGATTAAAATATTGTTGTTGTGGGGCGCCTGGTTGGTTCTGTCTGTTAAGCCTCCAACTCTTGATTTCAGCTCAGGTCATGAGTTTGACCCCTCTGTCCGGCTACTTAAGATTCTCTCTCCCTGTCCCTCTCCCCCAAGCCCCGCCTCCAAAATAAATGTTGATGTTGTTTTTGTCCCAATAAACAATTCTAGAGTATCCAAAGGAAAAGATTTATCTATTTATTTATCTATTTATTATCACAAACAACAAATATGTTATTATAATAGAGAAAAGGTGACAACTACCCAAATGTCTAATAGTGCAAAGTGAAAAGACATAAAAATGAAATACCTCTTACCAAGTTTTACAAAGCTGTGTATTCTGCACCCGCTCATTGCTTCTGCTTTATGCCACTGTCTGCTCATTAAACACTGTCCTTTCAAACTTTATGTCTGTTTATTTATTTATTTATGTATGTGTGTATGTATGTGTTTCCTTTTATTTCCCCAGAAATATTTTCTCATTCAATCCAACTCTCTCATCTCTGCCTAGTAAATTCAATTTCATTTAGCTCTCACTACCTTCTATCCTATGCCCGCCTCTTCTGAGCATCCGTAGTAATTTGGGAATGCTCATTCCCATTGTTCTTCCATATATTTCTCTGTTGTATTTCCAGTTTAATCAAAGCAAATCTGTATCTGAATTCCTGGGTTGTATCCCTAGTAGTTGTTGTGACTAACACCTTTTAGGTATTTAATAAATGCTCACTGAATTAACTTTGTGAATTACTTTGTGTCTATACGATAGACTACAATTCATCCATTATAATTATGTCATAAAGTATTTGATGACTTAAATGATAGTTCATGACTTAGATATAACCAAAAGCAATAATCCTTTTACCTAGTACTAGTACCTAGTACTTAATTTTTTCATTCAATTGTAGTGGACACGATGTTACATTGGTTTCAGGTATCCAACATAGTTATTCCACAATTCTTCATGTTAGGCAATACTCACCAGTGTAGTCCCCGTCTGTCACCATATGATATGTTACAATACCATTGACTATATTCCCTATGTTGTACCTTTCACTCCCATGACATACATTACCTAACAATAAGCCTGTAATTCCCACTCCCCTTTGCCCATTTGGCTCATACCTCCACCCTCTTTTCATCTGGTAAACCCCAATTTGTTCTCTTTATTTATAGATCTGGTTTTGCCTGTTTGGCTTGTTTTATATTTTAGATTCTAGATATAAGTGAAATCACAAGGTATTCATCTTTCTCTGCATGAGTTCACTTAGCATAATACCCTCTAGATCCATCCATGTTGTTCTAAATTGCAAGAGCTTGTTCTTTTTTATGGCTGAGTAATATTTCATGGTGTGTGTGTGTGTGTGTGTGTGTGTGACATCTTCTTTGTCATTTTATCCATTGATAGACTCATAGGTGGCTTCCATATCGTGGCTATTGTAAATATTGCTGCAGTAAAAAAAGAGATACATATATCTTTTCAAATTACTGTTTCTGTCTTTTTCTCCACATTCTTGCCAAGGCTGGTTATTTCTTTTCATTTTGATACTAACCATTCTGTCAGATACAATGTGATAGCTCACTGTGGTATCAATACATATTTCCCTGATGATTAATGATACTGAGCATCCTTTCATTTATCTGTTGCTGGTCTATATGTCTTCTTTGGAAAATTGTCTATTCATGTTCTCTGCTCATTTTCCAACTGGATTACTTATGGATTTTTGGGTGTGTGTATCTGTTCAGTTATAGGAGTTACTCTTATATTTTTGTTCAGGAAGTTGCCTTTTTGTTTATTGATGGTTTTCTTCACTGTGAAAGAGCTGTTTTTTTTTTTTTTTAATTTTTGTATAGTCCCAATAGTTTATTTTTGGGTTTGTTCCCTTTGCCTGAGAGAAATATCTAGAAAGATGTTCCTGAGGACACCATCAAGGAGATTGCTGCTCCATTACCCTCCCATACACTTAAGAATTACCCTTAATTCTTACCTCTCAAGACCACTCTCTGCTTTGAGATTATAAGGCCTAACAATAACTGTAAATTAGGATACTGCTATGTCAATGATTCCCAGAAGCTCACGACTTCCAGATATTTCATAATACCTTGGATTCCAATATATTTAAAGCTCTTAATACTACTCTTTTTTTGTTTGTTTTTGAATACCATCTTCTTCCATTCTATAACTTCTTTAATCCTTACACTGTGCTCTTTAACAGCCAAAATCAGTAATTAGTGAACTCCTCTATAATTTTGCTGTTCTTCTGTCTTCTTGCTCTAATAAAAACCTGCCTTTTCCTCAATTAACTGTTTTCTTGAAACCTTCTCAAGTTTATGTTCCTCCCATATCTCTCCTACTATTGGACCCAAAGTAAAAGAGATAAACTGACTGTTTCCTCATTAGCATTTAGAGGTTATCTTTCTTCCCTTCTCCCAGAAATCTTCAGCCCTGAATGTCATGTCACCAGATCCTATAATCTAATAACCCCTTAGTCATATACTAACCTGAAGCCATACCCCATCAGACATTGAGGATTTTATCTCCTGTCTTACTTCAATGTTAATTTTTTCCTACAGTCATAATCAAGATATTATAAAACCTGTGATACAATTTTTAAATAATTTTTAAGCCTAGTTGCCATTATTTGCAGGTGTACAACATAGTGATTCAGTGATTCATACCTTATAAAATGCTCTCACAGTAAGTATAGTGACCAACTCTTCCAACCAAAGTTACTACAATATTATAGATTCTATTCCCTATTATGTGCTTTCATCCCCGTGACCTGACTTATTTTAAAACTGGAAGTTTATACCTCCTAATTCCCTTTGCCTGTTTCACCTATCCTCTCATCCCAGAAGACAGTCACCTGTTTTTGTTCTCTGTATTTACAAGTCTGTTTCTGTTTGGCTTTTGTTGAATTTTGATAGTTTGTTCATTTTTTTAGATAAAACATATAAATAAATCATGGTATTTGTCTTTCTCTGTCTGATTTATTTCATTTAGTATAATACACTCTTGTGTTTATCCATGTTGTCACAAATGACAAATCTCATTATTTTTATGGCTGAGTAATATTCCACTATGTGTGTATGCTACCTCTTCTTTAATCATCTGTTAATGAATACTTAGGTTGCTCCGTATCTTGGCTATTGTAAATAATGCTGCAATAAACATAAGAGGTACTTACTTACCTCTTTTTTTACAATTATTAATTTCATTTTCTTTGGGTAAATACCCAGAAATAAAATTATTAGATTATATAATATTTTTAATTCTTGAGGTACTTCCCTACTGTTTTATAGTGCCTTCTCCAATTAAAATTTTTATCAACAGTGCATGAAGATACCCTATTCTCCACATCTGTGGCAACTTTTGTTATTTCCTATCTTTTTTGATATTAGAAATTGTGATTGGTATGAAGTATTATCTCTTTGTGATTTGAATTTGTGTTCCCTGGTGATCTGGTGATGTTGACCAAATTTGCATGTATCTATTGGCCATCTGTAGGTCATCTTTAGAAAAATGTTCACTCAGGTTCTTTGACCATTTTTAATCAGATTATTTGTTTTGTTTCCTGTTGAGTTGGATGGATTTTTTATATTTATTATATATTAACTTTTTATCAGATGTATCATTTTCAAATATATTCCATCCAGTTGGCTGCCTTTTCATTTTGATGATTTTGTTTCATGATTTTTTGATATATGAAAGCATTTATTATGTTCAAAAGATAAATTTATATATTACACATGAAAAGCTTACAAAGCTCAACTTTGCAGGACAGCTTCGTACAATGTAAAGTTAAAATTACAATGAATGTACAACATTGCATAGTATAAGCTCCTGTCTTAGAACAAGATAATGACCATTCTTTAGGATTAAAATAAGATTCAGTAGTAGTCCTCTCTGTAGCTACAGAGAGGAATAGCACAGATACTTTTATTTTTTTCCCACTTTGAAGTTATAAATTTCATCATAGACTAAAAAGCTTTTTAGTTTGATGTAATCCCTGCCTGTTGATGCTTTTGTTTTCCTTACTGGAGGAGACAGATCTGGAAAAATAGTGCTAAGGCTGATGTCCACTAGTATACTAGGCTTTTGTCTAGAAGTTTTATGATTTCATGTCCTTCATTTAGGTCTTTACCCATCTTATTTTTGGATCTGGTGTAAGAAAGTAGTCCACATTCTCTCTTTGCATGTATTAGTGCAATTTTCCCAACACCTTTTATTGAAGAGACTGTCTTTTTTCCATTGTATATTTTTGTTTTCTCTGTCATATAGGAGTAATTGCTTATATATGCATGGGTTTATGATGAGTCTGGCCTAAGGTTTATCAACTTTGTTTATCTCTTCAAAGCACAGCTTTTAGTTTTATTAGTTCTTTCCATTGCTTTTCTTTCTTTTCTTTCTTTTTTTTTTTTTTTTGTTGTTGTTGTTCTCCATTTATTTCCACTCGGATTGTTATTACTGTTCCTTCTAATAACTTTGAACTTACTGTCAGAGTAGATTGTTTATTTGGGATTCTTCGTGTTTGTAAGGTAGGACTGAATCAGTATAAACTTCCCTCTTAGAATTACTTTTACTGCATCACAAAGATTTTTTTAACCACTGCTTTCCATTCTTACTTTTCTCTAGGTTTTTTTGTTTTGTTTTGCTTTTTTCCTTCTTGATCTCTTGATTGACTCATTGGCTGTTTAGAAGCACATTGTTCAGCCTCCACATATTTCTGCAGGTTTTTTCCCCCATTATTTTTTCTTGTGATTGATTTTTTTTAGTTGCTACTCTTGTGGTTGGAAAAAATGCTTGGTACAATTTCAGTCTTCTTAAATTTGTTGAGACTTGTTTGTGACCTAATACAAGATACATCCTAGAAAATATTCCATGTGCACTTGAAAAGAAGTGTATTTAGTTGTTTTCGGATGAAATGTCCTGTATGTAGCTGTTAAGTCTAACTGGTCTAACGTGTCATTGTAACCCTACCTTTTCATACTGCTTTTCTGTCTGGATGAAATAACCATTAGCGTAAGAGGAGGGTCAAAGTCCCCTACTGCTGTTGGATTAATGTCAACCTTTTCCTTTATAATTGTAAATACTTGCTTATTACATTTTATTTCTGTGTTCCTCTGCTATGTGCATGGATATTTACAGTTGTTCTACTCTCTTGTTGAGTTGTTCCTTTTATCATTATTTAATACTCCTCCTTGTCTTTTTCAGTCTTGTTTTAAAGTGTAACATTTCTGATATAAGCATTACTACCCTGGGTTATTTTTCCCTTCATTTGCATGGACTATCTTTTTCCATCTCTTCACTTTCAGCCTGTATGCTTCCTTAGTTCTGAAGTGAGTCTCTTGTAGACAGCATATAGATTTTTTAAAATCCTTTTAGTCACCTTATGCTTTTAAATGGAGCATTTATTCCACTTACATTTAAAGTAATTTCTGATAGGTATGTACCTATTGCCATTCTGTCAATTGTTTTCTAGTTGTGTTTGTAGTTCTCCGTTTCTTTTTCCTTTAGCTCTCTTCCCTTATGATTTGATGACTTTCTTTTAGTGTTATACTTGGATTCCTCTCTCTCTACTTTTTGTGCACTATTATAGGTTTTTGGTTTTTGGTTACCTTGAAGCTCATATATAACATCCTATGTATATAGCTGTCTATAATAAGTCAGTAGTAGCTTAAGTTCAAACACATTCTAGAAGTACTTCATGAAGTATTCTAAAATACTTCATTTTTACTCCTCCCTCCACATTGTGTGTGTGTGTGTGTATGTATATATATATATATATACACATACATACATATATATGAATGATATAATATTTTCTTTTTATTTTGTGTATCCCTTGACTAGTTTCTGCAGATAAAGTTGATTTTACTACCATTGTCTTTTAAACTCCTTTCTAGCTTCATTAGTGATATATCTACTACCTTTAGTGTATGTTTGCTTTTTGCTAGTGTTTTTTTTTTCCTTTTGTAATTTTCTTTCTTCTAGTTATTCTAGACTTTTTCACTTAAAGAAGTGCCTAGTATTTCCTGTAAGCCTGGCTTAGTGGTGACGAACCCCTTTAACTTTTGTTTCTCTGAGTAACTTTTTAGCTCTCCTTTTTTTCTGAATGATAGCATGACTGGCTAAGGTGTTCTTGGATGTACCTTTTTCTCTTTTCAGCATTTTCAGTATATCATACCCTCCTTTCTGGCCTGTAAAGTTTTTGCAGAAAAATGGATTTATGTTTACCTACTACACAACTGTTCCTTTTCTCATATTGCTTTTAAGATCCTCTCTTTATGTTTAGTTTTGCCATTTTCGTTATTTTTTGGCTTGGTGTGGGCCTCCTTCAGCTCAGTTTTCTTGGAGCCCTTCCTAGACCTGCATATCTTTTTTCATTCTTCAGGTTAGGGAACATATCAGCTATTCTTTTTTTCAAATAAGGTTTTTGTCCCTTTCTCTCCCCTGGGATTCCTCTATTGAAAATGTTAGTATGCTTAATGTCACTAGAGAGGTTAAGCATATGCTTGTTTTTAAAAAATTCTTTTTTCTTTCTGCAGTTCAGCTTAGTTGCTCTCTGCTAGACTTATTCCAGATCACTGATCCATTTTACTGAATTCTCTAATCTGTCATTGATTCCCCTATGAGGTGTTTTTCATTTTAGGTACTGTATTCTTTTTTTAAAAAAAATTATTTATTTGAGTGAGGGAGAGTGAGCATGAGTAGATAGGAAGGGTAGGGGGAGAAGCAGACTCCCTGCTGAGCAGGAGCCCCATGTGGGACTGGATCCCAGGATCCTGGGATCATGACCTGAGAAGAAGGCACATGTTTATAACCAACTGAGCCACTCAGGTGTCACTCATTTTAGGTGTTATATTCTTGATACCTGAGTGGTTCTTTTTAATATTTTCTTTCTCTTTGTTGAAGTTCCCACTGAGTCAATCTACTCTTCCTTCAAGTCTGATGAGCACCTTCATGACCATTAACTTCAACTCTTTTTTTTTTTTTTAATTTTTTATTTTTTATAAACATATATTTTTATCCCCAGGGGTACAGGTCTGTGAATCACCAGGTTTACACACTTCACAGCACTCACCAAATCACATACCCTCCCCAATGTCCATAATCCCACCCCCTTCTCCCAAACCCCCTCCCCCCGGCAACCCTCAGTTTGTTTTGTGAGATTAAGAGTCACTTATGGTTTGTCTCCCTCCCAATCCCATCTTGTTTCATTTATTCTTCTTCTACCCACTTAAGCCTCCATGTTGCATCACCACTTCCTCATATCAGGGAGATCATATGATAGTTGTCTTTCTCTGCTTGACTTATTTCGCTAAGCATGATACGCTCTAGTTCCATCCATGTTGTTGCAAATGGCAAGATTTCATTTCTTTTGATGGCTGCATAGTATTCCATTGTGTATATATACCACATCTTCTTGATCCATTCATCTGTTGATGGACATCTAGGTTCTTTCCATAGTTTGGCTATTGTGGACATTGCTGCTATAAACATTCGGGTGCATGTGTCCCTTTGGATCACTACATTTGTATCTTTAGGGTAAATACCCAATAGTGCAATTGCTGGGTCATAGGGCAGTTCTATTTTCAACATTTTGAGGAACCTCCATGCTGTTTTCCAGAGTGGCTGCACCAGCTTGCATTCCCACCAACAGTGTAGGAGGGTTCCCCTTTCTCTGCATCCTCGCCAGCATCTGTCATTTCCTGACTTGTTGATTTTAGCCATTCTGACTGGTGTGAGGTGATATCTCATTGTGGTTTTGATTTGTATTTCCCTGATGCCGAGTGATATGGAGCACTTTTTCATGTGTCTGTTTGCCATCTGGATGTCTTCTTTGCAGAAATGTCTGTTCATGTCTTCTGCCCATTTCTTGATTGGATTATTTGTTCTTTGGGTGTTGAGTTTACTAAGTTCTTTATAGATTCTGGACACTAGTCCTTTATCTGATATGTCGTTTGCAAATATCTTCTCCCATTCTGTCAGTTGTCTTTTGATTTTGTTAACTGTTTCCTTTGCTGTGCAAAAGCTTTTGATCTTGATGAAATCCCAGTAGTTCATTTTTTCCCTTGCTTCCCTTGCCTTTTGCGTTGTTCCTAGGAAGATGTTGCTGCGGCAGAGGTCGAAGAGGTTGCTGCCCGTGTTCTCCTCAAGGATTTTGATGGATTCCTTTCGTACATTGAGGTCCTTCATCCATTTTGAGTCTATTTTTGTGTGTGGTGTAAGGAAATGGTCCAATTTCATTTTTCTGCATGTGGCTGTCCAATTTTTCCAGCACCATTTATTGAAAAGGCTGTCTTTTTTCCATTGGACATTCTTTCCTGCTTTGTCGAAGATTAGTTGACCATAGATTTGAGGGTCTATTTCTGGGCTCTCTATTCTGTTCCATTGATCTATGTGTCTGTTTTTGTGCCAGTACCATGCTGTCTTGATGATGACAGCTTTGTAATAGAGCTTGAAGTCCGGAATTGTGATGCCACCAACGTTGGCTTTCTTTTTCAATATCCCTTTGGCTATTCGAGGTCTTTTCTGGTTCAACTCTTGATCAAGTAGATTGCCTGTCTGTTTTATCTCTTTTTTCTGGGAAATTGTCTTATTTTTTTCATTTGGAACATAGTTTTTGGTCTCTTCATTTTGTCTGACTCATTGTGTTTCTTTGGGGGTAGGTAAATTGACTACACATTCTATTCTCAAAGGAGTGGCCTTACATAAAAAGTATTTTCTGTTCCACAACTAAGTGAAACAATATGGTAATTGACTTTTTCTGCTTGACTTATTTCACTCAGGTAAACAATGAGTCTTGGAATGGTACATCAAAAACTTTATGGTGAGTAACATAAAATAATAAGAATAAGAATAAGAATAAGAATAAAAATATCTTGTGGTAACCAATATTACAGTCTCCTCCTATTAGTGGAACCAGGTGCTCCAGGCATGCCCTCTGTTACTTGTGTCTACCCTCCTGTTGTGGCTGGACTGCAAGTGATATGCATACACTAGTGACCACAACTTGTCCCTAGAATGGGTGGCTGAGAGGCTCAACTTCAGCTTGCAGTGAGCTGGTGGGTGAGGTACCTCCTTTTCCCCAGAGCTAAACCTGTCTTGAAGAAGGCAGATCTCAGCTGGAGCTGCCTGCCAGAGCTGACAAAGTGTCAGCTGTCTTCCGGGGGAAGACAGGTCCTGACTGGGGTGGGAGCCATTTTGGAGGTATACCTGTTTGCGAGGGCAGGTCCACAGGTCCATTTTTCCATGCTAGATGGAAAAAACCAAAATGGGCTCTTGCAAGCGTCTGACTGGCTAGGTTGAAGGGGAGGGGGAGAAAAAATGGCACTGTCAGCATTTGCATTCCAGCAAAAGCTTGTACAGGTCCCAGCCCTCTGGTACACATCCTAAAATGAGTTAGTGGATCTTCATGCATAACTCTGGCACTTTTCAAACTTCACTTACTTGGCTCTGTGTATTTTGCTTCTCTTCTTGTTAGTATGGGATGATTTTTTTGTGTTCCTACCTGAGGTCGCGCATCCCACTCAGGCAGCAGATACAGCCCCTTTAAACGTCGCACTTCAGCATCTCTCCTTTCTCTTTTGCATCTTTTTTTTTTCTCTCTCACCAGATAATTCCAATTTGCTTGGTAAAAACTATCATTTCACTCACCTAAAAAAGCCTTCTATTGATCCCATAATCATCTCCAGCTACCATTCGGTTTCTCTGCTCTACTTGACAGCAAAATCCTTTCCAAAAGGTGCCCATTTCATTTCTCTAATTCTACCTTCCCTTATCATTTGATTTCATTTTAATTAGGTTTTCTGTCGCATCACTTCATGAAGCAGTTCCTTTTTTTTTTTTAAAGATTTTATTTATTTATTTGACAGAGAGAAATTACAAGTACACTGAGAGGCAGGCAGAGAGAGAGAGAAGGAAGCAGGCTCCCTGCTGAGCAGAGAGCCCGATGCGGGACTCGATCCCAGGACCCTGAGATCATGACCTGAGCCGAAGGCAGCGGCTTAACCCACTGAGCCACCCAGGCGCCCCATGAAGCAGTTCTTATAAGGTGATCAATAGCTTGGTTGAAAATGAAATATGTTTTCAAGCCTGGGCATCTTTGAAAGGAAAAGGGAGCGCAAATGATTATGACACTGAGGAACTGGGTGCAGAGCAGGACTGTCTCAGGTAACTTGCACATGTAGTCACCCTACCAGTGATTACAAGGTTGCTAACAGTTGTCTAACCTGGAAGGGAACAGAGGGCAAGAGAAGGAGAGGGATCTTTTGTAGCACTGAAAACAGTTTTTTAGTACTTCATGCATGAAATACTTTATACTCTTGGCTTCTAGTTCACCACATATGTTGGTTTCCCTCTTCCTTCATGAACTGATGTTTTCAGGCTCTTTACCAGGTTTTTTCCCTCATCAGCACAGCCTGTAAATTGTGGAGTTTGCTAGCGCTTCTCCATTAATTCTCATTTGTTCTCCTTTTTTTTTTTCCCTACGATATTCACCCATTTGATTTTCAATTAAGTAAGGTCGACTATACATTTTCTCCTCTGATGGTTCCACTGTACTCCAGACTCCTCTCTTCCACTGCCTACCCATTGTCAACATTTGGATGTGTAATGGACCTCTTAAACTTAACATAAATGGTAACATTTTCCTCCCAAAGCCTTGGAGCCATTCTTAATTGCATTTTCTCTTACATGTGCCCTAAGGCACTTCTGTCACCTGTATTGCCACCACCCTGGTTCAAGCCTTCATTTTCTCTCACCTGGATTATTGTAATAGCTTCTTTACTAATTTCCTCATTTATTCCCTCAAGCCATCTCACCATCCCCTACATACGTAATCCATTCTCAACACAGCATACAAGGGGAACATTGGACTTTACCAATCAGGATGTGCTGATCCTCTGTTCAGTAACTCTGCAGTGACAAATGGTTGTATTCAGTTGAAATAGTGCAAGTCCTTTAGTAACCATAAATCCCTACATTATTATACTCAACTTCATCTCCTACTCTTTCCTTTCTTCCTTATTCTGCTTCTGCCACACTGGCTTTCCTGCTCTTCTTAGACATGCTTGGCATTCACCTGATTCCTGGAATGTTCTTCTCCAAAATTTATGTGTGATTATCTCCCTAATCTTTTTATTTTTCTCTGTATTACCAATGAATTTATTTTTCATTAAAAATATTTTCAGCAAAAACACACATAGCTATTAGTTTTTATTATAGTTTGTGGAGTTATTCTCTGCCTCCTTGAGGGTACAGTATTTACATAAATCGTTTGGAACTCTTCTGTTAAGGAGACTTGCTTACTCTCTTCACTCAATATTTATTGATATCAGTATGAACTCATGGAGATTTATTGCATACTTTGGGTTATAATCCAGTACTACTTTATATTGTTGCTCAAATTGTCATTGCTCTGCCAGGCCGTGTGTGTGTGTGTGTGTGTGTGTATGTGTTTAACCTTTTAAAAGCCTTTTAAAATATTCCCTTGATAGCAGTGCTTCCCCTACTGACTTATTTTAAATTATAACATCTCCCCACCAGATGTTGCTTCTCTGTTCTCCTACATTGCTTTAGATTCTTCATAGCACTTATCACTTCATGGCACTTACTGGAATACTATCTGTTTATCTGTTTATTATATCTACTTTATCTGTTTATTTATCATACACACATGCATGAACACACACACACACACACACACACTGGATGTCTCCTTGCACTGGAATATGAACTCCAGAAGGATAAGGATTGTTACCTGCTTTTTCTATTGCTTTTTCCTCATCTCAAAGAATAGTACCTAAAACACAATAGATATTCAAATATGTGTTAAATGAATATATGAATTGTTGATCTAGCCCACAATGGAGTGTACTAAATGTAACCATAATAAGGATGAGTACTACCACTGCTGGGCACTGTTTAAGTGATTCTTATATTTTTAATCTCATATGCATAGAGAGGAGTCAGTAAGGATATGCATAAAATTGCTAATAAAAGTTACCTTTGAGTGAGGAGATTATAGAAGATGGTTTTGTTTTTGCTGATCTCTCTTTTCTAAATGTTTATCTGTAAAATGTATATTATTATTATAATAAAAAAAGATAAATAGGAGATTGTCCCTCTTTTTGCACTCTGTTTTATTTATTTTTCTTGTAGCCAGGCTCTTAGACAGAGACAAAGTGTGATTTAGGAAAAAGACATTTCAAAAATAACTTTTCACAGACAGTGGGTATTTTTTATCCTGGCTTTTAATATATATCAGGTTTGCTTACTATATTTTAAACACTTTTGAGTCTTTAAGAGAAAAAAGTAAGCAAAAAATTCTCTTCATAGAACTTTTAGCCATACAGTAAGTAAAACCTACTTAACAAGGCATTTCTAGCTTACACAAGGCAAGAAAAGCTGAATTCATTGTTTCTCTGATTTCACTACTGAAATGAAGTCATTAAAGAGTCCAAAAACTGAAAAGCATCAAACCAAAACCTCCAGTCCCCCAAATACCCAATAAAGCCATACTCATGATAAAAAAAAAAAAAAGAGAGAGAGAACTCATCTATTCCCTGAAATGAAGTAACAATTTAAAAAACAAAGCGAAAATATAATCTAACACACTAAAATATACTTAGGCTATTTTAAAATAGGCTTATAGACTCAAGTTTTGCTTATAATGTGACTTTGCAAGAATCCAAGCTAATTGAATTTGGAAAGTGTCAAGCACTATTTATAAGCAAAACCAAATGCTGTGAGCTTTTTGAAGCTCAAATACAGTTTAAGCTTGAGTGAACTCAGTTTATAAATTCAGATTTTTTACTTTCTGAGTAAAATGCATATAGGGGTAACATGCTTTCTTCAGCAACTCATTGGGAGTTTATATCTATACATTCTTTTCTGTCTTTTGTGGGTGTTTTTCATTTTGTTTGAAAATTAAAGAAATGCTTTTGTAAGCTTGAAATACAGTTTTGAAGGTGAAGGCATTCAGAATATCTCCCCAAAATATGCTCCTTTGCCATGTGGACTGTTTTGAACTAGAGGAAATTAAGACCCACCAGACTCAAGAAAGAACTTTGACCCTCAAAATACCTAAAATAATTGAGATAGTGGGCCTCACCCAGAAAGAGAACTAGTTAAAACCTTTTTAACCTGAATGACCTGTATCTTTGGAAGGAGAAATAACAATAACCAAACATCTGCTCTTGTGATGGTATGTGAATTACCCTCTTCCCATTTAAAGGCTGGGTCCTGTCCCACTCCTTAGCTTGAGATGGCATATAAGCCTCAGTTGCTTAGCTTCTTACTGAGTCATATTTTCATAGGGTCCCTGTGCGTGTCATTAAAATGTCTTTTTTCCCTGTGAATCTGTCTTGGGTTTGTTTGATTTTTAGACCACTCAAAGAACCTAGAAGGGTAGAAGGAAATTTTTTTTTCTTTCTTTCTTCCTTTCTTTTTTTTCTTTTTAGAGATTTTGTTTATTTATTTGACAGAGATCACAAGTAGCCAGAGAGGCAGGTAGAGAGAGAGAGTGGGGAAGCAGGCTCCCTGCTGATCAGAGAGCCTGCTGTGGATCCCAGGACCCTGAGATCATGACCTGAGCCAAAGGCAGAGGCTTAACCCACTGAGCCACCCAGGCGCCCCAAAGGAAATTTTTTCTAACCAATAAAGGTAAGGGATGGAAAAAGGGCAGTTAAGATGGCACTGTTTGTCTCCTATCAGTTTAAAAAAAAAAATGCTAGGAATGTAAATGGGGGTTTAAAACACTTTGAAACATTTCTCTTGAGAATTACTTCAGGCTAGGACTTCCAGAATGGATAATGCAACCTGGTTTTTAATCTCTCAAAATTGTACTATAGAGTGTCACTATCAGGAATCAAAATGGGTTAAGCACATTTAAAGTGTCTCATTTCCAGTTGCAAAAGTTTCACCTTCATATAATGAGCAGCCAGGACCCTGGACCTGGGGATGCAAAGAGCAAAGGCTTAATAATAGTACACAAACCATGATGGGAGAACAAGATAATAATATGAGCAGAAACCTGTAGGCTGACAGTATGAAACCATATGAGTGGCTAGTATATCTAGAATCTTAGATGCCAATATTAATAATACAGAATGATAACACAAATCAGCTAGGAGTGAGATGACAGAGTCATTTGAAGACAGCGCATAAAAAGAATACACTATGTCAGTGAATCTAGTAGAACTGCTGCTCTAGGGGCGCCTGGGTGCCTCAGTGGGTTAAAGCCTCTGCCTTCAGCTCAGGTCACAATCTCAGGGTTCTGGGATGGGGCCCCACATCAGGCTCTATGCTCTGCAGGGAGCTCCCCTCTCTCTCTCTCTCTGCCTGCCTCTCTGCCTGCTTGTGATCTCTGACTGTCAGGTAAATAAATAAAATATTTTAAAAAAATACTGCTGCTCTAAACTCCTTGGACACCAGTTCATGTAACTGTCGGTGAAGACTGCCACAGGAGTAGGATACTTAGAATGCCGGTCCTTTTTAACAAGGCTGAGGCACAACACCGATACCCCAACACAAGGTCAAGAAGTGGTGAGAATGCCACAACTCAGAGCTTACTTTCTTTTCTTTCCAGATTTCATGGATTCAGTCCCCTGGTCCTATATATTCACCTGTCCTCAAGCACACTCCATCTTCATAGTAGTGGTTTACTTGATGTTTTTCTTCTAATACATGCCCCCGCTTTCCTTCACATTCCATTCTTTGGCACAGTGAGAAAGATGTCTCACCCCTTCTCTTCTATTTATGGTCTCTTCTCTGTTGTTCCATCAGTGATCTCAGTATCCAGCCTCCGTATCCATTTCTGTCACCCACTGAACTGTGGTATGTCCTGACCTCTGCCCCATATCTTTGGGACCAACGTCTTACCAAAACTGTATGGTGTAGAGCATTCACACAAAACTAGGCATCCATTCTAACTCAGGCATGAACTCGTAAGTATGGTGGAGTTAACAACTGATCAGACAGTCCTTTATTAATTGGGAACTACAGTCTCCTAGTTGGTCAGTTAAGAATTTTTTTCTCCGTGTTTCATTAAAGAATGCCAAGAAGCATAAATTCCAAGTTGCCTATGGCAGTGAGCAAGTCTCTGCATCCTTGGATTGATTACTTCTGCCTTACCAGTTTCATAAAATTAGTTTTTCATTCATGCACCCTGAGATAAGTTCCTACAGTATATTTATCTATATAATAAAGGTTGTCTTGGGCTCTGGTTTACAGAGGGACTCTCATTATGATGGTTTTCATTTTATGCTCCCTGAGCTGGAATAAAAATTGGAAGCAGCTTTTCTCAGAATGTTACATAGAATACAACTTTCTCAAGATAGTATTTTTTTTAAAGTTTTATTCCAGAATAAATTAGGAGTGGTGCCTGGGTGGCTCCGTGGGTTAAAATCTCTGCCTTTGGCTCAGGTCATGATCCCAGAGTCCTAGGATCGAGCCCCGCATCGGGCTCTCTACTCAGCAGAGAGCCTGCTTCCTCCTCTCTCTCTGCCTGCCTCTCTGCCTACTTGTGATCTCTGTCTGTCAAATAAATAAATAAAATCTTCAAAATAAATTTGGAAACCTCTACATCTTATAGTATATTTAAGGTTCAGAAAGTTTTACACTTAAATTTGCCTCTTTGATTTAATCCATCAGTTCCCCAGCTTTTTGGACAAAGTTTTAAAAGGCAATAACCATTGACGAACAGCTTTTGAACTGTTTGAACAACAACACTGACAGCCACAAGAATACAAACAAAAACAAACACACACACACAAAAACAAAAAATGAAAAAAATTCCATGAAATCTATCATAATAAATGCTGTGATTAATTTCTTAGTACTAAGATACCACTGGGCCATCTCTGAAATCATAGATTATGCTCAGAAAATACATGCCCTTCATAGGAGACTTATGTCTTTTGGAGTCAATTTCTATGTAAGCACTCAAGCAAGCCCTTGAAGGAAACTTTACCTGATGGGAAAGTTTAATTGCATCCAAGCAAGTATAATCCAGCTTCCCAGCCTGCTTCTCTGTCTGCCTGCCTTCTTTCTTTCATTATCTCCTTCCTTCTGTTACTTACTGTCCTCTCCCCGTTTCTCCCCTTCCTTTTTTCTTTCTTCTCTTTCTTCTTTCTTAGAAGACTTTCTTGAAGAGGAAGGTAATGAATGCACAAAATACATAAAAATGCTATCAGAGAATGTATCATATCAAAACTGAAATTCATGTATCAAGGTGATAGGATTTTTAGGAAGTGTTTACTGTTCCCTAGATTAGGAATTTTGAGACTTCTATTAAACCATTTCAATTCATAAATTAATGTAGATTGGGAAAAAATATTTCCTACTCCACCATAATTCTTTTTTCTCTTATAACTTTATTTTTTATAATAACATTTTCAAACATTCAAAAATAATTATATAATGAATAACAATATATCCAAAACTGGATTTAACAGTTGTTAACTTTGGCATATTTTCTTCATCTACTGTTTGCTAAAGTAATTTTATAGTGAGTTAAAAAATCATAGCATTCACCTTATGTACTTCAGCATGGGATCATAAGAAATAATGACTTTATGTTAAGTACCACTTACTACCTTTATCATACAGACCAATAATTCCCTGATACCATCTAACATTTATGCCGTATTCGATTTCATGTAAAATCTCTTGATCAAATCCTATTATTTTTATAATTTTTGTTTCTTTTATAAAAACCTTCTTAGGACTATTATAGAGTTTTGAAGAGACCCAACTAGTTGTCTAATAAAATGTCTTACATTTTGGATTTTTCACATTGTTTCTTGATGCCATTGAAGGTGTTCTTCTAACCATTGTATTGTGCGTAAGTCAGAAAGTCAATGTAAAGGATTTTTAAGGGTCTGGTTAAATATTTTAAAAAGGTAAATTGCATAGTGGATATAACATTATAATCTTATACTTGAAATAAATTTATTGAGTCAATTCTACAGTAAACACTGTACCCAGAAATATATTGGGAATGAAAACTCATTAAATCTTTGCTCCTGCAGACTTCAAGCTCTTCTAAGGTATCAAGCTCTCTGAGTAGCCATAGCACTTTCTCTGTCTGAAAAGACAAGTTTTAGGGTTATGCTTTCTCTTTAATATAGGCAGAAGTTCTTCTCCTTTTCTATTTGTATTTTTAAATTTTTAATCAAAATATAGTTGATAACCAGTATTAGTTTCAGGTGTATAATGAAGTAATTCAACATGTGTATCTATTATGAAATGATCTCTGTAAGTCTAGTTACCATTTGTCACCATACAAAATGATTGCAATATTATTGACTATTTCCTATGCTGTACTTCAAACGCCCAGGAATTATTTATTTTATAACTGCAAGTTTGTACCTTTTAATATGCTTTATCTATTTCCCTAATCCTCTCCTTCTTCCCTTCTGGCACCCACTACTTTGTTCTCTATAGTTAAGAGTCTGTTTCTACCTTTGTTGTGTGTTTTGCTTTTTAAATTGGACATATAAGTGAGATGATAATAGTACTTGACCTTTTCTGTCTGATTTATTCCACTTAGCATAATACTCTCTAGGTCCATGTGTGATGCTGGAAATGGCAAGATTTTATTTATTCCTATGACTAAGTAATATTCCATTAGTAATATTGCATTCCTTTCCATACTACAATGTCTTTATCCATTCACCTATCAGGGGACACTTGGGTTGCTTTCATTTGTGGCTATTGTAAATAATGCTGCAAGAAACATAGAGGTGTGTACATATTTTTGAATTAGCAAGCTCAGTTTCTTTTGGTAAATACCTAGAAGCAGAATTACAGGGTCATGTGGTATTTCTATTTTTAATTTTTGGAGGAACCTCCATGATGATTTCCACAGTGGCTGTTCCAGTTTTACATTTCCACCAACAGTGCATGAGGGTTCCCTTTTCTCCACATCCTTGCCAACACTTACCATTTATTGTCTTTTGATACTAGCCACACTGACAGCTGTGAGGTGATATCACATTGTAGTTTTGATTTGCATTTTTCTAATGATGAGTGATATTGAGCATCTTTTCATTTGTCTTTTGGCCATCTCTAAATCTTCTGTGGAAAATAATCTGAGTCCTCTTCCCATTTTAAAATTTCTTTTTATTTCCTTTGGAAATGTAGGAGGTTGTATGTATGTATATGTATGTATGTATGTATGTATGTATGTATGTATATATATATATATATAGTGTATATATATATATATATAGGACATTGACATCCTATTAGAGATATCATTTTCAATTATTTTCAATTATTTTCTTCCATTCAGTAGTTTCTTTTTGCTTTATGTTTCTTTTGCCTGAAGAAGATTTAGAAATATATTGCTAAGGCCGGTGACCAGATGGTGACTGCTTGCGTTTTCTTCTAGGAGTTTTAGGTCTTAGAATTAGGTCTTTAATCTACTTGAGTTTATTTTTGTCTATGGTGTAGAAAGTGGTCCAGTTTCATTCTTCTGTATGGAGCTATCCAGTTCTCACATCACTATTTATTAAATACTATCTTTTTGTATAGTATATTCCTGGCTCCTGTTTTGTAGATTGTTACCCTATAAGCATGGGTTTATTTCTGGGTTCTCTATTCTGTTCCATTGATCTATATACCTACTTTGTATAGTGCCATACTGTTTTGATTACTATGCTTTATAATACAGTTTGAAATTTGGGAATAGATTCTTTTACCTCAAGATTGCTTTGACTCTTCAGATTCTTTTGTCTTTCTCTATATATTGTAGGATTTTTTGTTCTAGGTCTGTGAAAAAATACTATTGGTATTGTGTTAGGGACTGCATTAAATCTGTAGCTTGTTTGGTATTTTAACAATATCAATTCTTCCCATCCATGAGTATAGTACGTTTTTCCATTTATTTGTGTAATCTTTGACTTGTTTCTTCCAGATCTTACCATTTTCAGGGTACAGGTCTTTCATCTCTTTGGTTAAATTTATTCCTAGGTCTTTTGTTCTTTATGATGCAATTTTAAATAGGACTGGTTTCTTAATTATTCTTTTTGCTACTTTGTTTTCAGTTATGTTATAAAAATGTAACATGCTGTATATTGGTTTGTTTCCTGCAACCTTACTGAATTTGTTCGTTTTTTTTTTCTTGATTTTTTTTTTTTGGGGGGTGGAGTCTTTAGGGTTTTCTGTATGTATTATGTCATCTATGAAGAGTCACAGTATAACTTCTTTATGAGTTAAAACACTTTTTGTTTCTTGTCTGATTGCTGCATCTAGGATTTCTAGCACTATGTTGAATAAAAGTAGTAAGATCTGACATTCTTCCTTGTTCCTGAACTTGAAAAGCTTCTAAATTTTCACCATTGAATACAATGTTAGATGCGGGTTTTTCACATGCGGCCTTTGTTATGTTGAACTATGTTCCCTCTAGTCCCACTTTGTTGAGATTTTTAAATTATGAATGGATGTTAATTTTGTCAAATGCCTATTTTGCATCCTTTGAGATAATCAGATGATTTTTTTATTTGTTAATGTGATGTATATGTTGATTTATTTGTAGATACTGAAGCATCCATGCATCCCTGGAAGAAATCCCAGTTGATGATGGTGGATGATCATCTTAAGGTATTATTGGATTTGGTTTGCTAATATTTTGTAAAGGATTTTTATATCTATGTTCATAAGGGATATTCTGTAATTTGCACTTTTTTTTTGTCTGATTTTGATTTTAGGATAATGGTGGCTCATAATAGAAAATTGAAAAACTCCCAAATTTTTGGAATAGTTTGGCAAGGATAGGTTTTGCAGTTTTTTGATACATAATTTTTTGCAAGAGTCTCTTAAAACATTTGTATTTCCTGGTGCCAATTTTAACTAGTTTATTTCTAATTTTATTTGAATTCTCTTTTTATTTTGATAACTCTGGCTGAACATTTATCAATTTTGTTTATATTTTCAAAGAACCAGGTCTTAGTTTTATTGATCTTTCCCATTGTTTCTTTAATACATTTTATGATCTTTATTATTTCCTTCCTTCTCCCAACTTTGGATTTTGTTCTTTTTTTTTTTTTTAACTAGTTCCTTTAGGTAAAGATTATATTATATAATTTTTTGAGATTTTTTCCTAATTTTTAAGGTAGGTTTATATCACTATAAATTTTCCATTTAGAATTGCTTTTGCCATATTCCAAAGACTTGGAAACTTTGTGTTTCCATTTTCAGTTGGTCTCTAGAGATTTTTAATTTCCAATTTGATTTATTCCGTGGCCCATTTGTTTTGGGCCAAGGAAGACAAACATTTGTTTCTCTGTTTTGCCTCCATTTGTTTGTTTTGTTTATTGCTTTTTCTTAAAATTGATTTTTATTTTCATACCCTTGTGGCAAGAGAATATGCTTTATGATTTCAATAATTTAAAATGTGATGTATCTTGGAGAATAGTCCAAGGGAACTTGAAAAGGATGTGTATTAGGATAATTTGGGGTGGAATGTTTTGTATATACCTTTTTAGTCTATCTGGTCTAATGTGTAATTCAGTGCCATTGTTTACTTACTTTTTTACTTACTTTTTTATCTAGATGATTTATCCATTATATAAATGGGGTGTTTAAAGTCCCTACTATTTTGCATTACTGTCAATTTCTTCTTTTATTAACTGTTAATATTTACTTTATATATTTAGATCCTTCTGTGTTGAGTGCACAGATATTTACAATTGTTATATCATCTTGTTGGATTCATTATTCTATCATTACCTAGTACTCTTTGTCTCTTGTTAACAGTTTTAATTTTAAACAATTTTTTTTTAAGATTTTATTTATTTGAGAGAGAGACAGTGAGAGAGAGCATGAGCAAGGAGAAGGTCAGAGGGAGAAGCAGACTCCCCATGGAGCTGGGAGCCCAATGCGGGACTCGATCCCGGGACTCCAGGATCATGACCTGAGCTGAAAGCAGTCGTCCAACCAACTGAGCCACCCCGGCGCCCAACAGTTTTAATTTTAAAGTCTATTGTTAACTCAGCCTTTTTCTTCTTCTTCCTTTTAGATGGGATATATTTTTCCATACCTTCACTCTCAGACTGTATATGTCTTTAGTTCTGAATTTAGTCTCTTGTGGAAAGCTATAGTTGGTTCTTGATTGTTGTTCTGTTTTTTTGTTTTTATCTATTTAGCTACTCTGTGTCTTTTGATTGGAGCACTTATTCCATTTACATTAAAGTGATCATTGACACATAAATACCTATTACCATTTTCTTAATTTTTTTTTTCTGGTTGTTCCTGTAGTTCTTCTCTGTTTTTTTCTTCTCTTCTCAATTCCCTTGTGATATAATGACTTTCTTTAGTATCATGGTTAGGACCCTTTATCTTTACCTTTTGTGAATGTGTCATAGATTTTTGATTTGTGGTTACCATGAGGTTCATATATAAAATGCTATGTGTATAACCATGTGTGTGTGTGTGTGTGTGTGTGTGTGTGTGTATTAAGTTAATGGTCACTTAAGTATGAACAAATTCTAAAAGTACTATACTTATAATATCCCCCTCCATATTTATGCATTTAATGCCATATTTTATATCATTTTATTTTGTGTATCCCTTAGTGATTTTTTTCTAGATATACTTGGTTTTACTATTATTGACTTTAACCTTTATACTACATTTATAGCATGTTTGCTTTTATCAGTGAAATTCTTTCATTTCATAATTTTCTTCTACTTTTAACATTTTATTTTCCACAAAGTCTCTTTAATGTTTGTTGCAAGGCTGGTTTGGTGGTGATGAACTCCTTTAATTTACGTTTTTCTGTGAAATTACTACTCCCCTGTCTTGAAGGGCCAGCTTTGTGTAGGAATGTTCACCATATAGATTGCATGTACCTGGTTGCTTTGGGTGCCTAGTTAGAACAGGTACAGCATCTGGGTCCTGGGTAGCTCTGCATTGCAGCCACCCTGGCAGGTTGCTGGTGCTGTAGGGGACTCTAGTGAGGCATCTCCATGCTGGCCGGAAGTCTGGAGCTGAAGTAGGCAATGGGTGTGATGCTTCTCACATAGCATTCCCTACCTGGACAGCTATGGCTCAAACCAGCATGGGCTGGAAGTCCTGGGACACTCCACATGGGGCCACCCTAGAGGGGTAGCTGAAGCACATGCCCGATGGGATGTACAAGTAAGAGGCCTCTTGGCAGGATGACTGAAGCAGGTATGGGTCCGGTCACTCCATGCCTGGACCATGCTGGCAAGATAGTTGAAGCTGGAGTGGATGCAGGCTGGGTTATTCCATTCAGTGGATGCTATGGTAAGACAGCTGGCACTGGATTGGGCAGTGGCCACCTGTTTCCTAAGGAGCTGTGTTTCCAGATCTCCTAAGGACCTGGAAAGGTGCCTAGAGTTAGATTGGGCACAAATTGAGGGTGTGGGCCACATGAGGGCTCTGGGACAGCTGAAGCTAGAGATGACTAGGGGGCCAGGGCTCACTAGGTGGAGCACCTAGATTCTGCTTTGTCTGTGGTTTCAGACAAAGTGGCTCTGACCATGGGGACAGATCCAGCAGTTCCCCCACATGTGGGAATGTACAGTGAATAAGTGGATTCCCTTTAAAGTGTGGTTGTCCCTCACATCAATTTTTTTCTGTGCCCCAGGGCAAGACAACCTCCCGACTGCACCTTGCAACATCAGGAGCAGAATTCTGTTTCTCTGTCTCCCTGGCCTCCTTTTTATCTCCCCTCTACCTTCTCTCATGCTGAAGCTGTTCACATCAACCCCCAGTTCTTCCTCAGGAGGCATCCCTCTATATGTAAGTATAGGTTCTGTGTGGCTGGGAGAGAAGGTGAGCTCAGGTTCTTCTTCCACTGCCATCTTGGACCTCTAAAGCCCATTCAAATTTTTTATATAAGGCCTTTTAGTACCTTTTGTGTCATGAAGTTTCATAACTAATACACCTTTGAATCTGTTTCTTGAAAGCATTTACAAGGATGTTACCTTTACCTGTGTTCTTGATGAAGCAAGTACATGGCCTTTGGCATTTTGGAACCTAAAATGTGTGGGGATAGCCGGGTTTAACAGTTTATTGCTTCATCATTTAACTACACTCAGCCTGAGGACCTCAGGCTTGTTGATGGTCTGAGCATCATGTCCCAGCAACATGTAGACACTGTCTTCCTACTTTCACTTACTAATTTAAATATGTGATTTATTTTCCATCTGAGGTTGACTTTTTAGTTTTGATACAAGGTCATTAATACTATAATGTTCACAGTGGGAGAAAATGTACTGGCTTTATTCTCCTCAAAATCCTTAGAAATCCTAGCTACTTAGTCAACATTAAAAAATGTTTTTAAGTGAACTCCCCCCCCCCCCCCCGGAAATATCCAATCCATTCACTTCCCTAAACAAGACTGTTTCTTCCAATGTGCTTTCTGGTGTTTGGTTCAGCCTGATATATTCAGCTGTTTAACATATTTGTATTTATGTAAAGCATGTTGTAGATTCACCTAGAATTTGTCTATTTTCATTACATTTGGTTTGGACGTATTGTGTTCGGAAACATTTTAATTTGGTTTGGACGTATTGTGTTCGGAAACATTTTAAGCACTTTATCTGATGCGGTTTGAAGGATGTTTGAATCCTCATTCATGGCTTTATTCAGCGCCCACCCCAGTGTTCTTCCCAAAGCAACTTTCTGAGGCTAGTCTTTGTAGGTTCCTCAGTATTTAAAAACTATGTAACTTAAGTAAAAAATAATAAATAAATAAAAATGGAATCAGAGGGGTTGAATAGAATATAAAAATATGTCAGAGTATTTTTAGTATTGAGATAAAACAAAGTAGGGACGCCTGGGTGGCTCAGTTGGTTAAGCAGCTGCCTTCGGCTCAGGTCATGGTCCCAGCGTCCTGGGATCGAGTCCCGCATCGGGCTCCTTGCTCGGCAGGGAGCCTGCTTCTCCCTCTGCCTCTGCCTGCCATTCTGTCTGCCTGTACTCACTCTCTCTGACAAATAAATAAATAATAATTAAAAAAAAAAAAAGAGAGAGATAAAACAAAGTAAAGGAGAACAAAACAAAATTCAGGTTGTAATGGAATTAAACAGAACCTGTTTACATTTATATGGTATTTAACATTAGAATACTGCAGTTTCCTCTTCTGTAAAATAGCAACTGCATAGAGCTTCTGAGAGGAGTAAATGATACACTGCCTGTGAAAATACTTAAAAGAGCTTCAGCACATGGTAAGATTTAGAGATTAACAGCATCACGATCATCTCTATGAAACAGTAGGACAGAAAATAAACATCAAGAATATCATTGCTTAATAAGGATGATGGTATTCCTAATTAAAATCTAATTAATAGTTGGTTCCAACCGTCCTGTAACTCCAACTTGGTGTGTCTTCTAAAAAATGTAAACCCTGAATGGGAAGTATGCAGATGTTTCTGTGTGCATATGCATGAATGCTTGGTTGTGTGTTTTGGGAAGATGTAGAATGTCCTGCTGATAAACAGAGCTGCAGGGAACATTTTATTAGAGCTAGTTTAGTGGCAAATCGTGCATTTCTAAAAGCCTTGCAAACAGTGGACTTACTGTGTAAAGAAGACCTGCACATCTAAGCAGCAGTTAGTCTGTTTAGAAAGTCAGACCTGCAATTTAAATAATATGCAAGAAGAATTAAAAAAAAATTTTCCTATACCCTGTGTTTTACAAATAGCTGCTGGACAAGTATATACATGATTGCATCACACATGCCTTTGAGGTTTAGTTTTTCTTATGGATGTATTGAACCATGTGTATGACCATAGTACAAATCTTACCTAGTATTTTTTAAAATTAAAAATATTATAATATTTTTAAGAATTATAAAATGTTTGCTTCTAGTACTTGTATTAAAGACCATATCTTATTCCATTTATAATAACTAATTTTAGTTGGGGCATCAGTGCTCTTTCTTTGCTGTAGAAATTATAATATGATCAGACTTGGAAACAGAATGAACCAGTTACTTAGAAGAGTAACACAAAGCCCCCATTTTTAGGAGTTTTCAAATAATCATTTGATCTGGGGAAGCTAAATGATCAGTTACTGCTAGATTAACAAAAACAAAAGTTATAGCACCATTTTTTGGCCATTATTATTGACCAGTGCCGTCCAGTTTCACCCAATTTAATTCTTTTTCTAAATTTTATTTTTCACTGATGTATAGTTGATAAATACTAGTTTCAATGCACAACATAGTGATTCTACAATTATATACATTACAAAATGCTCACAACACTAAGTATAGTCACTGTCAATCAAGTTACTACAATATTATTGATTACATCCCCTGTGCTGTACTTCTTATCCCCATGACTTGTTTTGTAACTAAAAGTTTTACTTTTAATTTCCTTCATCTATTTCATCTATTTCCCCACACATTTCCCTCAGGCAAGTTTGTTCTCTGTATTTATGAGCTTATTCATTTTTGTTGTTCATTGTTATGTGTGTGTGTATATATGTGTGTGTGTGTATGTATATGCATACATATGTATAATATGTGTATGTATATGCATGCATATGTATAATATGTGTATGTGTGTATGCATACCTTTGTATGTGTATGTATATGTGTACATATGTATAATACAGGTATATGTATGTATATGCATATATATGTATATGTGTGTATATGCGTACATATGTATATATGCACATATCCATGAACAACAAAAATATGTGCATATATATTTATATTCCACAAATTATGAAAATATTTGTGTTTTCCCATTTGACTTCTTTCTGTTAGCAAAATGCTGTCTTGGTTCAACTATGTTGCTTTCTTATGGCTCAATATTATTCCATCGTGTGTATATACCTTATTTTCTTTGTATAGCCACCTATCAGTACCTAGGTTTTTTCATTATTTTGGCTGTTATAAATAATGCTACAAAAAACATAGAGGTACATATATTGGTGTTTTTGTTTTCTTTGTGCAAGTACCCACAAATAGATTTACTGGGTCATAGAGTATGTTTTTGATAGTGGCTATACCAACTTACATTCTCACCATCGGTGCACGGAGGCCATTTTTCTCCCCGTCATTGCCAACACTTGTTATTTCTTAGCTTCTTTTAGTTATCCTGGCTGATGTGAAGTGACATCTCATTGTGGTTTTGAATTGCATTACCTTGATGGTTAGTAATTTTGAGGATCTTTTTAGGTGTCTAGTGGCCATATGTATGTTTTCTTTGGAAAAAATGTCTATTCAAGTCCTCTGTGCATTTTTTTTTTTTTTTTTTTTTGCCAGATGATGTGGATTTTGGGGGGGGTTCAGTTGTAGAAGTTCCTTATATATTTTGGATATTAACCCCTTATTGGATACATCATTTGCAATTTTCTCATCCCATTGAGTAGATTGCCTTTTTGTTTGGTTGATGGTTTCCTTCCCTGTGCAAAAGCTCTTTAGTGTGATATAGTCCCATTTGCTTATTTTTATTACATTTCTCTTGCCTGCAGAGATGTGCCAGAAAAACACTGCAAAAACTAATGCCTAAGACTTTGCTCTTTATACTTTCTTCTAGGAGTTTTACAGTTCAGGGACTTATATTTATGTCAACTTCTGTGTACGGTCCAAAAAAGTGATCCTTTAGTTATTTAGCCTGTAGCTATTCAGTTTTCCCAGCACCATTTATTGAAGGGACTATTTCTTTCTGATTGTATATTCTCACCTTCTTTATCATTGATTAATTTACCACACAAACATGGGTTTATTTCTGGGCTCTCTATTCTGTTCCATCACTCCATATGTTTATTTTTGTGTCAGTATCATACTGTTTGAATTACAATAGCCTTTTAGAATATGAAATCTTGGATCATGGTATCTCCAGGTTTGTTCTCAATCTCAAGATTGCTCTGGTTACTTGAGGTCTTTTGTAGTTCCTCACACAATGTAGAATTATACTATTAGTGTTTTGATAGTGTTTTTAACAGCATTAAATCTGCAGTTGCTTTTGGTAGTATGGATATTGTAACTTTATTAATTCTTCAAATACATGAGCATGGTTTGTTTTTACACTTATTTGTGTTTCCTTCAGCCTTTAGTTTTTTCATTAAAGTCTTATAATTTTCAGAGTACAAGATTTTATCTCCTTGATTTAATTTATTCCTAGGTTATTTCCTTCTTTTCAGTGGAACCGTGAATGTGATTGGTTTTGTAATTTCTCTTCCTGCCACTTTGCTTATTAGTGTGTAAAAACTAAAAATTTCTTCCTTTTAATTCTGTTAATATTGGCCTTATGTACTTAGGTGCTTCGGTGCTGGATGCATAGATATTTACCATTGTTGTATCTTCTTATTGGGTTGATTGTTTTATCATTATGTCCTCTTTGTCTCTCATTAAGACCTTTTTGCTCTCTTGACAGTCTTTGTTTTAAAGTCTATTTTGTCTGGAACAAGTATTGCTACCCAGGATTCCACCCCCCCCCCCCCGCCACACCGCTGGCATGAGATATGTTTTTCCATACCTTCACTTCCAGTGTATATGTGTCTTTAGATCTTCATCAAGTCTCTTGTAGGCACTTTGTGTTTTGTTTTGTTTTTCTTTTTTTTTTTTAATGCGTTCTCTTTTTGAGCATGTAGTCCAAGTACTTCTAAAGCAAATATTGATAGGTATGTACTTAGCACCATTGTTTACATTGGTGTTTGGTTATTTGTGTGGGTATTCTTTGTCCCTTTTTCTTTTCTTGCTCTTTTCCCTTGTGATATGTTATATATCCATTTAGGTGTTTGGTTTGTGGTTACCATGAGTTTCACATAAAATCCTATGTATGTATCAGTCTGTATTTGATTGTTGCTGAAGTTCAAATATATTCTAAAACACTACATTTTTAGTTTATCATTCCAGTTTTTATGTACATTATGTCATATTTTATATCTTTTTCCTTTGTGTGTTGTTTGACTATTGTACACAAAATTTCACTACGCCTGTCTTTTACCCTTCATACTTGCTTTATGAGTGACTGACGCAATCACTCTCTGTTTACTTTTACCAGTGAAATTTACTTGTAATTAAGACATTTTCTTTGCCACTTAAAGAAGGTCCCTTTAACAGTTCTTGTATAGTTTAAGAGTAATGAGTAACTTTTGTCTGGGAAACTATTTCTCCTTCAATTGTATTCACAATTCACCATTCACCATTTAGAGTATTCTTGGTTGTAGGGCTTTTTCCTTTTAGCACTTTGAATATATCATACTATTCAGTGGCCTGTAAATTTCTGCTGAAAAATCAACTGATTGTTATATTTGATGGAAACCAAATGAGCCTGTTTTCTTTTCTCCTGATGCTTTTAAGATTTTGTCTTTATCTTTGTGTGCCACTTAGGTTCATCTTGTTTGGGGTTCTTTCTAGTTCTTGGACCTGGATGTCTGTTTTTTCCCCGGATATGGAACTTTTCATCTATTCTTCCTTGACTTACGTTTTCTGCTCCTTTCTCTGCTCCTACTGGGTCCCTTATAATGTGAATCTTAGTATGCTTGAATTTGGCCCTTAGCCCATTTCATTTCTTAAATTTGGTCTTTTTGTTGGTCATCTTGGTTGCTTTCTACTACCCAGTCTTTCAGATTGCTGATGTATCCTTCTGCATTTTCTTATCTGATGTTGATTCCCTCTAATAGATTTTATATTTCAGCAGTTGTATTCTTCAGATCTGACTGATTGGTAAACTTCTCAGTTCATTCAGTCTTCTCTCAGTCTGATGAAAATCTTTGTGACCTTTACTTTGAACTTTTTTCAGGTAAATTTCTTCTCTGTTTCATTTAGCTCTTTCTCTAGAGTTTTGTTCTTTCATTTTCAACATACTCCTTTTCCCCTTATTTTGTCTCTATGTGTGGCCCGATGTGGAAGGTGTCCTCTGATGCCTTGTTATCAATGCCCTCTAGTCCCCAGAACCAAATGTTCTAGAGGTCCCCAGTGCCTGCATGCATCCTGGTAGGCAGCCTCCTCCCTCAACCTGGCTATCATCAATGACTTGGCAGACTCCTCTGTGTACATGGGTAGGCTGGCTTGCCCCTGGTATAGCTGCCTGGGAGGCATGATTTTAAATACTAGGGCCACCTGGTGGGTGGGACTATCCCTGGAGCAAGCAGGATTTGTTCTCTAGGGGCACTGGTGCTGGTCCCTGGGTGACACATTGTGCTCCTCACCCCAAGGCAATAACAGTCCCAAATGAGGTACCCAGGATGTGTGGAAAGTAGGGAGTTGTTTTACAGGGGCCCTGCCTGGGTAGGGCAAAGAGTGCTAGCTAGGTAAATAGAGAGTGTCAGAACAGGCTCTAGCAAGTATCCAGATAGATAGACTGATAAAGGGTAATAAAAATGGTACCTGCCAGCTTTTCCATCCTCAGGGCAAGTCCTATAGATACGGGTCTCTCCAGCACACATTCTAAAAGTTGTCAATAGATCTCTCTCTTGTGTAACCCTAGTGCTTTTCAAACCCATGCTTCTGAGCTGGGTCTTGGATTGAGTACTAAAGCCCTTGCTCTTTAAGAGCAGATACTCAGTTTTCTATACCCTACCCTGCTGACTCTCCTGGACCTAAGCCCAGCTGATTTTGAAAGCTGGATATTATCAGAGCTCATCTTTGTGCAGGTCCCCAGCATCCTAGATGTGGGGCTTGATCCTTCTTACTCCTCTGCACCCATTTATGCATTCCTGCTCCAGGAGTTTAGTTCTCCGATGTGTCTCTGCCCATCCAGCCCTTCAGCTTTATGTCTTTAGCTGTGGAAGATGTTCTTCTGGTCTTCAGTTCATTTTCAGAGTGAATTGAATTACATGTACTCGTTGCTTTGGTGTTTCTGTGGAAGGAGGTGAGCTCTGAATCCTCCCGCCATCTTTTCCCACTCTTCTCATCCCATTTAATTCTTTTTTTTTTTTTTTTTTTTTTATAAGGAAGTTTGGAAAGAACCCAAATACATGGAGACTAAATAGTATCCTTCTAAAGAATGAATGGGTTAACCAGGAAATTAAAGAAGAATTGAAAAAAATCATGGAAACAAATGATAATGAAAATACAACGGTTCAAAATCTGTGGGACACAATAAAGGTCATCCCATTTAATTCTTAATGAAACAGTGAATCACATTGAATCACACTATCACCAGCTGGTCTGAGATGTCATCTTACTATCCAAGTTTCTCCTTGCCTTTGCTTTTTCCTTTCTAGGAAATTAAATATTTTCTTCCCAGACTGCTAACCAGGTTGAGGAACTTGTAAATGCAGCTTTTTTATTTTTTTATTTTTATTTTTTGCTTAGTGATACAAAGAAAGAGAAGGATATGAAAATAGCTGGATGAAGAGGAGGAGTATTCATAAATGAACTTGATAAAATATTGGTGAGCTAAACATAATCTTGTAAAATTGGAATAATTACTTCTTAATTTATTTGCAAAAGAAGACATTTTCAGTAAAACCAGACTATGACACTATATCTATCATGGTCCCCAAACTGAAGACACTGTACCACAGAATTGTAAGACCCATTTATGTTCTTTGCTTGGACTCTATCTTATATATTAACACTATTAATTAGTTCTAACATGGGAAATTATTAACTTTGTAGATCATGGACAAGAGAAAGAAAAAAAACACGATTATGTCCTGAAGGAATCTCCCATCAATAATATAGTCCCCATTATACAATCTTAATAGCCATTATGCCTTATTTTCAAACTGAACCAAATCTTATGATTCAAAAGGATAATAAAGAGAATATGGAAGATGGCAGCATAATAGGATCCCGAGTTCTCCTCCTCCTACAACACAAGAAAGCTAGAACTACATGTAATGAACTCACTTTCAAAATGATTGGAAGGGGAGACACATAGTTGGGAACCAGCCAATGAGCCTAGTGTAGCAGTCCCACAGTGGGAGGGATATCCCTGAAAAGCAAACAAGTCAAACCCCATATTGAGCACACCTAGCTGCAGGGACCTTCACAATGAAGATAACCCCTAAAATGTCTGGTTTTGAAAACTGATAAGTCTTATACTCCTATACTTCTTCATCCATAAAGAACCAGAATGCTATATCACTTTGGTCCTGTGACCCAGCACCAAAGCAGAGGTTTGAAAAATCGCCTAGTATATACATTAGGGAGATCTATTGACTAATTTTAGGACATGCATTTGGGGGTGAGGGATCTTTTGTTAGAATAGAAGTGTTTGTGGTTACCATCTTTCCTGCCCTCCAACCTAGCTTGTTGGACACTTAACTGGAGCCAATTGTGACACTCCATTTATTTTGCTAATAGGTTTTCCCTGACCTAGCTATCCCTTGGGAACCCACCCCACCTACCATACCTGCTCCGTCAGGTGCCCCTCCAAAGCAGCTCCCACCCCTGTCTGGGTTGGAGGGGATACTCAGCTGGGACTTAAGATTGCTTCCCTGACACATTGCACAGGCAGCCTTACCCAGAAGAGTGTACCTTTGCAGAGTACTTACCACTTTGAAAAGGTGGGGTAAGACAGTGCCAGCAGCACACCTGAAATAGTTGTGACTGGTCATTGCAAAAAGCCAGGCTGAGGACATCCTCACTCACCAGTGCTCTCAGGGTGACTGTAGCCAAACCTCTAAGGCACTTATGCTGGGGTAAGACCTGCTTACCAGTGCACCTGCAGCCATCACAGCCCAGGCCCAAAAGAAGGCTGCATGCATCTCAGCCAGAGATGTCCCTGGAGCACCTGATTTTAAAAACCATGAGGGACTGACTTGTTGGGTGCTACATGATGCCTTCTACCTTAGGTCATACTTTCAAGACTAGGAGACATAGCTGACCTACTTAATACATAGAAACAGCTGCAAGAAGAAGACAAAACTCTAGGAAAAGAACTAAAAGAAACATATAACCAATTTATCAAAAAAAAAATTCAAAAACGTACTCACCAGACTGGAGAAAAGACTTGATGAACTCAGAGGGAATCACCAGAGTAAAGGATGCTGAAGAATGGATCAGCAATCTGACAGACTAGTGGAGAGTAACCAGGCTACACAGGGGAAAGAAAAAATAATTTTTAAAATGAGGATAGGTTAAGAGACCTCTGCAAACAACATCAAGCATACTGATATTTGCAAAATAGGGGTTCCAGAAGAAAAGAGATAGAAAGGAACATAAAACTTATTTGAATAAATAATAGCTAAAAAAAAAAAAAGCCCTCCCTAATCTGGGCAAAGAAACAGATATCCAGGCCCCAAAAATCAGAGAGAATGAAACAAGATGAGCTTAAGGAATTCTGTACTATAGCAAACAATATAGCAAAACAATAATAGCAAAATTTAAGGAGAGAATGTTAAAAGTAGAAAGAGAAAAGGAAAGGATCATATAGAGGGAAAATACATAATACTATCAGCTGGTTTCTTTAGAAGAAAGTTTGAATATATCATCTCTCTCCTTTCTGGCCTGCAAACTGTAGGGTAGTCCCTCCCCCCTTAGCAACCTAGAATACCTTATGCAGCAAAGTTATCATTCAGGATTAAAGGAGAAATGAGGACTCTCCTAGGCAAAGAAAAGTTAAAAAAGAGTTCATCACCACTAAACTGGTCTTGTGAAAAATGTTCAAGGGACTTCTTTAAGTGGAAAAGAAAAGGCCATAATTAGAAGAAAAAACTGAAAGGAAAAAAATTTCACTTATAAAAACATACAGTCAAGGTAGTAGATCAATCATTTTTAAAGCTACTGAAGTTAAAAAGATGATAGTAGTAAAATCAATTACATCTATAAAAGTTAGTCAAGGGATACACAATTTAAAAGATGTAAAATATGACATTACATCATCAAACAAGTATGAAGAAAAAGGTTGTGCTTTTAAAATGTGTTCATACTTAAGCTACCATTGACTTAATATAGATTACTATACACACAAGATGTTACATATGAACCACAAGGTAAAAACAAACCAAAAGTATGTAATAGATGTTCAAAAAAAAATCTAAACATAATGCCAAAGACTATATTTAAGGGAAATAGAGCAAGAGGAAGAAAGGAATAGAACTACAAAAAGAATCAGACAATTTTAAAAATGGCAGTAAGTAATACCTATCAATCAATAACTACTTTAAATGTAAGTGACTAAGTGTTCCAGTCAAAAGACAAAAGATGACTGAATGGTTGAAAGAACAAGGCCTATCTCTGTGTTGCCTACAAGAGATTTGCTGCAGACCTAAATACACGCAGATTAGATGGAAAAAGTATTCCATGCAAACGGAAGCAAAAAAAAAAAAAAATGCTGGGATAGCAATATTTATATCAGATTAGATAAATTTTACTGTTTAAAAAATTTATTTTAGAAAGCAAGAACATAGGTGGGGGAGGAGCAAAGGGCAGGAAAAGAATCCTCAAGTAAACTCCCATTTAGCATGTAGCTTGAGGCAAGGTTCAATCCCAGGACTCTGAGATAATGATCTGAACCAAAATCAAGAGTTGGACCATTAAGCAACTAAGCCACCCAGGCAACGCACAGACTAGACAGATTTTAAATAAAGAGTAACACAAAACAAAGAAGGGCATTACATAATGATCAATGCAACCAGAGGATATAATTGTAAATAACTGTGAACCCAACATAATAGTTCCAGAATATATAAATCACATGTTAACAGTCATAAAGAGACTTATAGTAATACAATACTACCAGAGGACTTTAACACCTCACTTACATCAATGCATAGACCATCCAAAGAGAAAATCAATAAGGAAATAGTGGTTTTGAACCAACATTGGGCCCAATATAATCCCAAAATAGCAGAAACACATTATTTTCAAGTCACATTAAACCTTTCTCAGGATACACACATTCTAGGCCACAAAAGTAATATCAATGAATTTCAGAGCCTTGAAATCATATCTGGATAATTTCCAACCATGATAGGACAAAACTAGAAATCCATTGTAAGAAAAAAAGTAGAAGAAAATATAACACAGGGAGGCTAAACAGCATACGCTAAGAAAACCAGTAGATCACTGAAGAAATCAAAGAGGAAATAAAAATATCCTGAGACGAATGAAAATGGAAACACATCAGTTCAAATTCTAAGACACATTTAGTGTTCTAAGAGGGAAGGTGATAGGAATATGGGCTTAAACCAGGAAAAAAGAAAAAAATTCACATATACTGTCTAACGGTATACCTAGAAGAATTGGGAAATAACAAATACTGTCCAAAAATGATAGGAAAAAGGAAGTAAGATCCTAGCATAAATAAATGAAATAAAGACTATAAAAAGTAGAAAAGTTCAATGAAATTAAAATAGCTGGTTCTTTAAAATATAGCCTTTTAAAGTTTAACCATTTGCAGATGACAAGATACTCTATCTAGAAAACCCAAAAGACTCACCACAAAATTGCTAGAACTGATACATGAATTCAGTAAAGTCACACAATACAAAATCAATGTACAGAAATGTGTTGATACCTATACAGCAATAATGAAACAGCAAAAAGAGAAATCAAGGAATTGATCCCATTTACAATTGCAACAAAAACCGTAAGATACTTGCAAATAAACCTAACCACGAAGATAAAGATCTTGTCTCCAAACTATAGAACACTTATGGAAGAAATTGAAGAGGACACAAAGAAATGGAAAAACAGTCCATGCTCATTGGTTGGAATAACAAATATTGTTAAAATGTTTATATTACCCAAAGCAATCTACACATGTAGTTCAATCCCTATCAAAATACCAGCGGCATTTTTCACAGAGCTGGAACAAAAAAACCTAAAATTTTATGGAACCAGAAAAGACCCTGAATAGTCAAGGTGATCTTGGGGGGGGGGGGGGGGGGCGCAAATCTGGAGGCCTCATAATTCCGTAGTGATCAAGACAGTATGGTATTGGCACAAAAACAGACACATAGATCCATAGACCAGAATAGAAAACCCAGACATGAACCCCCAACTATATGGTCAATTAATCTTTGACAAAGCAGGAAAGAATATCCATTGGAAAAAAGTCTCTTCGACAAATGCTGTTGGGAAAACTGGACAACCACAACCAAAAGAATGAAACTGGACCACCTTCTTAGGCCATTCCTTAAAATAAATACAAAAGGGAGGAAAGACCTAAATATAAGACAAGAAACCATCAAAATCCTGGAGGAGAAGCCGAGCATTAACATCTTTGACATTGGCCTGAGCAACTTCTTTCTAGGTATGTCTCCTGAGGGAAGAGAAACAAAAGCAAAAATAAACTATTGAGACTTTATCAAAAGAAAAAGATTTTCGCATAGCAAAGAAAACAATAAGCAAGACTAAAAGGCTGCCTATAGAATGGGAGAGGATACTTGCAAATGACATGTCTGATATAGAGTCTGTATCTAAAATCTATAAAGAACTTATCCAATTCAACACCCAAAATAACAAATAATCCAGTTTAAAAATGGGCAGAAGGGGCGCCTGGGTGGCTCAGTGGGTTAAAACCTCTGCCTTTGGCTCAGGTCATGATCTCAGGGTCCTGGAATGGAGCCCTGCATCGGGCTCTCTGCTCAGTGGGGAGCCTGCTTCCCCTCTCTCTCTGCCTACCTCTCTGCCTACTTGTGATCTCTCTCTCTCTGTCAAATAAATAAATAAAAATCTTTTTTAAAAAATGGGCAGAATACATGAAGATAAATTTTTCAAAGAAGATGTTCTCATGGTTAACAGAAACATTAAAAGATGCTCAACATCACTCAGCATCAGGGAAATACAGATCAAAACTACAATGAGGTATCACCTCACACCAGTCAGAATGGTTTAAATTGACAAGACAGGAAACAACAGGAATTGGCCAGGATGCGGAGAAAGGGGAACCCTCATATGCTGTTGGTGGAAATGCTAACTGGTGTAGCCACTCTGGATAACAGTATAGATGTTCCTCAAAAAGTTAAAAGTAGAGCTGCCCTATAATCCAGCAATTGCACTACTAGGTATTTACTGAAAGGATACTGAAGGGATGCATGTACCCCAATGGTTATAGTGGCATATCAACAATAACCACGCTATGGAAACAGCTCAAATTCCGTCGATTGATAAATGGATAAAGATATAATGGAATATTCCTCAGCCATCAAAAAGAATGAAATGGTTTCCTTTGCAATGACCTTGATGGAGCTACAGAATATAATATAAGCAAAATAAGTTACTAAGAGAAAGACAATACCATATGATTTCTCTGATATGTGGAGTTTAAGAAACCGAACAAATACTTGGGGGGTAAAAAGTGAGAGAAACAGACTTTTAGCTGTAGAGAACAAAATGATGTTAACAGAGGGGAGGTGGGCAGGGAGAACGGGTGAAATACGTGGTGGGTAGTATGGAGGGGAGTTGTGATGAGTATGGCGTATTGTATGTAAGTGCTGAATCACTAAATTTTATACCTGAAACTAATATTCCACTGTATGTTAACTGGAATTTAAATAAAAACTTGGATAGGGGGAAAAATCAGAAATAAAAGATAAAAGTGACAGCACAGACATAAATGGATTAGAGTACTATGAAAAACTATGCAAACAAGTTGGACAACTGAGAAGAAATGGATATATTTCAAGAAAAATACAATGTTCTATAAAAGAATCAAGAACAAATAGAAAATCTGAACAAATTGGTGGCTAATTATAAAATTGGATGGCTAACCAAAGTAGTTCCAACAAACAATGTCTAGCCTCAGGTGGTTTCACAGGTGAATTTACCAAATATTTAATGAATAGTTAACACTTAAATTTCTCAGACTAAAAGTAGTGGTTCCAAATTCATTCTATAAGACCACCATTAACCTAATACCAAAACAGCTATACTACCAAAACACTATGGACTAGTAGCCTTGATGATTAAGGTGCAAAAAGTCCTCAACGACATTTAGCACACCAAGTTTAACAATACATTAAAAGGATCATTTACCACAATCAGATGCAATTTATTCCAAGGATGCAAGAATGTTTCATTATTTGCAAATCAGTGTGATATACCACGTTAACAAAATCCATAATAAAAACAATATGGAAATGTCAATAGATACGAAAAAACATTTGACAAAATTCACTGTCTATTCATGATAAAAACTCTCCACAAAGTGGGTATAGGGGTAACTTACCTCAACATAACAAAGACCACAGCTGACATCACAGTCAATGATGAAATGCTAAAAGCATTTCCTTCAAGATTAAGAACAAAACATTCCTGTTTACTTTCATCACTTTTTTACATTATTTGTCCTGGAAGTCCTAGTCACAGCAATGAGACAATAAAAAAGAAATAAAATCTTTTACATTAATAAGGAACAAGTGAAACTCCTTATTTGCAGATGAAATGATAATGTTTATAGAAAACCATAAAGACTGCAAAGAAATGATCAGAAGAAATCAAAGAAGTCAGAAAAGTTGTAAAATACAAATCATGTACAGAAAAAAATCCCATTTACAACTGTATCAAAAAGAATAAAATACCTAAGAATAAATTTAACCAAAGAGGTGAAAGAACTGTACTCTGAAAACTATAAAACAGTGATGAAAGAAGTTGAAGATGACACAAATAAATGGAAAGATTTATCTGGCTCATGGAATGGAAGAATTAATAACGTTAAACTGTCCTTGTTCCCCAAAGCAGTCTACATAGCCAAAGTAATCCTGAGAAAGAAGAACAAAGCTGGATGTATCAGTCTTGAAACTATACCACTAGGCTCTAATAATAAAAATAGTATGGTACTGGCACAAAAATACACATTAATCATCAGCTAATAGAATACTCCAAAATAATCTCATATTTTTATAGTCAATTTATCTATTAAAAGGGGACAAAAATATAGAACTAGGAAAAGACATTCTCTTCAGTAAATGGTACTGGGAAAACTGGACCATTTTCTTAACTCCTACAAAGAAATTCAAAATTGAAGACCTAAATGTCATAGACAGTAAACTTCTGGACATAATTCTTACCAATATTTTTCTGGATTTGTCTCTACAGGCAAGAGAAACAAAAGCAAAAATAAACAAGTGGGACTACATCAAACTGGAAAACTTTTGCACGGTGAAGTATACTATGAACAAAATGAAAAGCAAGTATACTGAATGGGAGAGATATATAAAGGACTCATACAATTCAACAGAAAAAAAAAAAAAAATCCCCGAATAGCCCAGTAAAAAATGGATAGAGGATCTAAGTAGACATTCTTCCAAAGAGGACATAGAGATGGCTACAGACACCTGAAAAGGTAGTCAGCATCACTGATCATTATGGAAATGTGAATCAAAAGCACAAAGAGATAGTCATCTTACACTTCTTACTTACTTCTTACTTACATTTCTTATGTTAAGAAGATAAGAAAAACCAGGTGTTGTTGAGGATGTGAGAAAAAAGGAACCATTGTGCACTTCGGTGAGTAGGTTAAAAAAAAAAAAATTAAAAACAGAAATACCATGTGGCCCAGTAATTCTCTTGGTGGGTTTTTACCCAAAGAAAACAAAAATATTAATTTAAAAGTATATGTGCACTCTGTTGATTTTGGTAATTACAATATCCACAATATAGAAGTAATCAAAATGTCCATTTGCAGGTAAATATTAAATAAAATAAGATATATTTACTCAATGGAATTTCATGCTAAATGAAATAAGTCAGGTAGAAAAATACCATATGACTTCACTTATGTGTGCAATCTAGAAAGCAAAAGAAACAAAGCAACCAATCAACCATCAAACAATACAAAACAGAGCAGAATGATAGATACAAAGAACAAATTGGTGATTGCCAACAAGGAGGGCTTGGGGAGACAGGTAATAGATGTGATGGGTTAAGAGATACAAACTTCCACTTACAATATAAATAACTCACAGTCATGGAAAGTAGCATAGGGAATATAATCAATAATATTGTAATAACTGTTCAGTGACAGATTTTAACTATACTCATTTGGGTGAACATTTCATAATGTATCTAAAAGGGAAATCACTACACTGTATACCTGAATAAAATACTATGTAACTCTTCTTCAATTACAAATAAAAAAGGATTAAATAGAGGTAGAAATAGTCATTTAAAATATGGAAAACGTTAAACTGTCCTTGTTCCCCAAAGCAGTCTACATAGCCAAAGTACATATACCTATATATGTATTATACACACACACACGAGATACAAATACAAAACCTGTGTAGAATGCAAATACACATGTTTATGCTTATATGGTTTCTGTATTTCATTTCAAACTTTTTTAACATCTAAGTATATATAGAAACAGCTAGATTCGAGATTTTACTCCTTTGTCAGTATTTTATTGACAAAAGTTACTTAAATTACTTAAAGTTTTACTTAATATGTAGATTAAAGACTAAACATATATATTTTACTATATTATTTGGTTTTTAGAATAAACTGAAGTATAATACTTAGAAAAATGCATAAATTACAAGTGTACAACTCAAAGATTTTAACACTAACTTTTTTATTATATTAGTCGTCATACAGTACACTATTCGTTTTTGATGTAGTATTCCATGCAATACATGCTGTCCTTAATAACCATCACCAGGCCAACTCACCCCTTCCACCCTATTCCCCTCTGAAAACCTCAGTTTGTTTCCCATAGTCCATAGTCTCTTATGGTTCATCTCCCCTTCTGATTCTGCCTGCCTCATTTTTCCCTTCCTTCTCCTAATATCCTCCATGCTATTCCTTATGTTCCACAAATAAGGGGAACCATATAATAATTGGCTTTCTCTGCTTGACGTATTTCACTTAGCATAATCTCCTCCAGTTCCATCTCTGCTGATGCAAAAGTTGGGTACTCATCCTTTCTGATGGGTGAGTAATATTCCATTGTATATATGGACCACATCTTTATCTGTTTGTCCACAGAAGGGCATCTTTGTTCTTTCCACAGTTTGGCGACTGTGGCCATTGCTGCTATGAACACTGGGGTACAGATGGCCCTTCTTTTCACTACATCTGTATCTTTGGGGTAAATATCCAGTAGTGCAACTGCTGGGTCATTGGATACCAAAATTCTTAACAATATCCTAGCTAATAGGGTCCAACAGTACATTAAAAGGATTAGCCATCATGACCAGGTGGGATTTATCCCTGGGGTTCAAGGGTGGTTCAGCTTTAGCAAAGCAGTCAGTGTGATAATACATATTAATAAAAGGAAAGAGAAGAACCATGTGGCCCTCTCAATTGATGCAGAAAAAGCATTTGACAAAATATAACATCCTTTCCTGATTAAAACCCTTAGAACATAGAGATAGAGGGAAGATTTCTCAATTTCATAAAAACCAACCATTGAAAAACTCATAGCAAATATCATTCTTGATAGGGAAAAGCTGAGAGCACTTTCCTTAAGATCTGGAACACAGCAAGGATGCCCACTTTAGCCTCTATTGTTCAAAATAGCATTAGAAGTCCTAGCAACAGCAATCAGACAACAAAAAGGTGTTCAAAATGGCAACAAAGAAGTCAAATTCTCCCTCTTCACTGATGACATATTTTATGTGGAAAACCCAAAAGACTCCCCCTCTAAATTACTAGAACTCATACAGAAGTTCAGTAATGTGGCAGGATACAACATCAATGCACAGAAATCAGCTGCTTTCCCATATACTAACAATGTAACTGCAGAAAAAGAAATTGGGAATCATTCCATTTATAATAGCACAAAACCCATAAAATACCTTGGAATAAACCTAACAAAAGAAATGAAGAATCTAGGGTGCCGGGTGGCTCAGTGGGTTAAGCCACTGCCTTTGGCTCAGGTCATGATCTCAGGATCCTGGGATTGAGTCCCACATCCGGCTCTCTGCTCAGCAGGGAGCCTGCTTTCCTCACTCTCTCTGCCTGCCTCTCTGCCTACTCTCTCTGTCAAATAAATAAATAAAATCTTAAAAAAAAAGAAGTGAAGAATCTATACTCTAGAAATTATAGAACACTTATGAAAGACATTGAAGACACCAAAAATGGAAAAACATCCCATGCTCATGGACTGGAAGAATAAACATTGTTAAAATGTCATTGTTAAAACTCTGTGCTACCCAGAGCAATCTATACTTTGAACACCATTCCAATCAAAATACCAATGACATTTTTCAAAGTGCTGGAACAAACCTAAAATTTCTATGGAACCAGAAAAGACCCTAAATTCCCCAGGGAATGTTGAAAAAGTAAAACAAAGCTGAGGATATCACATTGCCTGACTGTAAGCTATATTACAAAGCTGTGATCACCAAGACAGCATGGAATTGGCACAAAAACAGACACACAGATCAATAGAACAGAACAGAGAGCCCAGATATGGACTTTCAACTCTATGGTCAACCAATCTTCGACTAAGCAGGAAAAATATTCAATGGGAAAAAAGTCTTTTCAATAAATCGTGCTGGGAAAATTGGGACAGCCATCTACAGAAGAATGAAATTCGACTGTTCTCTTATATCATACACAATGATAAACTCTAAATGGATGAAAGGCCTCAATGTGAGACAGGAATCCATCAAAATGCTAGTGGAGAACATAGGCAGTAACCTCTTTACATTGGCTGCAGCAGCAGCTTTCAAGACATGTCTCTAAAGGCAAGTGAAACAAAAGCGAAAATGAACTTTTGGGACTTCATCATGATAAAAACTTCTGCACAACAAAGGAAACAGTCAACAAAACAAAGAGGCAACCCACAGAATGGGAGATGATATCTGCAAATGACACTATAGATAAAGGGCTAATATCCAAGATCTATAAAGAACTTCCCAAACTCAACACCTAAAAAACAAATAATCAAGTCAAAAAATGGGCAAGAGACATGAGCAGAACCTTCTACAAGGAAGACATACAAATGGCTAGCAGACACATGAAAAAATGTTCATCATCATTAGCCATCAGGGAAACTCAAATCAAAACCACATTGAGATACCCCCTTCCACCAGTTAGAATGGCAAAAATTGAGAAGGCAAAAAATAACAAATGTCGGAGAGGCTATGGAGAAAGGGGAACACTCCTACACTGTTGGTAGAAATTCAAGGTGGTCCAGCCACTTTGGAAGATGGTGTGAAGGTTCCTCAAAAAGTAAAAAATACAACACTAACTTTTTGAAGTGTTCCCAATAAAGAAAGAGAACATACCAGCACCTCCCAAGCCTCATCCTAATCACCTGCTCAATTCCACACAGGTATGCTATAACCAAGGATGACATTTAGCACTGTGGTTGTTTCTTTTTGATTTTGAAATCCTCATAAACCAAATTATGTTCTTTTATGACTGGTTCTATTTTTTAACCTCAAAACTAAGAATTATTCAGGCTGGTTTTTTTAAAGCAATTATTTGCTCATTCACTTGGCTTTTTTTGTGTTCAATGTGAATGCATATATCACAAATTATTAATTCAGTATTCAGGTGAAAGATTTTGGGTGTCTCCAGTTTGGGGAAATTACTAATGCTGTTCTAAAGATTATTTTACATGCCTTTTGACAGACATATGCATACAGTTTTATTGGGTATATTTAATAAGTGAAATTTCTATGTACTAAGATAACTGTATGTTGAGATATATATTTGACATTTCTTATAAATATGTAGCATATGCACATTTTTCTGAGTGTGACAAGCCATTTTAGAAGGGAAAAGGACATGGGATTTTACATAGTGTCTTGCTCACATAATTTGAAAACAATGGCTCCATGGTGATTTTCCCTACAAATGACAGAGCTTTTGCCACTGGCTAACTGCTACTTTCCTTAGAATGTAATTGACTTTTCTGAGCAACTATATAGCAAATTCAGTATATATTTTCCTGTGTGAAAGATTAACAAATGTTCCTGACATATGATGCCGTGCTTAGTAAACAAAGGTCATTAAAATGTGTTCTTCAGCAAAAAGGATATACAGACAGAAAATAAACACATGAAAAGTTGCACAACACCCTATATCCTGAAGGAATTTCAAATTAAAACAACAGTAAGATACTACTATGCATATAGTAGAGCAGTTAAAATTCAAAATACCAACAATACCAAATGCTGACAAGGATGCAGAGCAAGAATTCTTATTCATTGCTGGTAGAAATGCAAAATGGTACAGACATTTTGGGAAACAGTTTGGCAGTGTTTCTTACTGTCTAACCTAAATATGCTCTTACCATACAACCCATCAATCATACTCCTTGACATTCACTCAAATGAGGTTGAAAACTAGTATCTATGCAAAAACCTGCACATAAATGTTCAAAACAATTTTTTTAATAAATACCAAAACTTGGAAGCAATCAAGTGTCCTTCAATAGGTAAATGGTAAACTACTGCATATTCAGACAGTGGAATATTATATAGAAATAAAAAAAAAGTGAGATATCAAGCCACAAAAAGACCTGGAGAAACTTAAAAGCATGCTGCTAAACCAAAGAAGCCAATCTGAAAAGGGTGCATACCATATGATTCCAACAATATGGCATACTGAAGAAATTCATCTAAGATTTCAGGAATTCAGTGGAAGGGAGGGAGGGACAATGAGTAGGTAGAGAACGGGGAGCTTAAGAGCAAAAGTATTCTGTATGGTATGATAATGATGGACATATTATACATTTGTTAGAATCTATAGAACTTCACAACACAAAGATGAACCCTAATGTAAACTATGGATTTAATAATATGATAAACTATATGGGGTCAAGAGAGTTGTGTATAAAAATTCTCTGGATTTTCAAATCCATTTTTTCTATAAATCTCAAATAGCTATAAATAATAATGTATTTTTTTAATTTTATTTTTAAAATTTGTCAGTGTTCCAGAATTCATTGTTTATGCACCACACCCAGTGCTCCATGCAATATGTGCCCTCCTTAATACCCACCACCAGGCACACCCAGCCTCCACCCATCGCCCCTCCAAAACCCTCAGATTGTTTTTCAGAGTCCACAGTCTCTCATGGTTCATCTCCCCCTCTAATTTCTCCCCACTCCCTTCTGTTAATTAAAACATAGGTATTGATGAATGTCTCAACACATTTTCCTCAACTTCTTCTCCTGTCCATTCAGGTGGAATATCAGAGTATTACAGCCTGAGTCATGAGGTGACCCTCTTAATTTTTGTGTACAGAATTCTATTTATCAGCTACCCTAGTCCACTTTTAACTGAACGAAGTTCTGAGTTATTTCAAATATAAGATAAAAGTAGTAAGTCTCTTTGGCAAGTATGATTAGTGATTTCATAGAACAAATTCTTACGATGTTTGAGTAAATCATGATTGTTATAAGAGTTTACTCTTCTTAAAGTCCATTTAAATGGAAAATGAATCATAATAAGATGTCAAGCCCCAAGGAATATAATAAAGTGTTATTTTCTCTATACTTTCAGATGTTTTCTCATGTTTCACTGCTTCCCACCTAAAACATCTATGGAAGTGTTCCTTATTTTTTGGAGAAAGCCTATCTAAAAACTTAACATCAAACTCTACTAGAAGATCAGAAATGTACATCCTGTTGAGAATTTTCCACTCAGTATGTAATTTTTTTGTCCATAAGTATATATTTGAATAAAAAATAGAATTAAAATTAGATTATGAAGATTTTCTTTCTCCTTCTGTGCCTTCTGTATTTTAAGTGCCTTCTGTAGTATGTATTTTTTTGCTTACATTCTGAAAAAAATCTTGAGAATGTCTATACCACCCAATTTATCTGTACGTCAAGAAAACAAGTGGCCTCTTTTAATCATGTAATTTCAGAAAATGAGTACTCAGCAGTAATAACCAAAGAGACATGGATTCATGAAAATATGAATGGTGAGAGAGATGGAACAGAAAAATTTTTTGTGGCATTTTGCTATGAGGAACTTAGAAATGGGGCTATTGAAGGGTAATGTGAGGTCTAAAGAAGACTGTTTTAAGATGGTATAATTTAAAACATGTAAAGTATGCTCCTGGAAATAATACAGAAGGCATGGAAAAATGCTTCATGAGAGGAAGGAGATAATTTCTGGATGGATATCTATGAGTGAATGAAGGGCATGAAATCCAGTGTATGAGTAGCAGGATTGGTCTTGAGGTGTGAGTATAGACAATTCATTTTGAGTAGCAGAAAGGGAGATGGAACACACAGTTGCATTTACAGCAACATGAGTAAAGGAAGTAGTGGGAACCTATGGATGTCCTTTCCTCAGTGCACTTTTTTCTCAGCAAAATAGTCAATATGATCAGCAAATGAGTATTGACATCAGAGGACTAGAATCTGGAAATTTGCAAAGAGGGTTTAGGCAGATTGCCGTAAGTATGCAAGTACAGAGGGAAAATATGGGAACACATGAATTCTGTTGTGTATATTACCAGATTTATACAGTCCAATCATGGCATTAAGTATCTTGAATTCTAAAATAATACTACTGCATCATTAATATTGAGGCTAAATATACAAATGGACAATAGCAAGCCCACAAATGACAACAGATTTCTGATGTACAGCTTCTGCAGCAGTTGGCCTAAGAAGGCCAAAAATTTAAAAAAAAAAAAAAAAAAAAAAGCACTCTGTAGATCAGTCACAGCTTCGTCAGTGAATCAAGCTTCCCTGTATTTTACTCCTCATTCCAGCTCAGGACCAAGAAGAAAAAGCCAAAGGTACTCCCCAAACCAATCACAAAAAATGCCCCCACTCTAGTTACCTTGCTACCAGATTCCCCATGCCAACAACTCTTCCATTGGAGCATCTCAGGAGACTTCCATCTTTTTTACTATAAAAGTCATCTTCCAACACTGCCTGCCTTGGAGTTTCTGCCAAATGCAAGTGCTAGTAGCTGACTCCCTTCCTCTAACAGACTCTGAATAAATAACCTCTGTTTGTTCGCATTTGGGTGGTCTTCTTTTATTTCTTTGAAGCCATGTTGTGTAAACATGGCATTTCAAAGAAACCATAAGTAATCAGTTTGTCATTTCAATAGAAAAGAGTCAAACTGCTTAGTATCCTACTAGTAAAAAAACCAGCAAGCTTGTTAATGGTTATTTACATTTTTCTATTAATTGTCGAAGAGGACACAATGTAGAGACGTAAGGGTGGACTGGGCAAGAGGCATACATAGGTTCAAATCTTTGTCTATATATTAGCTGAATGATTTTGGTCAGATTACACAATCTCTAAATGTTACAGATATCTTATCAGGAAATGGGATAGTAACTGCTATCTCAGAGGAATTGTTAAGATGAATACATAAAGTAAATATACTTCATGGAACATAATGGGTACATCAGTAATGCTACCTTCCTCCTATGGACCACCTCCCTCCCTCTTTCTCTAATCCAGTATAATGACAATTGTGTTTAAGTATCAATAGCCTAAAAGTAACACACACTGAAAAAAAAAAAAATTGTTCTCTGTTCCCAGTAATCTGAAAACCATTAATTGCCACCAGAACAAATCTGATAACTAAGGAAAAAAGTACAGTGGGTCTCTACGAAGGCAAAGGTTTCTATGTTAGAAAAAGTTTAAATACGTGCTTTTTAAAAGAGCTAAATTTCTGTCTTTGGTCACCGTGTCTAGGGCAGTTTCTTGCTTTATTTAACTTAGAGCCACAATATATGCACAGGGCCTAGCACAAGGTTGACATCCAGTGTGTTCTTCTTGGAAAACTGTGTAGAGGAATAAAGATTCATTCTTTTCCCAACTCCATCAAGAAAGAGCCAGTTCTCAAACCTCCCTTATACTTTGAGCAAGCGTTCTGTATAATTCAGTGAAACAAAGGAGATGCCAGTATGTCTAATTCTAGGAATTGAATAACTGACTGAATAGTGGCTTTGATAAGCAACAGATTATTAAGAAAAAAGTTTATATGTTAGCTTCACTTATGTCTTTAATTGTTAGACTATAAAAGTCTTTCTAGGACTTTTAGATCTGGCTTTTGCATTATGGTTAGCTCTGTATATGCCAGAGCTATGTTTTCAGCATCTGAAATGTGCATTTCAGGACTCTCAGGGAGGATGGCAGAGTGTAAGGACCCTGAGCTCTCCTCCTCCCACAGACACACTAGAGCGACGACTACATGAAATGCAATTTGCTAGGAAAATGACCTGAAGACTAGCAGAGCAGGACTTCCACAGCTAAAGACATAGAAAAGAGGCCACCTCGAGAATGGCAGCAGCAGCAGAAAAGCAGTCAAGGACAAAACCCCGGCACTGTGCCCCTCAAGTAGGACAGAGATCACAAGCATGGAGGAGCGAGGCGATTAGGCCCCACATCGAGCAACGCAGCCTGCACTAGAACATGATCCCTCATAATGTCCGGCTTTGAAAAGCAGGAGCTTACCCCTAGGAATTTTAAAAATCAGTGTGGCTGAACTCCAGGAGAACCAGAAGGTTAAAGAAAAATGAGTCTCCCCTCTTAAAGGACCAGCCTCCTATATCATTCAGTCTAAGACACAGCATAGAAGCAGCAGTTTGAAAAGGACCTGAGGTAGGCAAGGAGGAGATTTATTGACTAATTTTAGAATGGATACTAGAGAGACAGGAATCTGCTGGTGCTTCCTCTGGACATGGAGGTGCAGGTGGGTACCGTTTCTTCTGTATGGCTTATTCTGCTAGGCTGACTGGATGCTTGCAGGAGCCAGTTATGAAGCTGTCTATATATCCTGCTAGCACTGCTTGCTCTGCCCGGGCATTCTCCATTGGATCCACCCCATCTAACATGCTCACCTTAGCAAGTGCCCCTCCAAAGTGGCTCCCACCTTGCCATACCTCACAGGCAGCCTCAGTAAGGACCATCATCCCCATAGAATGATTACTACCTCACCACACCCAGCTGGAAGCATCACTTGGGACTGGTATCTGTCCAGAGTGATTCCTGCCCTGAGGAGGGTGGGGGGACCAGTCTTACCCACTAGTGCACCCAAAGCAGTCACAAGTGTGCCCTGCAACCATCTGGGCTGGGGGCCAGCCTTGCCAACCAGTGTACCCACAGGAGACACAGGCCAGCCACAGTAACAAGGCACTGGCAGTCCATGAAAGGGACATGCCTAGGGTACCTGGTTCTGGTGACAGGGGATATTGTGCTAGATGGCACCAAAGGATGCCTTCTACATAGGTTACTACTTTTAAGACCAAGTGATATAACTGGCCTACCTAATACATAGAAACAAACACAGAAAGGCAAGATGTAGAGCCAGAGAAATATGCTATAAATGAAAAAAAATAAATAAATAAGACAAAATCTCAGAAAAAGAGCTGAGCAATATGGAGAAAAGCACCTGATAAAAAGTGCAAAGCAGTAGTCATATGTATGCTCAGTAAGCTTAGATAAAAGTGGATGAACACACTGAGAACTTCAGGAAAAATAGGAGATATAAAAAAGAATGAGTCATAGTTGAGGAGTATAAGATCTGAATGAAAAATATACTAGAGGAAATCAACACCAGATTACAGGATGCAGAATACCAGAACCCAATCTGAAAAAAATGAGTGGAAAGCACCCAAACTGAATAAAAAAAAAAGGGGGGGGGGAGAAGGATTAAAAAATGATAACGGGGGCGCCTGGGTGGTTCAGTGGGTTAAAGCCTCTGCCTTCGGCTCAGGTCATGATCTCAGGGTCTTGGGATCAAGGCCCCGCATCGGGCTCTCTGCTCAGCAGGGAGCCTGCTTCCTCCTCTCTCTCTGCCTGCCTCTCTGCCTATTTGTGATCTCTGTCTGTCAAATAAATAAATAAAATCTTTAAAAAAAAAATAAACCCTCTGCCTTTGGCTCGGGTCATAATCCCAGGGTCCTGGAATCGAGCCCCACATTGGTCTCTCTGCTCAGCGGGGAGCCTGCTTCCTCCTCTCTCTCTCTGCCTGCCTCTCTGCCTACTTTTAATCTCTGTCAAATAAATAAATAAAGTCTTAAAAAAATGAGAATAGGTTAAGGGGCTTCTGGGATAACACTAAGAATACAGATTCATATTATAGGGATCCCAAGAGGAGAAGAGAGACAAGGGGGGCAGAACACATGAGGAAGGAAGGAGATACCCAGGTTCAGGACATACACCAAGCCCCAAACAAGATGAGCCCAAGGAGGATCACAGCAAGACCTACAATAATGAAAATGGCAAAAGTGAATCTTAAAAGCAGCAAAAGAAAAGCAAACAGTTGCACATAAGGGAAATCCCAAAAGGCTAACAGCTGATTTTTTTCAACAGAAAATTTATAGGCCAGAAAGGCAGGATAAAATCAAAGTGATAAAAAAGGGGGGGGGGACACAAAAAGCAAAAAACTTACATTCAGGAATAACCTTCAAGGTTATCATTAAGAATTGAAGGGAAATTAAATGTTTCCCAGAAAAATAAAAATTAAAGGAATTCACCACTAAACAAGTCTTACAAGAAATGATATAAGGACTTTTTTTTTTTAAGAGAGTAAGAGAGTACATGAACAGAGGGGGGAAGGGCAGAGGGAGGAGGATTTTTTTTTTTAAGATTTATTTCAGAGAGGGAGTGAGCATGTGCATGAGTGTGGGGAGGAGCAGAGAGAGAGAATATCAAGCAGACTTCCCACCTGGCATGGAGCTTGATGCGGAGCTTGATCTCACAACCCTGAGATCATGATCTGAGTTGAAATCAAGAGTCTGATGACTCTTGATTTAGACTGAGCCACCCTGGTATCCTGGTAAAAAGACTTCTTAAAGTGGAGAACAAAAGGCCATAATGAGAAAAAATAAAATTATAAAAGTAAAACATTTCACTGATTAAACAACATACAGTATAGGTGGTAAATCAATTACTTATAAAGCTAGTATGAATGATGAAAGAGCAGTAAAATCAATATATCTACAAAAATTTGTCAAAGAATACACAAAGTAAAAAAATACATATATGTGACATACATTAGATATAGGGGTGAGGGGGTAAAATACATTGCTTTTATAATGTGATCAAACTTAAGCAACCATCAACTTAGTGCAGACAGCTATATACAGAGGATGTTATAGTACCTCATGGTATTCACAAACCGGAACCCTACAAAAGATCCACAAAAAAAAATAAATAAATAGAAAGAAACCTAAGAATAACACTAAAGAAAGTCATCAAATCACAAGAGATCAAAAGAGGTAGAAAGGAACACAGAATTACAAAAGTAACCAGAAAATAGCAATCAGTACGTATCTATCAATAATTACCTTAAACTCGAATAGACTAATACTTCCAATGTATTTGCTGCTTACTAAAGAGAGACTCAGAACTAAAGACACATATAGACTGAAAGTGAAATACTAGAAAAAGATAATTCACGTGAATACTTGTGAAAAGCAAAGTTTCGATAGTAGTACTTGTATCAGACAAAGTAAACCTTAAAACAAAGACTGAAACAAAAGACAAAGAAGGGTATTGCATAATGATATAGTTAATCCAGCAGTAAGTTATAGCAACTATAAATATCTATGCACCCAACATAGGAGCACCTAAATACATAAGGCAAATATTAAAGGGAGAAACTGACAGTAACACAGTAATTTGTAGGGGACTTTAACACCCTACTAAATATCAGTGGGTGGTTCATCCAGACAGAAAATCAAGGAAAAAGTGGCTTTGAATGATGCACTAGATGTGATAGATATAACAGATACATACAGAATCTCCAAGGAGCAGAATTCATAATCTTCTTAAGTACATGTGGATTATTTTCTAGGATACATGTTGTATCACAAAACAAGTATCAAAAAATTTAAGGGCACTGAAATAATAACATGCATTTTCCAACCACAATGGTTATGAAACTAGAAACCAATTACAATAAGAAACGTGGGGGGAAAAAAACCAAAAAACAAAAACTGTAATCTAAGGCTAATAATATGCTACTGAACAACCAATGGGTTGATGAAGAAATCAAAGAGGAAGTCAAAAAATACCTTGAGCCCAATGTAAATGGCAGCACAATAGTTCAAAATCTCAGTTTATAGCAAAAGCAGTTCTAAGAGGGAAGTATCTAGTATCTAGCGATAGAGGTCCATTTCAAGAAACAAGAAAAATTTCATCTAAGCTAATTCAACCTTATAACTAAAGACCTAGAAAAAATACAAAACAAAACAAAAAAGTCCAAATTTAGTAGAAAGAAGTATATAATAAAGATTAGAGCAGCAATGAATGACATACGGCATAAAAAGACAATAGAAAACATAAACTAAGAGTTTGATAAACCTTTAGCTAGATTCATCAAGGAAAGAAAGAAGACTCCAATACAAATGAAAGAAAAGTTAAAGCCAACACCACAGAAAGAGGATTTTAAGACACTGCTATGAAAATATCATAGGTCTAAATTGGACAACCTAGAAGAAATGGATAAATTCCAAGAAATCTATAATCTCCCAAAACTGAATGATGAAGAATTAGAAATCTGAACAAACCAATTACTAATAAATATATCATGAGTAAGAAAAAGCTGCCAACAGAAAAAGACCAGATGGCTTCACAGGTGAATTCTACTAAACATCTAAAGAAGAGTTAATACTTATCCTTCTCAAGCTATTCTGAAAAACAAAAGGGGAATGAATGCTTCCAAATTAATTCGGTAAAACCAGCATTATCTTGATACTAAACCCAGATAATGATGCTAGGAAATACACACACACACACACACACACACACACACACACACACTCCTATATACCTGATTAACTTAGATGCTAAAATCTTCAATGAAGTATTAACATGCAGAATTAAAAAATGAATTAAAAGGATCATACACCATGACTAAGTGGGATTTTTTTTAAGGAATGCAAGGATGATTAAATTATGCAATTTAATGAGGATGGTACACTGCATTATCAAAATGAAATATAAAAATCATATGACCATTCCAATACATAAAGAAAATGCATGACAAAATAAAACACCCATTTTTAAAAAATATTTTATTTATTTATTTGACAGAGAGAGATCACAAGTAGACAGAGAGGCAGGCAGAGAGAGAGAGAGAGGGAAGCAGGCTCCCCGCTGAGCAGAGAGCCCAATGCGGCACTCGATCCCAGGACCCTGAGATCACGACCCAAGCCGAAGGCAGCGCCCTTAACCCACTGAGCCACCCAGGTGCCTGGTAAAAACACCCATTCTTGATAAAAATTCTCAACAAAGTAGAAATAGAAGAAATCTACCTCAACATAACAAAGGTCATATACGACAAAACCTCAGCTAACTTCATACTAAATGGTAAAAAGCTAAAATCTTTTAAGATCAGAGACAATGCGAAGAGGTCCACTTTTTTTTTTTTTTTAAGATTTTTAATTTGTTTATTTGACAGAGATCACAAGCAGGCAGAGAGGCAGGCAGAGAGAGAAGGGGGAAGCAGGCTCCCCGCCAAGCAGAGAGCCTGATGTGGGGCTTGAACCCAGGACCCTGAGACCATGACCTGAGCTGAAGGCAGAGGCCCTAACTCACTGAGCCACCCAGTTGCCCCAAGAGGTCCACTTTTAACCCCCATTTTTTTCCAATGTGGTTTGGAAGTCCTAACCAGGTCAGTCAGTCAAAAAATAAAAAGTAAAAATAAAAAATAACAGTCATCCAAACTGGTAAGGAATGTCCAACTGTCACTATTTGCAGATGAAATGATACTGTATATGGAAAACCCAAAGATTGGGAGGGGGAACCTAGATGTAATAAATAGGTTCAGTAAAGTTGGAGAACACAATCAATATTTAGAAATCTGTTGTGTTTTCTTGTACTAGTAATGAAATAGCAGAAAGGGAAATTAAGAAAACAATGTCATTTATAGTCGCAGCAAAAAGAACAAAATACCTAGGAATAAAGTTAACCAAGGAGGTGAAGTACCTGTACTCTCAGAACTATAAGGCATCGATGAAAGATACTGAAGACAACAGAAACAAATGGAAAGATATTCCATGTGCATTGATTACAAGCACTAATATTGTTAAAATATCCATAGTACCCACTGTAATCTGCAGATTTAATACAATGCCCATCAAAATACCAAGAGTACTTTCCACAAAACTAAAACAAGCATCCTAAGATGTGTATGGAAGCTCAAAAGACCCTGAGTAACCAAAGCAAACTTGGTAAATAACAAAGCTGGAGGCATCACAACCCTGAATTTCAAGATACACTAGACGTCTACTTGGAACCAATATGGCACTGGCACTAAAGCAGATACATAGATCGTTGGAGAATAGAGAGTCCACTTACTATTTTTATGGTAAATGAATCTACGACAGAGGAGGCAAGAATACATAATGGAGAAAAGACCATTCAATAAAATGGTGCTGGTGACACTGGAAAGCTATGTGCAAAAGGAGGGAACTAACAAACTTGCAATTATGAAATAAATAAGTCAGGGGGATAAAAAGTACAACATAGGGAACATAACAAAAATATTGTACTAACTTTTCATGATGACAGATGGTAACTACATTTATTGTGGTGAGTATTTTATAATGTATGCAATTGTCAATGTACTATATTGTACAACTAAAACTAATACAGTATTTTACACTGGTATTTCAGATAAAAATAAACTTTCCCTAAATCTTTCATTCAACATATCCAATTATAGTTAGATTCATAAGAAGAAAAAATTCAGTTGTCAATTGTGTCAATATGTAAACAGAGTTCTTATTCCTTATATATACTTTTCTAAATTTTAGTTAAAAATACTCCTGGTATAGTCAGAATGCTAAAATTAAGAAGTCAGGAAATGACAGATGCTGGCAAGGATGCGGAGAAAGGGGAACCCTCCTACATTGTTGGTGGGAATGCAAGCTGGTGCACTCTGGAAAACAGCTCTGGAAGTTCCACTTCCAGAGTGGTACACTCTGGAAGTTCCTCAAAAAGTTGAAAATAGAGCTTCCCTATGACCCTGCAATCATACTACTGGGTATTTACCCTAAAGATACAAATGTAGTGATCTGAAGGGGCATATGCACCTGAATGTTTATAGCAGCCATGTCAACAATAGCCAAACTATGGAAAGAACCTAGATGTCCATCAACAGATGAATGGATAAAGAAGTTGTGGTATGGAATGGAATGGTATGGAATGGAATACTATGCAGTCATCAAAAGAACTGAAATCTTGCCATTTAGGATGACGTGGATGGAACTAGAGGGTTTTATGCTCAGCGAAATAAGTCAATCAGAGGAAGACAATTATCATATGATCTCCCTATTATGAGGAAGTTGAAAGGCAACGTGGGGAGCTTGAGGGGTAGGAAAGGAAAAAATGAAACAAGATGGGATTGGGAGGGAGACAAACCATAAGAGACTCTTAATCTCACAAAACAAACTGAGGGTTGCTTGGGGGGAAGGGGTGTAGGGAGAGTGTCCTGGGTTATGGACATTGGCTGGGTATGTGTGATGGTGAGTGTTGTAGAGTGTGTAAGCCTGACAATTCACAGACCTCTACCCCTGGGGCAAATAATACATTATATGTTAATTAAAAAATTAAAAAAATACTCCTGATGGTATGTATTGTCCAGTTACAGAACTGGTACTTAAAAAAAAATACTACTGTGATATCGATTATACTTAGTAAGTGAAGCTTATCTCTCAGAAAAGTTGTAAGTAGAGATGGCCTGGGAAAAAACGGGTAAAAATTTTAAAAAATACACATTTCAGGGGGCGCCTGGGTGGCTCAGTGGGTTAAGCCGCTGCCTTCGGCTCGGGTCATGATCCCAGGGTCCTGGGATCGAGTCCCACATCGGGCTCTCTGCTGGGCAGGGAGCCTGCTTCTTCCTCTCTCTCTTTCAGCCTGCCTCTCCATCTACTTGTGATTTCTCTCTGTCAAATAAATAAATAAAATCTTTAAAAAAAAAATACACATTTCAGTAGGAAGTGTTCATTTATGCCAGATGAACATTATTTTAAGTGGGGAACATTGCAAGTAATGCCTTGACTAGTCTTTGTGAGTTTCCAAAATGAAATATTAGGGAGTAGACCTATAAACTTGATTTGGTAGTTACTGTATGCTTGACTTGAGTGTCTAACACCATTCCTTGATATTTCATTAGAAAGGTAGAAAAAAATATATCTTAAACATATGAAAAAACAACACTAATATTATGTATCAGTGCTTTGTCATGATTTAATAGTCAACATTGTGGAAAGCTACAAGTCAGCAGTGGAAATTATCCCTGTCTTCAAGGAGTCTGCCATGCAACATCAAACAGCCATAAAAAACTCTTAAGTATGCTATAATTATTACTTATTCTATATTTATGTACTTTGGTAGTGAAAGAACATGGTTAAGGCTTAGGTGAATCAGAGTTAGGTGTATTCCATCTTATAAAGACTTTTAGGAGATGAGTTTCTAAAAAGGGAGTTGAAAATAGCCAGTTCTATCTCTTTTTCTTGAGGGGGTTATCTGGGGATGGGGGTCACTTTTATTTCCAGCCTTTTAATATAGGAGTAGCTTATTATGATCTCACTACTTGGATGGCTAGAAATTAAATTCTTCTTTAATTCAAAGAGAAATATTTGAACAGAGTTCTGAAGATCAATGGCATCTTCCAAAGGAAGGTGTGTTTGGGAAACTGGCAGCTACGAAAGAATGTACAAAGAACTTCATTGTTATTTAGTTTGGTGACCCTAATGCAGCAGGCACCTGGTAAACTCCACATGGGATAAGATACAACAATGACCTCAACTCCTGATGGACTAAATGTAAATACAGAGAAATACAAAGCTTTTCCTTATTAACAAACCAACCCCAGAAAGGCCTTTTCCATTGATCTTAAAGATAACTGATGTAAACTTAGTGAATGTTGGAAAATTTAATAATTTGGGTTAATGTTACTTCTGTCTTAAACAGAAAAAAAAAAGTATCTGAAACTTGCATTACTGAAAAAGTTGGAAAAGTTATGGACACAGCATAAAATGTGGTAATATCTTTATATAAAGCACCTTAGAGCACTTTTCCCCCAATTCCTCCTGGGAAAGCTGGACACTGTTGAGTAATGGATAAGCAATAATAGTAGGATTTAATGAGCCACTCTGAAGAGATGTGATCTAAGCTCCACTGCAAACTTCCATCTTATTAAAACAACCAGACTGCACATTTATCAAAAGTCTGGTTCTTTGGAATCAAGGCCCAGTGCAATAAAGGTGCTACAGCTTCCTCACCATACCTTTTATTTATACCCTCCTTAGAACAAATTTTCTGATTCAATAACCATACCACGTATTCACTGATACCTTACTTATAAAAATAATACAGTGTCATTTCTTTCTCAGTGAAGCACTGATGAAATATTCAGAAGTTAAGGATAAGTAATAAAAGGCTCATTTGGCTAGAAATAAGCTCATTATTGTTTGTTATCCTTGCCTTCGAACTGAAGATCAGGGTCCAGCTGTGATTTTTTTTTTCCCTCATGGATTTATGGGGTACTCCTGTGCTGTAAAGTGAGAATTTACTGAATTCAATCTGAGGGGAGCAGAATATGCCACTCTAATATTGATTATTGAGAATTAAAGTTATTTAAGAAAGAGCAGGTACAAGGATGTTCTGACCTCCTTTGTCTCCCTGAAAGCAGGAAATGAGTTTCCCACAGGATGGCACCTTCTTCATATGGGGAAGGAAGAAGGCAACCTTCTCAGGAGAGAGGAAATTCATGATCAAGAATGCTGTATAAACACATCTTGTTACTTCTTCACTAATTTACTACACCAAGTTCACACCCCTTTCTTTTGTCAATTCTTCACAAATTTACTCTTTCTTTATCTAAAAAGTATCAAAGCTGCCTGCTCTGGTCACTTCTTTGAGCCTCACATCTTTGGGGCTTCATTTAATGATAGGCCAAAGAACCAAGAAGAGAAGAAGGGAAAAGTCTTCTGAAATTCATTAACATTTGGAAATTTAGTTCTTTTTCCAATTAACTTGAATCACTCCATATATATATATATATATATATTTTAAAGACATTTGGCAAGGCGTGTGTGCGTGTGTGTGTGTGTGTGCGCTTGAACACTGTACAGTGAAGGAAGTGAATGAAGATAAAGTCTAAAAATTACAGTGTGATTCCCAGGCTATATTAGGAAAATAAAGGCCCACTGATGTACTTGTAGGGTGGTATTGGAGTTGAGTAGGCTTTTAACACATATGGCTGGTGTCCTTACAAGAAGATAAGAGACAAAGAGAGATGGGGAATCTTAGAACACATGTGAAGAGCTGCAGAGGGAGAACGCCATGTGTCCTCGGAAACAGAGACTGGAGTGATGCATCGACAAGCCAAGGAATGCCAAGGATTGCCAGCAACACCAGAAACTAAGAGAAAGGCAGAACAGGTTATATCTTATAGCCTTCAGAGAAAGAAAGGCCTTTGCCTCAAACTTCAAACTTCTAGAACTATGAGAGAATAATCTGTTTTCTATAGTCACCCCATTTGTGGGACTTTCTTATGGCAGACCTAAGAAACCAACATACCCCCCCCCACACACACACAAATGCTGTTGGAAGGCAGGTCAAATTCCCAGCTAGTATGAAGAAGCCTGCTTAACTCACTTTAGTAGCACTTAGGAAAATCAGAGGCAGTGGCCTTTATATATAATTGTTAGCATCTCTGGCAGACAAAGATACTGAGTGGACCTAAAATTTTTTTGAAAGCTTTTATTCATGTATTTGAGATACAGAGAGATAGAGATAGAGAGAAAGAGAGAGCAAGAGAGCGGGGGGGGGGGGGGGAAAGGAGCCGAAGGAGAGGGATAAGCAGGCTGCACTGAGCATAGAGCCCAAGGTGAGACTGGGTCTCATGACCCTGAGACCTGAAATCATGACCTGAGCTAGAATCAAGAGGCAGATGCTTGACTGACTGAGCCACCCATGCACCCCTGAATGACCTAAAATTTTAAAACTGGGACATTTGGACTTAGGAGTGGATAAGTACCTCACTGAGTCCACCAAAGCTGTTGAGGGAAGTTGAGTTGCATCAATACTGGCTATTATGTAGATGGGACACCAATAGCAGCCCAGGTCTCAAGACTATCACGTTGGCTCATTACAGAATCCAGCTCTTTGCAGTATGCTGAATTGTCAAGTAAATTCTTTGTACTGATCAAGTAAGTAACAATTGAATGGAGCAGTAGAATTGATCACCTCCATTTATCACCTTAAACATCTATCTGTGGACCTTCATTTTCCTCACATAGCCTGTGAATCACTCTGTTATTTTCCAATAAGGTCACAGTCTAAGGTACTGGGATTAGGTCGTCAACATATTGTTCTGGGAGAACACAATTCAAGAGTGTTTAAGTTTGCCTTTGAGCTTCCCAGAAACCAAAACAAACAGGGTTCTGTGATTACATAAGTAATCATCACATTCAGATAAGGGAAAGCCCATTGGTTCCTTAGACAAAGGCAAACATTGATAATGTCCCGGAGAGATTTCTCATATGAGGCTTTCTAGAGATCATTCTGAATTACTTAATTCATAGAGCTTACTAGCTACAATGATACACAGGCTGTGACAGACTGGCCTTGTAGCAATGGCATCATCAGTCATGCTCATTGCTGTTGTATAGTTACCTTTTCCGAAAACTCAAGTCATTGTTACAAAGATCACATTAAAAACCAAAATGTTTCCCATCATTTTCTGGCTCCCTACATGATGCACATTATTTTCCAGGAGCCCATGCTCTCAACATGAGGCCCATGTCCAGCGCCAGGGCCTCCTTTATCCTTCATCTATTCTTCTGTGTCTTAGAAGCCCAGTTGCGTCAGTGTGTCATTCCAAAGCCTCTTAAATACTTCATGACAATTTTTTTTTTCATATCACGAAAAGTCAAGAATGAAAATTGTACCCATACTCTGACAAAAATAAATAAATTTTAGGAAACAGCTACTCCATTGCAATTAGGTAGAACTTCTGTGGATATTGCAGAAGTTGAGACAATAACCTTGGACTCTCTCACACCCAAGTCGATTTTTGAGTAGAACCAGTTGGTACACTAATTCAAACTGCTCCCAAGTACATTTACCTATGCAGTTGTAAACTGGAGATGATAAATATTAAAGAATTTTGAGATCTGTATGTGTATGTGTAATGTGTGATGACTCTAGCAAGGTCTTTCAAGGTTTCAGAAGTGCCAGTGAAAATGTGGAGCTTTACTTGACCCTATACTACCAGAAAAAAAAAATCAGTAATTAAGAAAATCTCCATCATTTTTCCTTCTCTGAACATCCCCCATATATATGTCATTTGTATTCTGAGAAAATGCTAAGTGCAAAGTACCACGTTGCCCATATGTATTTCAACACCCATTTTTACACTTCCTCATGACCCTCTCCTTTTATAAAACTCAGTTGTTCTCAGGCTCCTGGGTGGCTCAGTGGGTTAAAGCCTCTGCCTTCGGCTCAGGCCATGATCCCAGGGTCCTGGGATCAAGCCGGGCATTGGGCTCTCTGCTCAGCAGGGAACCTGCTTTCCACACCCCCCACCCCTGCCTGCCTCTCTCTACCTGCTTGTGATCTCTATCTGTCAAATAAATAAAATCTTAAAAAAAAAACCCTCAATTGTTACCCTTTTGAGATGTTTCTCAAATATGAACAGTCTCCATAATGCTGAATAAATACTAATAAATACTAAACCAAATAAGACCATCTCCTTAATGATCTTGTGCATTATGTCTGGGCTACAACTATCATTTTTTTATTTTGATTTTTTTCAAAACAAATACCAAGTTTGGACCACATACTTTAATTATGACATGTAATTAAGCAGTTTTTAACTAATTAATCATTTAGAAATATTACTTCATAAAAACGTTAAAAAAAGAATACCTGCTATTTTTCTTTTTAAAAATCACTGGTTGAGTTATAGCAATAGACATATCTTTAGTCAGAAAATACACAGAAAAGAGATTTGCTCTTTCAATTTTTTTTGCATTTGCTTTTATAAGAAATACATGTTGGCTGGTGGTAAAGTTTTATTTACTATGTATTTAACCAACCAGTGTGAAAGTCCATTAAATTTTACAAGAATGTGTTCAGTTTTTAAGATGAAACTCTTGACTTGGGGAGTTCTTTTAACCCATAGGATAGTTCGTTACCTAATCCTGTATCTGTGCAAAAATATTTTTACTTGACTATAATGTGGGTAAAGTTAGAAAACCAGAGAGCTACAGTCCTCTAAAGAAATAGCATTTGTTTCATTTAATGGCAGAGTTCTTTTTTTCACGCACTTTTAAAGGATTCTACCTAATTTTACTAGTAGGATATTCTGAAAGTTGTCATTTACACATATGGATCATTTATCCTGAGCCAAATGATCAGTTTTGGAGGGATCAAAACCTGTGCACTAGAAGACTGATAAGAATTCTATTTTTAAATATTCTGTTATAGCTGGAAAGTATATGTCCATAATGGACAACTGAACTTTGCTTCCCCCCCACCCCCCACCACTAGTCTTTGCTGCTTCTTTCAGAGCCTGAGGCTATCCTGGATGCAGAGTATACCTTTTTAACTTAGAATAATATAAATATCTTTTCTTCATGTCAAAAAAGCAAGGATGGGGCACCTGAGTGGCTCCGTTGGTTAAGCATCCACCGGGGTTTCAGATCAGGTCATGGTCTCAGGGTCATTATATGGAGCCCCACGTTGGGCTCCCTGATCAGTGGGGAGTCTGCTCTCTCCCTCTGCTCCTGCACTTACTCTTTTTCTCTGTCACTCTCTCTCGAAATAAATAAAAAATCTTAAAAAAAAAAAAAAGGCAAGGGCAAAGGACAAAGTACCTAAACAAATAACTAAAGTGAATGAAATTATAAGGTATGTGTTTACCTGTTTGAGAAAGTGAACTATTGAACAGACTCTCAGGGATGATGGCAGTGGAGGAGGAGGACCCAGAGCTCACGTCCTCCCACAGACAATCCAAGACTCCATGTAACGGATCTCACTCCAAAAAAAGCCTAGAGACTGGCAGAACAGATCTTCCACAGCTAAAGATACAGAGAGAAGGCCACACAGAGAAGGGTAAAAGCAACAGAGACACGGTTGTGAACCAAACCCTCAGTGTGGCTACTCACAAATGGGAGGGATATTAATAAGCTCAGAGGAGTGAGGGGCTCAAACCCCACACTGGGCACCCCTGGACTTAAGGACCTTTCTTAGGAACAAGAGATCATGTAATGCCTGGCTTCAAAAATCAGCAGGGCTTACCTCTGGGAGAATCAGAGGGCTACTGGAAACTGACTCTCTGCACATAAAGGGACAACATGGTGGATCAATTAGTCTGAGGCCCAGAAGAGAGGCAGCAGCATGAAAAGAGCCTGGGTTATACATGGAGAGTTACTGCTTAATTTCAGGACATGTGCTGGAGGAAGAAGGATCTGTAGGAGCTTTCTCCAAGGGCAGAAGGGCTGGTAGGTGCCATTTCTTTTTTTTGCTTGCTTTCAATTTACCTAGCTGGACATTTTCAGGAGCCGGTTCTGACACTCCATCTCCCTTGTTAACACACATTGCCCTGAGGTGCAGTCCCTGGTAGAGCTGTCCCACCAAATACCACCACCCAGGAAAGTGCCCCTCCACGTGGCTCGAGTCCTGCCACACTCAACAGGCAGCCTCAGTTGGACCAGCATCTCCACAGAGGGACTATGGCCTGGCCACTGGGTGTGAAATAACACCCCTCCAGGGCAACTCCAGCCCCAGGGAGAGCGAAATTAGGCCTGAACACCAGTGTGTCTGCCTCAGCAGGTGAGACCATGCCCTGCCCACCAGTGCAGCAGTCAGAGCCCCGGCAGAACAGAAAGGCAAACACGGGCCACACAGGGAACAGCCCTGGGGCATCTGGTTCTGGTGACAAGGGATTATTTTACCATAGGGCAGCAGAGAATTCCTTTTCCATAAGGCCATTACTTTAAGGACCAGGAGACATAACTGACTTACCTCGGACAAAGAGATCCAGACAAAATGAAACAGTAATATGTTCCAAATGAAAGTACAAAAAAAAAAAAAGCAATGGAAAAAGAGCTACACAAAACAGAGATAAGCAATCTACTGGATGGAGGGTTCTAAGTAATAGTCATAAAGATGCCCATTCAACTTGAGAGAAGAGTGGATAAACTCAGTGAGAACTTCCACAAAGAGACTGGGAAAGAAAAAAAAAAAAAAAAAGTCGGTATGCTGCCTACCAGAGATAACCTTCAAACCTAAAGAATCTGGCAAACTCTAAGTGAAAGGCCGGAAAAAGATAGTCCATTCAAATCAAAGTAAAACAAACAAACAAAAAACACCAAAAGCTTGGGTAGCAATATTTATATCAGATAAAACACTTTAAAAACAAACTTCACAGGGCGCCTGAGTGGCTCAGTGGGTTAAACTCTGCCTTCGGCTCAGGCCATGATCCCAGGGTCCTGGGATCGAGCCCCACATCGGGCTCTCTGCTCAGTGGGGAGTCTGTTTCCCTTCCTCTCTCTCTCTGCCTGCCTCTCTGCCTACTTGTGATCTCTCTGTCTGTCAAATAAATAAATCTTTAAAAACAAAGAAACAAATCAACTTGTGGAACATAAGGAATAGCATGGAGGACATTAGGAGAAGGAAGGGGAAAATGAAGGGGGGGGAATCAGAGGGGGAGATGAACCATGTGAGACTGTGGACTCCCGGAAACAAACGGAGGGTTTTAGAGGGAAGGGGGGGGGGGGGTGGGTGAGCCTGATGGTGGGTATTAAGGAGGGCACGTACTGTATGGAGCACTGGGTGTTACACGTAAACAATGAATCTTGGAACATTACATCAAAAACTAATGACGTACTGTATGGTGACTAACATACTAAAAAATAAAAATAAATATAATGAGATTAAGGACGTTACATAATGATAAAGGAATCAATTCAACATGGAGATTTAACAATTACAAATACCTATGTACCCAACAGAAGAGCTCCTAAATATAAAAACCAAATATTAATAGACATAAAGGGACAAGTTGACAGTTATACAATAATAATAGGGGACTTTAACACCCCACTTACATCAATGGACAGATCATTCAGGCAGAAAATCAATAAGGAAATGATGGCTTTCAATAACACATTAAACCAGATGAATTTAACAGATGTATATATACATATAACATTCCACTCCAAAACAGCAAAAATGCACATTCTCTTCAAGCGCACATGGAATAGTCTCCAGGATATATCACATGTGAGGCCACAAAATAAGTCTCGATAAATTTAAGAAGATGGAAATCATATTCATCTTTTACGACCGCAATAGTATGAAACTGAAAATCAATTACCAGTAAAAAAGTAGAGGGAAAAAAAAACCCCACTGACACGTGGAAACTAAACAACATGCTACTTACTAAACAGCAACTAGGTCAACAAGTCAAGGAGGAATAGTTAGAAAACCAATGAAAATAGAAACACAATGGTTCAAAATCTTTGAGAAGCAGCAAAAGCAGTTCTAAGAAGGAAGTGTCTCATGACATAGGACAACTTCAAGAAACAACTGAATTTCATGTAAGCAATTTAACCTTATACCTAAAATTGCATTGATGAAATAAAGATGACACAAATAACAGATATAACATGTTCATGGATTGGAAGAATATTACTAAAAGGTCCATACTACTGAAAAGAGTCTAAAGATTTAATTCAATCCCTATCAAAATACCAATTGGGATGCCTGGGTGGCTCAGTCAGTTGGGCATCTGCCCTTGGCTTGGGTCATGATCCCAGCGACCTTGGATGGAGTCTTGCATTGTGCTCCTTGCTCAGTGGGGAGCCTGTTTTCCCTCTGCCTGCCACCCCCACCCCCACTTGTGTGTGCACTCGCTCTCTCTGACAAATAAATTTAAAAAAACTTAAAAAAAATACCTATAGTATTTTACAGAGTAGTAAGAGAAATAATCCTAAAATTTGTACAAGACCACAAGATCTTGAATAACCACAGTACTTCGGAGAAAGAAGAAGCCGGGAGGTATGACAATCCCAGATTTGAAACTATTCTAAGTATAGGGCACAAGCAAAATAAATTAAGGGAGTTAAGAGATACAGACTTCAAGTTATAAAGTAAGTCATAGAGATATACAACATACGGAATATGGTCAGTAAGATTGTAATAACTCTATATAGTGACAGATGGCAATTATACTTAGCATAATAAAATTTCATAATGTATACAATAGTCAAATCACTATGTTTTACATCTGAAAGTATTATTCTATAAAGACTATACTTTAATAAAGACTTTTAAAATATGAAAATTAAAAAGAAACTAAATTGAAATTCTTAGAAATAATTTATATATAATTGCAGTATAAACAATAAGTGTATAATAATATAAAAACACATATACACACATATACCAATATTTATACTCACACAAACATGCACACATATATCAATATTTTTATATGTTTACTAGGGCTATTCCTAACTATTCATTAAAGCATGATAAAACAAAGAATATTTAGCTAGTCAGTTGCCTGGCTGGCACTGGCTGCCATCTTTACCTGAAAACAAAACAGAAACTATATTCTATAGCACAGACATATTGGCTTCATGCCTCACATTTGTTTAGATCAGTATATGCATTGACTAACTACAAGTAAGCTATGTGATGATTGATGTTATCAATTAACCACTCTAAATGAGGACATTTTCTTCAAATAAGATACACTTACCCAAAGGAGGAAAATCCAGAGGAAGTTCACAATTTACATGAAGATTTTTCTGACACTCTTTTAGTTATTTTCTTTGATCACAAATGAGAAAACGAGAAGAATTCCTGTGGTTTATCTGGTTTCATGCTCTTTTTACACAGTGTAGCAGTGGGGTTGTGCAAGGGCAGCACTTCCTAAAATGTGAAATCAAAGGGAAGTAAGAATGGCACTATTCTAGGGGCGCCTGGGTGGCTCAGTGGGTTAAGCCTCTGCCTTCAGCTCAGGTCATGATCTCAGGGTCCTGGGATCGAGTCCCGCATCAGGCTCTCTGCACAGCAGGGAGCCTGCTTCCTCCTCTCTCTCTCTCTGCCTGCCTCTCTTCTCTCTGCCTGCCTTTCTGCCTACTTGTAATCTCTGTCTGTCAAATAAATAATAAAATAAAAATCTTTAAAGAATGACACTATTCTAAGTATGGCACTATTGCTACATGGAAGGACTGTATAATCACATTAAGTCATAATACACTACACACTGTGTCCACCTAACGGAAACTCACTGTTCAGATAAACAACTCCATGATCTGGCTGCCTCAGCATCCATTTTCTGTGCCTAAGTAGCCTGGAAGAGCTTTGAACCTCCCAACAGTTGACAGCACAAGTAAATGAAAGTTGCTGGTATGACTTCCCAGCAGCCCTTTTGAGCAACAGTCCACCCCCGGGCTTTCCTCTTGTATGCCCCTGAGACAAGACCTCTGTGGAACTTACCAAAATTTTATTGTTTTAATTATTTATTTTGGGGGGTGTGAACTGACCAATCCAGTCTTAGAATCCCAAATACTCCACTCCTGAGCCCTAATAAAGGTCGTACCCTAAGTCCTGTGTCTCTGTACTCTGCCTTGCCCTCCCCACGTAACCCCTTGAAGCATGCAATACATTTCCTCAAGTATCTCCATATAATAAGCTTTTCTATTGTCATTTCTCTTTTGCTTTTGTTGAACCATCTGACGTCCCAGGTCTCAGCTTAAGAAATACTTATTTAACAAAGTCACAACACTCATAATGTATCTTCTTTAACATTCTGATGTCTTGCAGTAAAATTTTCAACGTTAATTTTATTTAAATGCGTCTAGTGTTTAATTTTATTTAATTATCAAGTGGATGAGTTTAAGAAATTCTCCACAAATTTATTAGGTAGTTTCAAGAAACATCAACCACATATATTCACATAAGCTGTTTTCCATAATATACCTTATTATAAACATGTGCAAGAAAGCAAGGAAACTTCTCAAGAGCCTTAGGTTGCACAGAGGAATGTTTTATACTCGTGATTTATAGTCTTCCAAATGACCTTCATAATAAGCAATGCTACGGTGACCTGATCCTGCAATCTTCAAACAGAAACATGATTATTCCTCTTTTCTGATGCCAATATGGAAGCCCAGATGGCCAGCAGAAGAAGGATAATCTGAGATGGAAGACTGAATCCTCCGATGGAATCTCCTCAAAATAGAGTTGACTGGATGAATCAGTCACACTCAATATTAATCATTAATCAGCATAGGCAGCTCTACTCCAACCTCAATGACTACTAGCAACACTGAACAGTGTTTTAATCATAGGTTGCAGTGGCTTGTGTTACAGGATTTACTCCTCTGTCCTCAGCCAACTGAGGCAAGAACTAGTCGTTGAGTTGAAGTATATGCCTTATTTTTAAAATATTTTATTTATTTATTTGATTGAGAGAGAGATCACAAGTAGGCAGAGAGAGAGGGAAGAAGCAGGATCCCTGCCGAGCAGAGAACCTGATGTGGGGCTTGATCCCAGGACCCTGAGATCATGACCTGAGCTGAAGGCAGAGGCTTTAACCCACTGAGCCACCCAGGCGTCCGAAGTATATGCCTTATTTATTACGTTAAGTTGTTGGGTTTACAAAAGTCACTTTATGAATAATCTAGTATTTTTAATTTTTTTAAATATTTTATTTCTTTATTTGACAGAGAGAGATCACAAGCAGGCAGAGAGGCAGGCAGAGAGAGAGGGGGAAGCAGGCTCCCTGCTGAGCAGAGAGCCCAATGCGGGGCTGCATCCCAGGACCCTGAGACCATGACCTGAGCTGAAGGCAGAGGCTTAACCCACTGAGCCACCCAGGCACCCCTCATCTAGTATTTTAAATTGTGCTATCTCTCTCTCTTTCTCTTTGTCACTCAAGGAATTAAAAACTGGCATCTATACTTTAATCAGTTGATAAAATTTCTGGAAGAATTCAATCAGGGTAGTATTAATACTCATGAGTATGTCTGAGCTAAGATTCAGCCAACTGTCCAAGTTTGGTCAATGTCAGAGATTCAAGGCATGGTTGGTTCAACACCGAAGCCAGAGGTTCTCCGATCTTTTTCTCTCTTCCTTTCTTGCACGGCTAAGATAAACTCAAGAATCACTCTCCCCCAAACTTCATGAATCTTCTACCTGGAGCTGCTGTTTCATCAAAGAGAAGTTTTGTGCAATACTATCAATGCCCTTGTATCCTCTCTCTCAGAAATAATCATTGGGATTTATGTAAAAATCTATGTGATTTCCACTGAACCTGGCCCTAAATACATGAGCAGGGACTAGCTTTTAGGGATTTATTGATCTCTGTCTTCTTTTAGCTGTGTTGTAAAGTATATCCATTCATTCAATTTGGTCAGATTCTCTTTCTGCCTAAAAATTGCCTTTATGAAAACACTGACTGAGGCAGAATCCCCATTAGGAATAAAAATGACTGTGATACTTAGAAAGGTTTCCTTCCTTGCTCACAACCAAAAAAAAAGGGCAACTCATCTATGAAAAACTAACTCTATACAAGTTTAAGTTCTTACTCAACCTCCGAAATAATACTGCAATCCTGGTAAATGGATTTGATTATTATTCCTCTTTTTAAGGAGATTGTCCCTTCCTTTCCTCTGCAGTATGAATTTTTTAAAGATTTTATTTATTTATTTGATAGATCACAAGTAGGCAGAGAGGAGCAGAGAGAGAGGGAAGCAGGCTCCCCGCTGAGCAGAGAGCCCAATGTGGGGCTCAATCCCAGGACCCTGTGATCATGACCTGAGCCGAAGGCAGAAGCTTTAACCCACTGAGCCACCCAGGTGCCCCTACAATATGATTTTTTTTTTCCTCATCACTGTTAGCATTTATGCCTTGAGAGATTTTTCACATGGAGAATCACAGAGTAGAATCCACTTGTCTCAGCTCTCCTGGTGGTAGCTTCCCAAGACTGTCACACATAAATGATTTTTAGTATTTTGTAGGGAAACGTTGGCCTTAGCTGCATCACCAGTGCTGTCTCCCATTGTACTTTTTGGTTCTTTCACATTTTGACATTCAAACATGCCTCGTTTTATTGATCCAGCCAATGTATTTCAGGGAAATTGTGCAATTCTCAATATTTCAGTCTCTCTTACTATAGAGGAACACTAGGGGCAGCATGAGAAAACACTGTGTAAAAGTACTCAAAAGTCTGAGAAATGGTTGGTCTTAGATAAGGAAAGATATACAAGGCTTATTGCTAGGAATGTGCCTCTAAGGGATAGCTGATTAAACCAGAATAAAATAGAGGAGGAAGAGTCAAAAAAATATACATACACATTTTTTTGATCCAGCAAAATGGATTATTCTGATAGAAGGCAAAAAAAAAAAAAAGAGTAAGTTTATATTAGTTTTACTTTAGCCCCCAAATAATTATTTCATGGCTGATAAGCATACAATTCTAACCAGCCTGATTGTACCATGCAGCTGGTCCCTCTGCCTGAAGCAATGAGCCATTTGTAGGAATCCTCACTTCTAAAATATGTATTTATGTCTTCCAAAAACCGTCTCTCCTCATTTCACTTTTGTCTAGTCTGTTCATGCTTTTGCTCAACAGATAGGATAGCCTATTTCATTTTCAGCTCTATCTGAATCACCTGTGACCAGAGCCACCTGACTGTACCATACAGACCAGACCCAAGGAAATGCTGTTTTTCCATGTCCATTTCACTCTGACTGGTGGCTGGAATGGGCTCCACTGTCTCATTTAAGATGTTCTTGATATAGGGGCACCTGGGTGGCTCAGTGGGTTAAGCCGCTGCCTTCAGCTCAGGTCATGATCCCAGGGTCCTGGGATCGAGTCCCGCATCGGGCTCTCTGCTCAGCAGGGAGCCTGCTTCCCTCTCTCTCTGCCTGCCTCTCTGCCTACTTGTGATCTCTGTCTGTCAAATAAATAAATAAAAATCTTAAAAAAAAAAAAAAGATGTTCTTGATATATTTTTTTCCCTTATGTTTGGTGTATTTTAAAGGGTAATTAGGATGATTCACAATCATCCCCCCCCCTTTTTTCCTATTCTCCTTCTCTGCCCTTCTTCTGTTTCCCCTTTAGCTGAATTTATTTCTATGGAACACCTCATTTTTCAGTCTGGCTTTCCTTCTTTTGATGTCACATACCTGGGGCCAAACAACTTTACCAGATACGTGGTAAACATTTTTCTGTAAATTCTGGCTTTTCTTTGACTTTGGGCCCTTGTCTTGTATTATTTATTAGATTTTATTTTTAAAGAGTAATAGTAGATTTTCAGAAAAAAACTATACAGAGTACACAGAATTCCCATATACTCCGTTCTCCACCCACTCCCTAACTTCCCCAAACATAGCTTTACCTGTTAACTAACAGCTTTCACTAGTGTGGTGGGTACATGCTTTATAATTATTGAACTTACACTGATACAAGAGTAACTAAAATCTATTAAGTTTCATCCTTTGTATTGTTCAGTTCTATGAGTTTTAACAAATCTAGAATATTTTTCCACCATTACAGAACCATAAAACAGTCTTTCTGCCTTAATAGTGCCGTATGTTCCAACTATTCATCCCTACACCTCTCTCTGAATCTCTAACAAACACTGATGGTTTAACACCTCTGTAGTTTTGACTTTTCCAGAATATAACATAGGTGGAGTCCTCCAGTAGGCATCTTTTTCAAACCAGCTTCTTTCAGTTATCAAGATGGATTTAAGGTTCCTCCATATATTTTGCCACTTGATAGGTCATTTCTTGAATCTGTATCATCTTATATCATTTCTCTGCTCCTTCTCCCCACCCCATTTCATTTAGCCATTCTCACCTCTTAGATCCCGTAATATATGATTTCTTAGACTACTCCTAATATTTATCAATAATATAAATAAACAAATAAATAATATTTATCGTTTTGGGTTTTTTCCTCTGGATTCTAAGAGAATGGTATGACCTCCAGCTTAAGTTTTTTTTCCCCATTCATAAATAATTTCCTCCGCTGCAGTTTTTCATCAGCAATAATGCTTCTCATTTCCAACAATTATTTCAGGATTCCCATGACTCCCATATAGTAGAATACCTCTGTCCCACCAGTAACTGTTACCTCCTGTTCTGACTACTCAATTGCCTTCCTAGCCTCGCCATCCCATCTTCTCCCACCCTCCGTCAATCTACTCTCGAGAGTTGCTGAAGAATACTCTAAAAGCACATTTTATCACATCATTTTTTTGCTTATAATTCTTTAGTGGACTAATTCTCCATTAGTCTTAGGATAAAATTCAAACTCCTCAGTATGGCTTCCTGGACCAGAGATGAGCTGGCCCTGGCTTCCCTTTCAAGCCTAATCTTGTAGCCTTCCATCTTTACTTTCTCCTGGACCCTTGTTTTCTTGTTGTCATTTTTTTTTTTTTTAATTTTTACTGACTCCCACTTGATTTTTCCTCTACACATTTCATATTTTCCCCAAGTCTTGGCTAATTCCAACTCTTGTTTTCTTTCTTGGTTTAGATATCACTTACTCAGAGAAGCCTTCCTTGATTGCACAGATTGGATTAGCACTCCCCTGCTTTCCGTGTTGTTTATGGTACAGTTCATCTCCATAGCACTGTGCACACTTCTAATTAATTTTAATTAAGTGCTACTAGGTGAATAGCTATCATCTAAATATAATTTTGTTAAGGGCAGGAAAGGTGTCTTTTTCACTCACAATGGGGTCCTCAGAGCCTAGCTCTGTGCCTGCAACAGGGCAGCCAATCGAGGAACACTTGCTGAAGGAATGCTTTTCCGCACCTCTTTCCTACATAGGGCTACCGCGGTTTCCTAGATGTGATATCTCAAAATCTTATTAAAAATACAAATTAAACATTTGAAAATGTCATTTTCTCCTTTGCACTATTCTATTTCAGAGGATATATTTGCTCTGGTTTCTTTGGAACATATTGTATTATTCTTTTCAAGATACGGTATTTCTTGTTCTATTTACTGTGCAAGTATTAATCTCATTGATAAAGATGAATATGTTGAAATAGAAATAAACTTCCTTTGGGATTGGTGAGGATATCTATCTTAAATTACAGGAAATCTATTATTTCCTCAGGCTTTCATCTGGATTGAAAGCATTTACTATGCAAATCCAGGGATATGTCAGCCTGGGAAGAGTGAGAAAAGGAGAGCAGGAATTAAAATTTGTGGCTCTGCAATGAAAACGTTCTGTTTTGTGTTTCCCAAGACCATCAAGAGTCTTGTAAAGGGCCTGCCGGGGCTTCTCTGGTCAGAAGCCAGTCCCTATGGGGTCCCTTTTGCAGAGCATGAGACTTTCTGCTCAATATGGTTTTAGGAAACAGACCCCTTTCCACAGTCATCACTTGGTTTGAAATGGGTCTCCTGATTTTCCCACAGCTGGCCTCACCTCTGAGTCCTACCTGTCAAAGAGGTGGACAGGACTGGACCATTGTTGGCTTCCATTACTCTTAAGCAGCCTATTCGTGGGCAAAAAAGAGGCATCCCCCCCACCCTTCATTTCGTCTCATGTTCTCTAGGATCAGTTGAAATTTCTCATCGTCTCCAACGTGGATCCAACTTCCCTTTTATTTTTCATGTTTCTTCCTGATTTAGATCTTTTCATGGAAGTTTGAGAGAGGAAAACTTGCTCCCAAAGTAGTGCTCACTTAGTCATCTTCTAGCTCTCACACTGGAAATAGGACTTACTTATGGGCTTGCAGGAAAATACAACATGCCCAAGCCGCAGTGTTCTTGTAACTGGCAGAAGGCTCGAAAGGGCGGTGAGGTAGCACAGGTGCCGAGAGAGAGCTACAGGAGGCCCTCATATTGCAGGCATTTTTGATGAAGGGCTAAGGGGATGGTCATGGAGAACGGCAGTTCATCATCGTCTTAGCTCTGGAGTAGATCCTCTGGTTTAGGTGGTCAGTGGTGTCCTCCACATTTCATTTCTGTTTAATCCCCAGACATGTGCAATGGTGGTTTTCTGTCTGGAGTGTCTTCACTGCACCGAGAACTTAGCTGGAGAACTGGCACTTTTCACCTTCTGTCCATATGAGTTTATTGAATTGCTATCCGTGTGTAGCCTGTTGGAAGTAGAGCCATTGTTGGGATTTACCCAGTGATAGGGACAAGCACACACCTTGAACACCAGAAAACATTTGTATAGCAGCAAATTCCTTCTAAGGTTCAACCTATAACTTGTAGGTTATGTCCTCATGTTGTAATAGAAGTACCATTTGGTGAATGGACTTAAGTTTTATGGATTCCTTCATAACAACACCATATGTGATTATTTACTTAATACTACAAATGGGAATAATTTGGAAGAGAAGACCTTGCTCCTTTCTACAGTTTAAAGGTGTAGCTTCAGAAATAGAAGTCTGTATTAGACACCTATATTTCTCAGCCAAACAAAATATGTTTAATGCTTTTGTCTTTAAAGACATTAAATCTAATACTTTAATTTGATTTAATTTAAGCAGCTTTACAGTTTTATTTAAGCCAAACCAATTTGCTTTTGGATTAATCAGCCCTTCTAATGAAATTCATAATTGTCTATGAGAAAAATGGAATGCTGCCTATTTCAGAAAAGCTAAAGGAAATATTAATTTTCTTTTGAGCAAATTACATACTTTTCCAAAATCAGTCTACAAGTCAGTCTAGACTGAAACAATTCCATATTTAATTTTTAAAAAAAAAATTTTTGTGATGGTAAAGAATAAGTAGATTTTGGTTAACTATAACCTTACCTTTGAGAACAAATTTTGTGAAACGTTCTAGAAAAAGTACTGTGACATTAATAGTTGCATTTGTTCAACTTTTTAAAAGAAAAAAAGCAGCAACTATTAGTAACAGTTCAGGCAAGTATTTTAGTGTCTCATCTGATTATTTAACACTTGACAATGAACTTACACAATTTTAAAATAATGGATATCCTATTTTTGTATTATCAAATGAAGCCTATTAGTTGAAACTCAAAGGAAGAGGGGAAAATGGATTGTCTTTTTCTCTTTTCATTTTGCTTTTCTTTTATGTCACAGATGATTGTACAGTCTAGAACCACAGGATGAGGATTTATTTTCTGGCTAATGGGATTGTGAAGCTTTTTTTTTTCTTAATCTAGAGAACCCTTGCTAAGAGAACATAGTTTGGCAGAACAAGCTGTTGCATTCCCCATCTAGCAGTTAGCTAGTTGTTACTAGGTGTTGGTATCCTTACAAGAGTAAGAAGTGAGACCAGACCCTTCCCCCTTCCTCTGTTTGCCCCAGAGAGAAGGAGGTACTTATCATTTATCAGTTAATATAATACTTATAACAACATCTGAGCTGGATACTATTATTACCTTTGTATGAGAGATAAGGAAGCTAGAGGATGGAGAGGTTAAGTGGCTTGTCCATATTCACATACCTGTTAAGTGGCAGAATAGAAATTTTAATCTTAACAGTAAGGCTTTAAGAATATAACAGAGCATGAAGTGTTCCAAAGTGTTTATATAGTATGAGGGCTTTTTTTTTTTTTTTAACATATATTACTTCAAAACATTTTTTTAGAGAGTAGTGGAAGATCACCCTTCAGTGACCCAAATGAGAAAGAAAATAGTTCAGTTGCTTTTAACCCAGTCAGTCATCCTGCATGTGCAATCAGGTCTTGTCCAAGGTAAGTAACCACTGAAACTTTTGGAATCTCTGTCTGATCTTTCAAAACAAATCAGCCCAAAGAGAAAACCTAACTGTATGTTACAGATTGAGTGTTTGTATCTATGCCCTCCAAGTTCTTATGTTAAAATCCAACATGTGTTGGAGAGGACGTAGAGAAAGGGGAACCCAACGAACACTGTTGGTGGGAATGCAAGTTGGTGCAGCCTCTTTGGAGAACCGTGTGGAGATTCCTCAAGAAATTAAAAATAGAGCTTCCCTATGACCCTACAATTGCACTCCTGGGTATTTACCCCAAAGATACAGATGTCGTGAAAAGAAGGGCCATCTGTACCCCAATGTTTATAGCAGCAATGGTCACAGTTGCCAACTATGGAAAGAACCAAGATGCCCTTCAATGGATGAATGGATAAGGAAGATGTGGTCCATATACACTATGGAGTATTATGCCTCCATCAGAAAAGACGAATACCCAACTTTTGTAGCAACATGGACGGGACTGGAAGAGATTATGCTGAGTGAAATAAGTCAAGCAGAGAGAGTCAACTATCATATGGTTTCACTTATTTGTGGAGTATAACAAATATCATGGAGGACAAGGGGTGTTAGAGAGGAGAAGGGAGTTGGGGTAAATTGGAAGGGGAGGTGAATCAAGAGAGACTATGGACTCTGAAAAACAACTGAGGGGTTTGAAGTGGCAGGGGGGTGGGAGGTCGGGGTACCAGGTGGTGGGTATTATAGAGGGCACAGATTGCATGGAGCACTGGGTGTGGTGAAAAAATAATGAATACTGTTTTTCGGAAAATAAATTAATTTAATTAAAAAAAAATCCTAATACCCAGTGTCATGCTGTTTAAAAGAGAGGCCTTTGCGAGGTGACTAGGTTAGATGAGGTAAGGAAGAGGTCCTTGGTCTTCCCCAAGGATGGGATTGGTATCCTTACAAGAGTAAGAAGTGAGACCAGACCCTTCCCCCTTCCTCTGTTTCCCCTAGAGAGAAGGAGGTCATCTGCAAGCCAGAAAAAGGGCCCACACTAGCTTGACACCTGATCTCAGACTTCTAACCCCCAGACCTATGAGAAATAAATGTGTATTGTGTAAGCCACCCAGTCTGTGATATTTTGTTGTTGTAGCCAAGCTGTCTAGAACACCACCAGATGGTTGAGAAATCCACATGAGCAGTACCTAGATTCTTACTTAATATTTTCCATACTATAGAAGACATAATAAGAAATAAAATAGTACTGATTGATATCTGTCCTCTAGAATTCTTCCACTCCTTGATCTATAAGACGGAACTTTTTCTCTGCTGAGGAGCTTTCAAGATAATTTTCCTGATCTTTGGGTCACACAAAAGCTCACCTGATATACTGAAATATTATCAAAGTAGAAATTTAATTCTTACCTTAATTTCTTTTACTTTGCAAATGAGGCAAAGAAATATGCAAACCTACCTAGTAAACAACCAGCCTCAGGCATCTGTGTCTATGCCTTGGTATTTTTTTTCTCTAGCCTGAGAATCCTTGTCTCACAGCTCTTTCCTGGTTATGGCAGAAAGAGTTTCTAAATGACATTGAACCCAGGTCACATACACAGTTGGCCCAAACTTTACTCTTAATCAATTGTCTTAGCCATTTTATGGTTTTTATCTAATTGTTTATCCGTGGGCTGAGCTAATACCTCGCAGCCAAGCAAATTTTTATGGCTCTGTATATAATTTCTGAACAAATAGGGTGTATAATGGAAATGAAAGTGCTGACATTGTACTTTCTATAATGGCATGAGTAGACTCAGGATTACAAAGTACACTTTTATTGCATCCTTCCACCAGGTCGTTTATATGAAGCATGGATTGAAATATAATTTAGAACTGTGATGCTGGTACTTGAACCCAGTAGCTAGAATATGAACACCATCAAACAAATAAACAGACAAATGTAAATGATCCAGAAACAGAAAACAACTGACTCACCAAGGCCTCTAATAATTTAAACATGGCCAGCAGAGTCTTTTAGAGTAAGCGTCTAAATCAGTCTTCTTGAATAAAGAAAAATCTGTCCCGTTCATTCAGATACAAATCGTCTTTGACTTAAAATAGTAAGATAGTTGGAACTAAGGTTCTTTTTGCCTAAATTAAAGAAAAAACTCCTCTTTTTTTCCCCTTTTAGATAAAAACATGTGTGTGTGTGTTTGTGTGTGTGTGTGTGTGTGTGTGTAGGGGAAATATTTCTCAGGAATCTAAATTTAGGGAAAAACATTGAAATTATCCATCCTATCATTGAACCTGAATATTTTTTTCTGACAAACTAGAAAGTAAAATAAGCAAGAGAAAAGGGAAAAGAAGGCCATTTCTCGCTTTGACAGTGTTTACGAAATACCACAAAGGCAGAGAGAGCCGACTCTGGCTTTGGTTGGTTGATTACAAAGGTTAATTCTGAAATCTCACATGTCAGACTCTTTTTATACCTTCTGTTGCTTCTTTAGGCTTTCACCCCAGCGGTGCCATCACGTCCTTGCAAAAAGAGGCATATTCTGGAATGTTCACTGGGTATTACTGATTAGAGCCAAAATACAGGCTGTGATTAAGACACTCTGGTGTATTTATCAGATGGAGTCCTTTTTTGCAGTTGGGATTCTTTTTTGAGCTCTTTTCATATCTTCAGTTCTTCTTCTCTGTCCTATAAGCTCTCCAGCCACTTTCAGTGCTGTTCTAGGTTATTTGAAATCTCCCATTCTACAGGTCTGTGTACTTCCCCACCATACCCTTCATGCTCTTCCTTCTTTCTTGTCTACACAATAAGAGGAATGCTGGTATCTCAGATAAATGAAATCCTTATTAACACAATTCACACTAAGGTGCATCACATGAGGAGCGAGATCATACGATGATTTCTATGCATTATATATCACTTGCTTACCCAAGTGAGTCTTTCATAGTCCCAGTCTACCCCGGCTCCCTCACCAACAAGCTCAGGAATCTTGAGCAAGTTATTACATCTTAACAAACTTTCGGACCTTCTACAAAAAATGCTGGTAGAACCTCCTGATATGAGAGGATACATTTAAAGAACTTAGAATACTTTGTACATGGCAGATACTTGATAAGTATGTTATCTATTGATTAAATGATTTGAATTTCACAGGTTCATAAATGCTAAAGTGGGAAAGGAAGTAGATAACGGAGTACATCCGTTACAGATGAGAAAACTGAGGTTCAAGGAAGTCAGGTGTCTCACTAATGGTTGTTAAGTAATTGAGAGTGGAGTTAGAATCTAGAGCTTAGGAATCATTTAATTAATACAATTCAAATTATTCCATATACCTTAAAGCCCTGCATCATTGTGAATTGTGCTGGCTTCTTCCTGTGCCCGTCCACCCACACACTAGTTTAGGACAAATCTCCCTTTTCCTCTCTCATTATATTTTTTGTGTGTGTGGGAGAGAAAATTGTCTTATTATCTCATAATTATGGCCTATGAAAGTAACTGGCCTATTGCTCACTGAATACCTTCCTCTCCTTTCTGTGCGGTTCCTACTGATAAGTACTTCCTTAGCCTCTACTTTAGATCTGCCAGGTTTGATTGTCTTTGTGTAAGGCTAATTTCCCCTCAGACAACTGGTTCCTAATTCTGCCTCCTCTAATATCTTCGAACACTAGATTCAGTTGAAATGGCCTTCCTTCTCCAGAATGTTAAGTCTTCTAAACATTTCATAGTCTAGGACGTAATATGTATATATGCATTTTGAGGCAATGTTAACATTTACTTCCACAGCAGCTCAAAATGACTGAACAGTGTGTTGCAGATGCCATTCTCCCTCACGGGAAGGTACTGTGAGGATCCCACATTTACATGCCTTGCTGAAAAAGGCGTGGGGTAGGATGAGGGGGTGGGAGGGGGGAAGATATACTTTCTCCAAAAAAGAAAACACTTAAGCTAAAAAAGATCTAACGTTCCTTAGTTTCTGGATTTCTGGGTTCTCTCATCATTGCTTTACCTATCTGCTTCTCAAGAGTTCTGGTAAGGGGCTTCTGGGTGGCTCAGTGCATTAAGCATCTGCCTTTGGCTCAGGTCATGATCTCAGGGTCTTGGGATCGAGTCCCACATCAGGCTCCCTGCACAACAGGGAGCCTGCTTCTCCCTTCTCCCTCTCCCTCTGCCTGCTGCTCCCTCTGCTTGTGCTCTCTCTCTCTGTCAAATAAATAAAATCTTAAAAAAAAAAAAAAGGAAGGTTATTTTGATTCTTCCTGGGTGTATCTTGATATCTTTGTTAAAGGACTCAACTTTCCAGAGATAAAGGGAGATTAAAACTGAACTTTTGGACTTCATCAGGATCAAAAGCTTCTGCACAGCAAAGGAAACAGTCAACAAAACAAAGAGGCAACCCACGGAATGGGAGAAGATACTCAACAAATGACAATACAGACAAAGGGCTGATATCCAAGATCTATAAAGAACTCCTCAAACTCAACAAACACAAAATAGATCATCACATCAAAAAATGGGCAGAAGACATGAACAGACACTTGTCCAGAAGACATGCAAATGGCTAACAGACCCAAGAAAAAATGTTCATCATCATTAACCATCAGGGAGATTAAAATCAAAACCACATTGAGATACCACCTTACACCAGTTAGAACGGCCAAAGTTAACAAGACAGTAAACAACATGTGTTAGAGAGGATGTGGAGAAAGGAAAACCCTCTTACACTGTTGGTGGGGATGCAAGTTGGTGCAGCCTCTTTGGAGAACAGTGTGGCGATTCCTTAAGAAATTAAAAATAGAGCTACCCTATGACCCTGCAATTGCGCTGGTGGGTATTTATCCCAAAGATACAGATGTAGGAAAAAGAAGGGCCATCTGTACCCCAATGTTCATAGCAGCAATGGCCATAATCGCCAAACTGTGGAAAGAACAAAGATGCCCTTCAACAGATGAATGGATAAAGAAGGTGTGGTCCATATATATAATGGAGTATTGTGCCTCCCATCAGAAAGGATGAATACCCGACTTTTGTATCAACATGGACGGGGCTGGAGGAGATTATGCTGAGTGAAATAAGTGAAGCAGAGAAAGTCAATTATCACATGGTTTCACTTACTTGTGGAGCATAAGGAATAACACATTGGGAGAAGGAGAGGCGAAGTGAGTTGGGGGAAATCGGAGGGGTAAACAAACCATGAAAGAACGTGGACTCTGAGAAACAAACTGAAGGTTTTGGAGGGGAAGAGGGTGTGGGGTTGGGTGAGCGTGTTGGTGGGTATTAAGGAGGGCATGTATCGCATGGAGCACTGGGTGCGGAGCATAAACAATGAATTCTGGAACACTGAAAAGAAATAAAATAAAATGAAAAAAAAATTCTGCTAAATATCCATACTGTTAGAAAAAATCCCATAGAATAATATGTAATCACTTAAGTTTTTATAAATTATAAAATATTTCAAAATCTACAAAATTACCTATTTCTGCTTTTAGTAGTAAAGCAATGAAGCTTAAGAGTGAGAGCTGAAGCTTTATCTAATTGCCTCCACTCTCCTTTGGCCAAAAGCAACCATTAACCTGAAGTTGGCCCTTATCATTCTAATTCATGTTTTTATAATGGAAATGCATGTGGGTATACACATTAACCATAAGTAACATTGCTGTGTGTTTTAGACAAATTATAATATCATATTATAGATATCTTTAGTATGGCTTTTTTTCATTTTTGGTTTGGATTTTATATTAAAACATATATTTCTAATCCATGAATTCCAACTGCTAAAAAGGGCTCCATTGGATAAATACACCAGAGTTTCTTTATCACAGCCCATAATTTTACGTTAATCCGCACTGCTAAGTGAACATTCCTCAACATGCCTCTTTTTGTACCGATGGAACATCATCCCCAGGGTGGATGCCTGAAGAAGAAATTGCTGCCTTAACAGGTATGAATATCTTCAACCTCATTACATATTGACAGATTATTTTCCACAATGGTTTAAACTTCCAGGAGCAGTGGGACATACTTCCCATTTTATCCTCCTCTGTGACAAGTTTTTCTTTTTAATTTTCTTTAAAATTCTTAAATAAAAATTGACATTAGTTTTTTATCTTAGGTATGAAAGGTGTTTTTGAGCCTAGAAGAAATGACACCCCAAAACAACATCCACTCTGAGCTCCTGGTTTCCAAATATAGTTCTTTACAAAATTGAACCAGGGCTCTTAGGAAACCCCAGAGTGCTTCAGGGAAAGCCTGAGATGAGCCTGAGTCTCCTTACTCCAAAGAGTACCCAAAAAAAGATGGGAAACAAACAGGAACCAGTTTGATGGGGCTTCCACTGGCCAAATCTAGAACAATTTAAGCATCAAAAATGAAAAATGACTGTAATGATTGTAATATTGGGAAAATAAACAGTGCTTATACCAATAAACAAGTAATGAATATATGTTAAAGTTGAAAGGGATGGGTCAAATGACAAAAATCATACAATTTAGTAAGGAGTTCAATGTCCTTCATTCAAAGGGAGACGATCCATGGACTGGAAGAGCACAGAGCCCTGTAAGCACTCCTGCAGGGGGATCTGGGGCAAGCGTAAGTTTCAAAAAGAATTATGACACGTGACTGGGAAACAGAGCATGTTTGGCTAGTAGGTCAGGGGTTTCCTTAGAAGGCTAGCAGGTCCTGTTTTCTACAGTAAGGTAAGCCAGCTACAAGGTGAGTGGGAGGATTTTGATTGGTTCCTGTTATAATTCCTTGTCAAGGTGTTTCCTAGAAATCCATGCTGACTTACTTATGGTTAGACCTGTGACATGGCCAGGCCACTGAGAGTCCTGAGGTATTAACTTTCTCAAATGAGAGAAAAACCACTGATTTGAAAAAAAAAAAAAATTTTTTTTTTGATAGGGATAAATATCACACTGCTGGATGCTAAAGCCACAAGTTCAAGTTTGTTGACCAATAAAATATTTAGGTAGTTTTAAATTTGCTGGCCAACAGGTTACTGATCAATTACAAAGCTATTTCTTTTAAAGCAAAGAAATCTGGCAGAAACTACCTGAACTAATTAGTCAAGTTGATAGAACAAAGAAGAGAACAAACTGACATCCAGTGCTTCTGGATATTTGCTTTGAGAAAGATGCTATATCACATATGTACTATTTCTGACAAAAATGCATAAGCTGAATTGAATAATGGAAAAACAATGAGAAAAACCCAAACTGAGGGATATGCTACAAACCACTGAGCCTGTGCCCTTTTAAATACTAAGGACAGGCCATGAAAGACAAGACCAAAAAAAAAAAAAAGGGGGGGGGGGGGGGGGGGGGGAGAGCCTTTCCCATATTAAAGGTGAGAAATAGCATTGTATGATCAGTGAGATATGAATGTGCACTGCATTACATAATAATGATATATCAATGTTAAGTTTTTTTAAAAATTTGCTCAGTGGCTAAGTGAGAGAAATATTTAAGGGCTAAGGGTCATGATGATCTCTGAGACTTTCTGTCAGATGTTTCAGTCCCTCTCCCCCAAGGAATAAGAAGAATGTGACTACTGGGGCACCTGGGTGGTTCAGATGGCTGGGTGTCTGCCTTTGGCTCAGTTCATGACCTCCAGGATTAAGCCCCATGTCAGGCTCCTGTGGATGGCTCAGCGGGGAGCCTGCTTGTCCTTATGCCTTTCCCCCTGCCTGTGTGCTCTGTCTCTCTCTCAAATGAATACATTTCTTTAAAAAATCTTAAAAAAATATGACTATTTTATTAGGATCAGTGTACATGTCTTGATCATTCTTGGCAGTATTTGTTCCATAATAATGTTGGAATATTCCCATGGAAAACCTATTGAGAATTTAATTGGAACAGGAATAATATAGGAAGTATAGATATTACTATCCTTATCATACAGTTAAAGAAGGTGTAGAAATTAGGGGGTGTAGAAATTAGAAGACTTTGCTTACGGATCTGAGGCATTTATATCTGGAGAAGAAACTAGGATTAGAATCACAGTCTTCTTACCAAGGCAATCTCTTCCTTTTCTTTTTTTTCTTCAAAATCTGTGGAAACATGCTTGCCTAAGTAGAAGCTGAAGCCATTGCGGGTAGTTTCATTCTGTTTTCAAGGCCTAACGTGAGTACACTGTCATCACTGAGGCCACAAGCGACTGAAAATGTCAGCAAGCCATACCCTTTGATAGATGATCTCCGAGGAGCATTAATTCTGCAAACATGTAAATGCAAAGAACGTTCAGAACCTGCTGGAATGCCCGGCTGTTACTTGGATCACCTTGCAAGCTTTCTGTACTTTTTTTCTTCTCCCCCTTGGAAATAGTAATGTCTTCGAAACCAGAGGGATTTGCAAGATTCTTACATCTGTGGATTCCCGAGGTCTTAATTTGATTTTGTAGTCCTCTTGATAGAGATCATCAGGTGGTGACTGTGTTACATGCCGACTTCAGAGTTTCACTCTCTCCTGCCACTTGATGAAAGCTCTCTTGGGAGTGCAAATGCAAATACTCTCACTTCAGCAGGCAGAGTTTCATCTGCAGCCCTGGTGTGTGCATTCTCCATCATAAAACAAGATCCACTAAATCTGTCTTTGGCTATGACTCTGGGGAAGCCATCACTTGTCATCCTGCCCAGTAGAGCACATTGTAACACCTGCTTTATATTGTACCTTTCTACGGAGTATCCTTTCTGGTGGAACATCAAACAACCCCATATTCTCATTTATCCAACTGACAGGGTGGGGAGAAGGAGTATATACTGAATTGGGCCAAACTTCAGCTGCGTTGCTAAGGGTACCATGTCCACTTTTCTCTTACATAAAATACACGAGCACACAAAGATCTAAAAACCTCACTAACACAACTGTCTACTTCAAAATCTTGAATGGCACTTCTCATCCATTGATTAAGTGGAAGTTAAAATATGTCTTAAGGTTAAGGTAAACCTTCACGCAAAACAGGATTTTGCAAGTTTTCCAAAGATTTCAATAAGTTTTTGTTTTTGTTTTTGTTTTGTTTTTTTCAATAAGTTTTGTTTTAAATTTCTACAACCCTTCTAATTTATTTCTTACTATTTTCCATTTTCAGAAATATATCTGGCATTTTCTAAAAACAACAACAACAACAACAACAACAAAAAACTACCATATATGAAATACCTACTCTCTCTCATATGTTGTCTCATTTAATATTTATGGTGAGCACATGGAAAGGGCATGACAAAGAACTTGAAGTTAGAGAAGTTCAATATGCCCAAGGCCATTACAAAGCTAGAGAACCCTTTGTAATTGGTAGCAGATTATGTTAGTTACATATCTAAAATCAGTTCCCCCTTCCCACAGTTCCTTTCCTGTGATAGGTCAGTGTTTTACTCTGGGGCCATTTATCCCCAGTGTGACCCGCCCAGCGGTGAGGGAAGGCAAAACTATGTCTCTGTTAGGGTTTGACTCTTCTAAACCTATCACAGGTTCTGAACTCACCTTGCCCATGTTTGGTTTAGCATTAGACATTAAGGCAAGGTTCTGGCCAATGTTGTAATAGGGAAGATATGCTAGAAGGGGATTCTGGGAAGTTTTTTGTTTGCTTGTTTTGTTGTGTTTTTAACTCTTAAAAGAGACCCAAAGAAGAGAGGTGCGCTTTTCTTCTGCAGTGTACTATCTTTGCATGTTGATAGCTGCTGTGTCAGCCATTTTGCATCCTTGAGGGGAGCCAGCATGAGAGTAAGACCAATTCTCTGAGGATGCCCAAGCAGTGTGAGAGACAGTTTCTAGATCCTTGTGGACAATGTCAAGTTCCTAAACTGACCAACATTGGAGTCACTTCAGCTCAGGCCTTTTTACTCTGAGGAGAAATTCATTTACCATGTGAGCTCCATCTAAAGTCATTCTAGCTGACACACAATCCAGGATGTCTGAGTCAAAAATCAGCAATAGCTTTTCACAGAAACACCACAGGTAGCCTCTGCGGGTATCCATTTTTCACTTAATCTATATAGCTGTCAATTAGGATTAACATCCTTCTTTTTAAACGGAACTCACCAATCCAAATGCCTACTGGAGCCAGGCAGTTAACTTGAATGAGTCAGGTAGGTTTTTGGAAGCCAGGAGAACAGAGACCTCTCTTAAAGAAGAAGAGCAAGCTAACCTCCAGCAAATTGCTGCCCAATATTTGCAGGCTTTCCAGTTTTTTAAGAGAAGCCTCCAAACCCAGAATTCTGGGGAGACCATTTTATAATTTAATGATTTTGGCCACCAATCCATTCTTAAAATATCCAAGTCACGCAAAGCATGTATATAAGTTGTATCGGGTGTCTTAGTTGTAATTTTGCAACTTCTACCATAGAAGACTACAATTTTATTATATCTATAATGTCACTGCAGCCCATATAAAATAGACTGTGTGGTTTTTCCACTAGCATTCAAAAAACATAAACCCACCAGTGCCAGGGAGATGGTTCTTTATCTCCAGTCTAACCCCAAGCGGAAACAGCTCAAACTGGACCCAGGGCAAGCCACCATGATTTATACCTTTGAGGGAATTCTGTTTTGACAAATCATTGCCTCTGCAGAAATTTCAAGTTTTAGTTCTCAAGAAAAAATAGCGTGTGTGTGTTTTTTTTATGGAAAGTTTGCTTTTATGACTCCAAAGTGTTCCAAAAAAACTTTTTAAAAAAGCTTTAAGGCTGTAGAAAGCTCATGGTAAGATGTTCAGATTCATCTAACACTTGATTGAAATGTCACAGCCTTACTTAAGCCTTTAAGGTATAGCCAGAGATTACTAAAGAGCGAGCTCAAGAAATGGCTTCAGGATTCTGTGATCCCAGTTTGACATATCTTAGCCCAGAAGAATGTTAGTGGGGAAAAAAATGGTTTTTTAAAATTTTTCTTTAATTTTTAGCTGTATGTTTCCTAGTTATTATTGTAATACATGACCATTTTAGAACATCTAAAAAGTAGCAGAAATTATAAAATATCAGAATGTACTGATTAATAAAATTGCCACCAATCAGAAGCAACCACTACTAATATTTTGGCATAGTTTCTCCCAATGTTCTTATTATTCCAAAATTTTTATCTTACCCATTGGGGATCAGAGTATATCATTTTTATATCCTGTGTTCTCATCTCTGAGTCTTAAAAAATAAACAAAAACCACAAAACAACAACAATAAAACCAAACCAAACAAAATACATTACTAGAATCTAGATTTTAAGTCTGATTTCTGAAGTCAGCCTAATTTGCAATTATTCTTACATTTTTCTCTCTCCCTACCTAGAAGCCTTTAGGATTTTTAAAATTTATTTTTGAAATTCCAAAGTTATGCCAGCATGTTCCTTACAGTAATTTTGCCTGGAACACATGTGATTTGTAGAAATGGTTCCCTTTGTCAACTCGTGGACATTTCTTATAAATATTCTACTCCTGTCTCAATCGTTGTGGGCTCTTCTGGGAAACTTAACTCTTAAGTCTCCGTAGCTTTTCTTCAGAGCTTGTTTAAAAAACTATATATAATCTCGGGATTTTTATTTGCCCTCTGAGACATTTTCCAATTTTTATTGAAAATATTAATAATTCAAATTACTGGTTCTCTCTCATAATATCATTTTATAGGCCCAGTTTTATGTTTTTTATACTTAATATAGCATCATGAAGAAACACCACTTGCAAGAGTGTTTTTTCAAAGGCAGAGTGAAGACAAGTCCTCGGACCTCTTATATGGTCCCCATTACCAGTGAGAACAACCTTTGGGTACATTCTGCCATCATGCACCTTGTCTGCTTACCAGCTTAGTACTTATTTTCATAGCAAGCAAGGGTATCAGGTACAATCTGACTCTGTTCACTTGTGGTCATCTCTTGCCATGTTGCAGGCTAGGAGTGGTTGAATGTGAGTTAAAGTTGGAAGTCAAGGGCTTACATTTATAGTTTATCATACCAAGATGATGACATGTATGCACCCTTATGCCCACATGAATAATTGCAATGTAATGAAGAAAAGGAAACATTATCACACAAAAGGTTATATATAGGTAGGACCAAGAGAAGGATAAATGAGCTAACAGATTAGAGAATCTGACCAGTTGTGGGAAGATAGAGGCCAGACAGCAGAGCAGTAGTTCAGAAGAAAAGGCTCAGGTCGAAATACTTCTAGAAAGGCAGAATGAGGAGGAAAAGTCTGCCAGTTAGAGCCCCAGAGAGTTCCTGGGAATGCTGACGGCCAGGATGAGGCTTAGGATGGAACAAAAATGTTGAAATGAAAGAAGTCTGTGTCTCAGTCCCATACAACCAGACACTACCCACCCCGGTGCCTGCAGGAGACCAGAGGTTATCTGACTGCAGAAAACCCAGCATCACACAGAGGAGGGTGTTTTGCAGAGCAGGGCTGATGCTGGGTGATAACAATGACAAGTTTGCATGTAAGCTCTGAGGTCCCCACACTTCCTCCCCATTCATTCTCAGAAAGCAAACAATTCACTTGGTTTAATACATTTCTTTAAAGCTCTGACCAAGGTAACCTTAATGTTTCCCTCACGTCCCCTGAAGTTCAGACAGGTTTCTTCCCGACTAAAAGCCCATGACCTTCCTTTCCTTAGAGCACTTACTTTGGAAAACTTGGCAATGCTAAGTTCTTTCTTTGCCCTTTGACATATACATCTTCAACCACCTAGGAATGTCTTTTTCCAGAACACAGAAGTTATGTCTTTGAAATGCAATCATCAAGAAAGACACTGCCTCCATCTTCCAGTCTCTGTGGAAGGATGGGAGTCTAACTTCTATGGGTGGTCAACGGGCTAACACAGGTGACCTAATCCCACTGACCAGCCTCCTCCCAGCAAACTCTAGTACTTTCCTGGTAGGTTACTTCAGTGCTCTCCCATCTTTCATAGTAGAGGAACTGAGTTCAATCTTTTTCCTCTATTTTAGTAGTATGGATTGACTGTGTTCATCACATGTTGTGTTCTTTTGGACGACTCAAAGATCTCAGAGAAGAGACCCACAAATACTGAACTACAGGTGGCCAGAAGAGCTTCATTTTCATACTGAAGGGAGGCCCATTAGTGTCATAGCCTGCTTACAAACCAGAGCTTTTCATGCCTCTCTTAAATAAGAACTAGCAGCCAAGACTCACTAGACATTTGTGAAAAGTTTCAGCTTGGAAACAGAGGGGAAAAAAAAAAAAAACCCTACAGAGCACTTAACTAAGTGTGGAAAGAGAAGGGGATGGGGGAGAGAGATGAATAAATAGGACAGAGACAAAGAATATTTTACAAAAGTGTATGTAAGTCAGAGAGGTAATATAATTAGAGAGTTATAATTTTATTGTGTTAGCAGAGGTTAGGATATGGATATATTCCACAATTCATTAATAAATGTGGGAAACTATCAAGAGTTTGAAACAAAGGAATAAAAATAGAATAATAACTTTATACAAGATGAGAGAAAATAAAAGAAAGAAGGCAAAAGAGAGAACTTAGCCATCTATCCCAACAGAAAAGCAGGAAATGAAATAAAAGAAGCAAAAGAAAACAGGAAAAACAGAAGAAAGGGATAGGATTTTTTTTAAAGCTTTTTAAAATTTATTTGACAGAGAGAAAGAGAAAGGGAGCACAAGCAGGGGGGAGAGGCTGGCTGAGGGAGAAGCTGACTCCCCACTGAGAGGGGAGCCTGACATGGATCTTGATCCCAGGACTCCAATATCATGACCTTAGCTAAAGGTAGATGCTTACCTGACTAAACCACCCAGACTTCTGAGAATATGATTTTTTAAAAGACTAAAAATGCCATTGTGTAAGTATCCATAAAGTTGTCAAATAAAAGGCAGTGATTGTAAGAACATACTTTTTTAAAAAAATAGCTTTGGGCTATTTACAACAGATGGACTTAAAATATAAGAACACAATAAAGTCAAAATAAAAGAAAGGGAAAAGAAAAACTAGATGGATAATCAGTGGAGAAAAATGACATTTTTCTATGGCTTCTTTGTATTAACCCAAGTTTATTAGTAGTGTTGCTTCAGTGTTCTCTATCCTACCAATTTTGATCTGTTATTCTATCAATGACTCCAAGAAGTATGTTCAGCCTTCCATCATGATGGTTATTTTGTTGGCTTTTCTTTAAAATGTTGTCAACCATGCATCATTTGCATAATCCTATGGTCAGAAGCGCTAGGCATGGGAAGTTCCCTTTAGAGCATTCTACCTTAGTGAAGGAACTCAAATCATTTCATGGGTCTTTAATGTAAGGGGACAAAATGAACTTCAGATAGGCTTAGAGGTCAGAAGAGGCCAAAAGAGAGCTACTTTGGGCAGTGGGAAAATGGAGGAATTATTCTTTGGATGAGCCCAGTGTGGAAAATGTGGAATTTAAATAACCATCTATTTTTTCACATATAGGGACACCTCAGGGTCAAGGGTAGCAGTTCTAAGTGAGTCCCACTAAATAGTAAGCATATTTCATTATTTGGAAGGTTATTTAGTCAAATGCTTCCGTTCTAGCATTCTCTTCACTTGGGGCAGACATTCTTTACCTGGTGGACAACTGGCACTACACACATTTCTTCTTTTTTCTTTTTTTCCCCCCAAAGAAACTGTTCCAATGCACTTCATTTTGATAATAAAGCATGTTTAAAGTGTCTAGTATGTTGAGACACTTAAGACCCCTCTTTTTAAGAGGGGTCTGTAGGTGTCCAGCGAATATATTTGAATTGGATTACAATCTAAGTCATGCATTTCACTACATTCATCTAATTATGACTCATATGGCAATTTTTCCTAAGTGAAAATAAGTTGAAAAGACATTTGAAAAAAAGCCTAAAAGAAAAAGCCTAAAAGAAAAACTAGATGAAAGCCTAAAAGACATGTATCTCACCAAGTATTTTAGAAAGTGTACTTGTCTTAGTTCCTGGAACACATCCTGTATTTTCTTTCCACATATAAGCGAGCTCCTGTCCATCCCACCTGCACCCCCACCCACTCTACAGTGGTGTAGGACTCCCTCCCCCACATCTCTCAAATCTCGGACCCCATGCCACTCTTGTGCACTTCCGATATATACTGGGTTCTCCCATAAACCCAGCTCAAGTTTTTTAAAACCACTTCCTGTTCATAATTACCCCCATCCATATGTTCAACAACACCTAAATCCAATTTTAAGTTTCAAGATGACACGTTAACTATTTTTAGCATCACATCATGAGGGTTGAGACTTTTGGGGTCCCAGCCTACTGTGTTAAGCTTCCTTTGGAAGACTTTACTGTTGACAGGCATTGAGTTTTATTTTTGTTCCTCTTGCCTTACAAGGTTTTCAAAACAGAAGACCAAATTGTCTGGCATCAGCAAATACCATCCAGATTAAAAAAAAAAAAAAATAGTTGGAATCATTGCTTGCACCCGTGGTTCCCAATTTCCTTATAGTTTTATCCTAGTGATTCCCTATTATCTTTTCACATTACCCTTGCTTTGAAAAAAAAAAAAAAGTTAAGAAATATTTCTTAGGGTAGTTAAAATTATTCTTGCTGAGGGAAGGTTGTTATGAAGAACTTTGGTGGCCATTACCAGAAACTCGAAATCCCTTTACATTGTCTCTGATACCAATAAACTTGGACATTTACAAAACTAGTATTATCATGTCGTATATTCAGGAAAAATAAACGTAATCAGCCTCGGACTCTGAAAGGTGAATAAAGGCTTATTAGCCCAACTTCCTACTTAGGGAAGATTCATGGACTTGGATCTTTTAGTGACATCCATTCATAACTGTTTTGAGGATCTTGTTGACCTAGATATATTCTCATTTGTAATAATTTTTATTGAAAAATTATTACATATTAGCACATATTAGCTTGGGTGATAGTATTATTAATTTTCCCTTTTTATTCAGATATAATATTCAGAATATTATTATTATTATATTATAATATAGAATATTATTCAGAAATCTGAATATATAATATTCAGAGCATATTATATATACTTTTATATATAAATTTCCCTATTTTATATACTCATAATATTATTAATTTTCCCTCTTTATATGCCCAAGAACTTTCAGGAAATACTGCTGACATCTTACACATATGAAATTCTGGTTTGATATGAGGAAATTCATTGGGATGCCTACAGCTAAGGAGAGCAAACCCCATCCCTGAAAGAAAGGGGAAAAAAAAAAAAGGCAAGAAGAAGGAAAGAAAACATGCATCACCACACAGCAGGAACACAGCCTAAAATGGAATCTACATCACTTTCTATGCGTTCATCACCACAGGCTTCATACCAGAGAAAGACCATCAAAGTCCTTGATAGGAAGTGAAAGGTAGAAAAAGATTAAAGGGGAAAATCTGAGAGAATTTGTCTGAATTTGGTATCACAATGGAAAGAAACAGAAGAAGAGAAACTGTGGAAATCTGGCTGAAAGTCTGGCTCCTGAGTGCCTGGGGAGTGTAATTCTGACATCTTCAACAGGCAGTTTAGTCATGACAGGAAGAACAGAGGTGGGAGGAAAGGTCAAGTTTATCTCTGTGGGGGCTAGGATGGGGTGGGGGGTTATTTATTTAGAGCCTATCATAGGCCAGGTACCATACTGGGTACTGGGCATAGTAGTAAGTGAAACACATTTCAACTCTAACAGAGAATATAAAGTAAGATATTAAATAAATCATGAAGGATAAATATGTTGCCAACGAAACATGTATGTCTAAGCAGGAATTGGGGGGTGGTATATAAGTAGTCTCAAATTACTTTTTATTCCACAGATTTTTCTACAATTCTGTAAAATCCATGGCTTGCATGGACCCTAATATCTTAAAGATCCCCATTCTTGGTCTTATTTAAATATGTAAAGGCACCTTAAAAAGTGTCTTGTGTGTTCATGTGAGCTTTTGGCTAATGTCATCAAAATGAACTTGATCTCTTTTCCTGCAGGACAACATATACAGACAAACAACCAACTTTTACTATGTCACCCTGGAAATTTCACATTCTAAATTTCCAATTTAGGAAAGTAGTCCTTGTTTTTTACTAATGTGTCCAATCAAATTACATACTCTAACTCATTTGGACTCAGTAGAATGTTTCTATTGCACTTCATCTGTGCTCTTTGTGGCAAAATTTCATGCCATGATGTACTGTGGAAAGAAATAAAAGTGGATGACAGTAAACATGTATATTTTTCTTGTCAAATTAACTGAATTTCAAAATAGGATCATGACAGGCTCATATGACATAGTTCCTTTTGTTAGCTGATGGGACCAAACCCAGAGGCCTCCAGCATGATAAACTTCTTTTCTAAGACCAGAGATTTTATTATCAAAAGCTTTTTGACTGTACCCTAAAAAAGCCCGTAGTTAAATGTGATCTATAATCTTACTGCTATGGGAATACGGAATGCACTTTCTAAACCTAGGAAGTTAGTGGGCTTTGGTGGGTGGTCTTGCTTTGGTGGAATAAAAAGATCTATCCCTTGGAAAACCACACACTCTGCAACCCCCCCCCCATTTGCTTCCTAGAGATTTTTATTTTTGATTAGATATTAAGTGACATTCAGGAAAATCAAAGTAGACAATTTTCCTATGTACTTGTTTCATATGGATAACTTCTATTTTCTTGCTGATGACTTTCATATGTAAGAATATATACACACACCACCTTATAAGCCCTCAGATGATACCCACTAGCACAGGCACATATTAAAAACAGTCTTCACTATGGCCTGCCATTCAGAAAACACATGTAGTTTCATGTTTGGAAATCCATGATTGTTTGTTCTTGTGTGTATTCCACTGACAGAAAGGGGGGAAAATGCTATAGTTTCTCCTCAGAGCCCATAGAACTCCTAGCAAGCTCTAAGATTTTCAAAAACATCAATAATGATTTAGTACAGGGATATGAAAAATAAGCTTGAAGAGAAGAGTGCTTTTTGGCCAAGGGTAACTCTAATCTGTATGCTGGAATCACAGCTAACTCTTCTTTATTCCCACCGCTACTCCGAACATGAAAATAATACGTCCTTCTGACTTCCTATGTAGGGATGCTTTTCTGTGGAAGCTTTGGAAGCAATTCTACTTTATGCGTGTCAGACAAAGGCATTCAACTTAAGGCAGAAAGCTCGAGTTGGCTACCGTTCAAGAATGGTAAATGGAAGTTTGGCAGAAACCAGTGCCTCTGTCTTCAGGTGCTGTGGAGCACATTCTGTGATCAAGGAAGCTAGCTGAGGGCCTAAGAGGCACCTCACACATTTCTTTGCTGTATTCCTTGTCAGAGAGCTAAAGTGGAATATTGCATCCTTTACATTAGGGATATTATATTGATGCAATACATATCAAGGGCAGGCATTTAAAAATTGTAATATAACCTTAATATATTAATAGGGAACAAGAGATAAAATAGAAGTACTGTCCTACGTCAGGAACATACCATCGGTTCACACACATAAAAATCTTGGGGTCTCTTTGAGAAAGTTCAGTAAAAGTTTAAATAAATTAACTGCTATCTGTTACACTATTTCAAGAAGAGAGGACAAGGGGCACCCAGGTGGCTCAGTGGGTTAAGCCTCTGCCTTCGGCTCTGGTCATGAACTCGGGGTCCTGGGATCTAGCTCTCTGCTCAGTGGGGAGCCTGCTTCCCCCTCTCTCTCTGCCTGCTTCTCTGCCTACTTATGATCTCTCTGTCAAATAAATAAAATCTCTAAAAAAAAAAAAGAGAGAGAGAGAGAGAGAGGACAAAAAAATACCTTACTCAAAAAGAAATGTGTGTCTATTTTCAAATTCAGACCACTAAGTTAACAGGCATTCTTAAAGAATCAAGTGCTATTATTTATAGATTTAATACCCTATGAAGAATTATTTCAAATAAAAAGTAGCTCTTTGGAAGCCTAGATATCCAACAACAGATGAATAGATTTAAAAAGCCATCAGCCATCAGCCTCCCCCCCTCCAATCTTGCCATTTGCAATGACATGGATGGAACTAGAGGGTATTATTCTAAGCAACGTAAGTTAATCAGATAAAGACAAGTATCATATGATCTCAATGATATGTGGAATTTGAGAAACAAGACAGAGGATAGGGAAAGGGAGGGAAAAATGATACAAGATGAAACCAGAGAGGGAACAAACCATAATAGACTTAATCTCACGAAACAAACTGAGGGTTGCTGGAGGGGAGGGGTGTGGAGGGATGGGGTGGCTGGGTGATGGACACTGGAGAGTGTATACGTGCTATGGTGAGCACTGCGAATTGTGTAAGACTGAGGAATCAGAGACCTGTACCCCTGAAACAAATAATACATTATATGTTAATTATAAAAAGTAGCTTTTTGGATGTTGAATCATGAATTTTACGATATGGATGATAACAGGGACATCTACTTAGCTAGAGCAGGATAAGTAGCTAGAACCACCTGATACATCACAGAGTTGGATAAATGTACACAGTATAAACATGCACAGGCACTTGACAGCATGTAAAAGCACCTCTACTCATTGGATAATACCGTCTCCCAAAGGGGTCTTCAGAGTATTGTCATTTTCTCATCGAACCCCTCACTAGCCTATATTATTATGATAGCCTAGAGAAGGAAAAGTGCTTTAATCAGGGAGTCAGCGAATGGCCAAAGATAATACCAAGAATGTAGACTCCGACATTATGCTTCCAAATGATCACCCAAACTTCTAATCAACTTATATTTCCTCACTGTGTTGGGTTAAGTCCGCTATTTAAGAAGGAGAGCCTCAGGGGAAGCCCTTCAATTTGGAGCATTTCAGGATTTCCATCTGAAGCCCTCAACCTATACAAGACAGAAAACCAAACACACAACTCTTTGAGACATTTTTATGCTTATCCGATATGAGCAAGAATTACATTTTTCTTAATAACCGTATAAATCTTTAATTGCTCAAAAATTATTTATTATGGATGTCATGAAAATGCCTAGAACATTCTAAAACATAAGATGGAGGGCAATGCAAAGAGTTACATTCTAGTACATTTTATCACTCAGATCGCAGGTCACATCCATAGAAATAACTGTCCTGATCATTAAAGTAGCCTTTGAGGATTAAATAGGATATATATTTAAAAGGTTTGGGGCACTCTAAATTGTTGAATGGACATGATCATACCATGCTTAGCTCCTGATCATTGAAATTGCCAGGGCCACAAAGAAATGGGCTGTTTCTTTAGTTTGTAACTTGAGGTTAGCATAGATGCTCAACAGATTTTTAAAATAAAGCCATTTCTCAGGTCTTTACCCCAGATTAAGCAGCTCCAGCTGTTGTCCTCCTACCTGCCACTGACTTATTCAAATCCTTGCTCTTATACTAAAATCTAAGTGGCAAATACCAACTGCTACAGAAAGCCTTTTGTGAGGCTCCACCTGGATGGCACAAACTTTCACTATGTACACACTGAGAAGCTACATTGTATCTGACACTGCTTTCCTTCTCTGACCTCACTTAGGATGTTCTCTGCACTTTTTTTTAGAAACATGTCCTGTTCTATCTTTTCTTTCTTTCTTTCTTTCTTTAAAGATTTTATGTATTTATTTGTCAGCGAGAGAGCACACAAGCAGGGGGAGCAGCAGGCAGAGGCAGAGGGAGAAGCAGACTCCCTGCCTAGCAAGAAATCCAATTCGGGACTTGATCCCAAGACCCTAGGATCAAGACCGGAGCTGAAGGCAGGTGCTTAACCCACTGAGCCACCCAGGTGGCTCATTTATTAAGCCACATGTCTCATCTCATATCAAAGTGTATAAGCTCTTGAAAGCTAGACTCAGTGCAGTGGGTAATTCATGTTGATCTTTGCTACATCATTTTTTTTAATATTTAATTTTTTAAATTTATTTTCAGTGTAACAGTATTCATCGTTTTATGCACCACACCCCGTGCTCCATACAATCCGTGCCCTCTCCAATAGCCACCACCTGGTTCCCCCAACCTCCCACTCCCAGCCCCTTCAAAACCCTCAGATTGTTTTTCAGAGTCCATAGTCTCTCATGGTTCACCTCCCCTTCCAATTTCCCTCAACTCCTTTCTCCTCTCCATCTCCCCTTGTCCTCCATGCTATTTGTTATGCTCCACAAATAAGTGAAACCATATGATAATTGACCCTCTGTGCTTGACTTATTTCACTCAACATAATCTCTTCTAGTCCTGTCCATGTTGCTACAAAAGTTGGGTATTCATCCTTTCTGAAGGAGGCATAATACTCCATAGTGTATATGGAGTGTATATGGAGTATACATATACCACATCTTCCTTATCCATTCGTCCGTTGAAGGGTATCTTGGTTCTTTCCACAGTTTGGCGACCGTGGCCATTGCTGCTATAAACGTTGGGGTACAGATGGCCCTTCTTTTCAGTACATCTATATCTTCGGGGTAAATTCCCAGTAGTGCAATTGCAGGGTAATAGGGAATCTCTATTTTTAATTTCTTGAGGAATCTCCACACTGTTCTCCAAAGAGGCTGCACCAACTTGCATTCCCACCAACGGTATAAGAGGATTCCCCTTTCTCCACATCCCCTCCAACACATGATGTTTTCTATCTTGCTAATTTTGCCATTCTAACTGGTGTAAGGCGGTATCTCAATGTGCTTTTAATTTGAATCTCCCTGATGGCTAGTGATGATGAACATTTTTTCATGTGTCTGAGAGCCATTTGTATGTCTTCATTGGAGAAGTGTCTGTTCATATCTTCTGCCCATTTTTTGATATGATTATCTGTTTTGTGTGTGATGAGTTTGAGGAGTTCATTATAGATCCTGGATATCAACCTTTTGTTTGTACTGTTATTTGCAAATATCTTCTCCCATTCCGTGGGTTGCCTCTTTGTTTTGTTGACTGTTTCCTTTGCTGTGCAGAAGCTTTTGATTTTGATGAAGTCCCAAAAGTTCATTTTCGCTTTT
>NC_081568.1:141914405-142193634 GCF_022355385.1 Mustela nigripes
CACGGAATGGGAGAAGATATTTGCAAATATCTTCTCCCATTCCGTGGGTTGCCTCTTTGTTTTGTTGACTGTTTCCTTTGCTGTGCAGAAGCTTTTGATTTTGATGAAGTCCCAAAAGTTCATTTTCGCTTTTGTTTCCTTTGCCTTTGGAGACATATCTTGAAAGAAGTTGCTGTGGTTGATATCAAAGAGATTACTGCCTATGTTCTCCTCTAGGATTCTGATGGATTCCTGTCTCATGTTGAGGTCTTTTATCCATTTTGAGTTTAACTTTGTGTACGATGTAAGAGAATGGTCAATCAAGTTTCATTCTTCTACATATAGCTGTCCAGTTTTCCCAGCACCATTTATTTAAGAGATTGTCTTTTTTGCACTGCATATTTTTTTCCTGTTTTGTCAAAGATTATTTGCCCATAGAATTGAGGGTCTATATCTGGGCTCTCTACTCTGTTCCACTGGTCTATGTGTCTGTTTTTATGCCAGTACCATGCTGTTTTGGTGATCACAGCTTTGTAGTAAAGCTTGAAATTGGGTAACGTGATGCCCCCAGTTTTATTTTTGTTTTTCAATATTTCCTTAGCGATTTGGGGTCTCTTCTAATTCTGTACAAATTTTGGGGTTATTTGCTCCAGCTCTTTGAAAAATACTGGTGGAACTTTGATTGGAATGGCATTAAAAGTATAGATTGCTCTAGGCAGTATAGACATTTTAACAATGTTTATTCTTCCAATCCAAGAGCATGGAGTGGTCTTTCATCTTTTTGTGTCTTCTTCAATTTCTTTCATTAGTGTTCTGTAGTTCCTTTACCTCTTTGATTAGGTTTATTCCCAGGTATCTTATGGTTCTTGGTGCTATAGTAAATGGAATTGATTTTCTAATTTCCCTTTCTGCATTTTCATTGTTAGTGTATAAGAAGGCCACTGATTTCTGTACATTGACTTTGTATCCTGCCACGTTGCTGAATTGTTGTATGAGTTCTAGTAGTTTGGGGGTGGAGTCTTTTGGGTTTTCCATATAAAGAATCATGTCATCTGCAAAAAGAGAGAGTTTGACTTCTTCATTGCCAATTTGGATACCTTTTATTTCTCTTTGTTGTCTGATTGCTGTTGCTAGGACTTCTAATACTATTGAATAAGAGTGGTGAGAGTGAGCATTTTTGTGTTCCTGATCTCAACGGGAAGGATGCAAGCTTTTTCCCATTGGGGATGATATTTGCTGTGGGTCTTTCATAGATAGATTTGATGAAGTTCAGGAATGTTCCCTCTACCCCTATACTTTGAAGTGTTTTAATCAGGAACAGATGCTGGATTTTGTCAAATGCTTTTTCTGCATCAATGGAGAGAACCATGTGGTTCTTCTCTCTATATATTAATTTGTTCTATCACATTGATTGATTTGCGAATGTTGAACCATCCTTGTAGCCAGGAATGAATCCCCCCTGGTCATGGTGGATAATCTTTTTAATGTGCTTTTGGATCCTGTATGCTAGGATCTTGTTGAGAATATTAGCATCCATATTCATCAGTGATACTGGTCTGAAATTCTCCTTTCTGGCAGGGTCTTTGCCTGGTTTTGGGGATCAGGGTAATGCTGGCTTCATAGAAAGAGTCTGGAAGTTTTCCTTCTGCTTCAATTTTTGAAACAGCTTCAGGAGAATAGGTGTTATTTCTTATTTGAATGTTTGGAAGAATTCCCCAGGGAATCCATCAGGTCCTGGGCTTTTGTTTTTTGGGGGGGTTTTGATCACTGCTTCAATCTCGTTACTAGATATCGGTCTATTCAGGTTGTCAATTTCTTCCTGGTTCAATTTTGGGAGTTTATAGTTTTCCAGGAATGCATCCATTTTATCTAGGTTGCTTAGCTTATTGGCATATAACTGTTGATAATAACTTCTGATGATTGTTTCTACTTTCTTGGTGTTCGTTGTGATCTCCCTTTTCATTCATAATTTTATGAATTTAGGCTTTCTCTCTTTTCTTTTGGATTAGTGTGGTCAATGGTTTATCAATCTTATTGATTCTTTCAAAAAACCAGCTTCTAGTTTCATTCATACATTCTACTGTATCTCTGGTTTCTACCTCATCGATCTCTCCTCTAATCTTGATTATTTCCCTTCTTATGTGTGGAGTTGGTTTGATTTGTTGCTGATTCTCCAGTTCTTTAAGGTGTATAGACAGCTGCTGTGTTCTGGATTTTTCAATTTTTTTTTGAAGGTGGCTTGGATGGCTATGTATTTCCCCCTTAGGACCGCCTTTGCTGTATCCCATAGGATTTGGACCACAGTGTCTTCATTCTCATTGGTTTCCATGAATTGTTTCAGTTCTTCTTGGATCTCCTGGTTCATCCAAACATTCTTAAGCAAGGTGGTCTTTAGCTTCCAGGTGCTTGAGTTCCTTCTGAACTTTTCCTTGTAATCGAGCTCCAGTTTCAAAGTATTTTGATCTGAGAATGTGCAGGGAATAATCTCAGTCTTTTGGTACCGGTTGAGACTTGATTTGTGACCCAGTATGTGGTCTATTCTTGAGAAGGTTCCATGTGCATTTGAGAAGAATGAGTATTCTGTTGTTTTAGGGTGGAATGTTGTGTATATATCTATGAGGTCCATCTGGTTCAATGTGTCATTCAATGCTCTTGTTTCTTTATTGATTTTCTACTTCGATGATCTGTCTATTTCTGAGTGAGGCATGTTAAGATCTCCTACTATTAATGTATTCCTATCAATATGACTCTTTATCTTGATTAATAGTTTTCTTATGTAATTGGCTGCTCCCATATTGGGGGCATAGATATTTACAATTGTTAGATCATCTTGGTGGATAGTCCCTTTAAGAATGATGTAGTGTCCTTCTGTATCTCTGACTACAGTCTTTAGTTTAAAATCTAAATTGTCTGATATGATAATCTCTACCCGGCCTTCTTTTGAGGCCTATTGGTAAGAAAGATGCTTCCCCAACCCTTCACTTTCAGTCTGGGTGTATTTTAGGTTCAAAATGGGTCTCTTGTAGACAACATATGGATTGGTCCTGTCGTTTTATCCAATCTGCAACCCTGTGTCACTTTATGGGTGCATTTAGGCCATTCACATTGAGAGTGATTATTGATAGATATATTTTTATTGACACCATGTTACCTTTGAAGTCTTTCTTTCTGTAGATTGTCTCTATATTTCTGTTCAATGCTATTCTTAGGATTTTTCCTCTTTTATAGAACCCCTCTTAATATTTCCTGCAGTGTTGGCTTGGTGGTTGCATAGTCTTTTAAGCCTTGCCAGTCTTGGAAACTCTTTATCTCTCCATCCATTTTGAATGTCAGTCTTGCTGGATAAAGTATTGGCTGCATGTTCTTCTCATTTAGTGCCCTGAATATATCTTGCCAGCCCTTTCTGGCTTGCCAGGTCTCTGTGGACAGGTCTGACGTTATTCTGATGGGCTTTCCTCTGTAAGTAAGGAGCCTCTTTGTCCTAGTGGCTTTCAAGAGATTATATCTACAATTATGAATCCTCAATTTGACTATCAGGTGCCTTGATGTTTTTCTGGAATCTATAATCTTGGGTGGAGACCGCTCAGCCTCTAGTACATGAACGCTGGTTCCATTCGCGAGATTGGGGAAATTTTCATGAAGAACTTGTTCCACTGTGTCTTCTAGGCTTCTTTCTTTCTCCTCCCCTTCAGGGATTCCAATAATTCTGATGTTGGAACGTTTCATGGCATTATTTATTTCCCTGATTCTGTTTTCGTGGCTTCTAAGCTGTTTGTTCCAGGCTTCCTCCTGATCCTTTCTCTCTATTTGTTTGTCTTCCAGATCACTAATTCTATCTTCTGTCTCAGTTACCCTAGCTTTGAGAGAATTTAGATTAGATCGGAACTCATTGATAGCTTTGTGAACCTCTTCCCTGGTAGCTTTCAGCTCAGCCCTAACATTGTGAACATCTCCCCTGGTCACTCTCAGTTCAGCCCTAATCAATTCTGTTTGGTCATCCATGGCTTTCTCCAACCTAGCTATTGCCTGGATAATTGTTAGCCTGAATTATCTTTCTGACATATTGTCTATGTTGATAGCCCTTAGCTCTGTTGCAGAAAGCCCATACTCTGTATTTTTCTTCTGTTGGGCATTCCTCCTCCTAGTCATTTTGATGAGAGATGGCTGAATGGATGTAGCTGGATGTATCGACCGTGGTGCAGTCAAGGTGCTCCCTGGAACACCTCTGAGCAATCAGGATTCCCCACCCAAATGAGAGAAAAAAGAAAAGAAAAAGAAAAATAGAGAGAGAGACAGGAAAGAAGGGAAAGAAAAAAGAGAAGGCTCAGCCCAAATGGGCCCCAAGGTAAGATTTATGAAGTATACAAACAAAAACAGACAAAAGATTTATCTTCCGATATCAGTCCAACTTTCCCACTCTGCTTTACCTGCCCACTGGTGTCTTCTGCCCCTGTAGAGATCCAGTCGTATATAATTCGATCTCAGGTCGATTTCGTGGGTGATTGGAGTTCTTTGGAAGGTAATCAGCTCTCTTTAGGGTACAGGTTGAAAGGGCGCCTCCTCCTACTTCCCCGCCATCTTGTCTCTCCCTCTATTTGCTATGTCTTTTATAGAATTTCAGAATGAATGCTTAACACGATGCTCCTGAATGTGTCAATGAATGAATGAATACATAAATGTGGTTCCTTCACTTGATTTTCCCAATATTGCTGCCTCCAAATACTGCTCTGTGTGTTTGCATTCCTTTTCTGACGTATTCTAGTAACACTCTTAAAACATAGATACAGATATCTAGTGAAATATATACAGATATCTAGTGAAAAGAAGGGTCATATGTACCCCAATGTTCATAGCAGCATTGTCCACAATAGCCAAACTGTGGAAAGAGCCAAGATGCCCTTCAATGAATGAATGGATAAAGAAGATATGGTCCATATATATTATAGAGTATTATGTGTATTATGTCTCCATCAGAAAGGATGAATACCCAACTTTTGTATCAACTTGGATGGGACTGGAGATTATGCTCAGTGAAATAAGTCAAGCAGAGAAAATCAATTATCATATAGTTTCACTTACTTGTGGAGCATAGGGAATAACATGGAGGACATTAGGAGAGGGTAAAGAAAAGTGAATTAAAGAAATTGGAGTGGGACATGAACCATGATAGACTGTGGACTCCAGAAACAAACTAATGTTTTGGAAGGGAGGGAATGGGGGTTGGGTGAGCCTGGTGGTGGGTATTAGGGAGGGCACATACTGCATAAAGCACTGGGTGTATTGCATAAACAATGCATCTCAGAACATTGAATAAATTTAATTAATTAAAAATAGAGTTAAAGTTAAGGAGGACATGTTAAAAAAAAAAAAAAAAGAAAGCACTGTTCTAACTTTAAAAAAAAAATGTAGGGTAAGAGGCAAGATGGTATTGGAGTAGCAGACAGAAATGATACCAGATCCCAGGAGTTAGATAGGTATTAAACCATTCCAAACACGTACAAACTCAACAGGAGATCGAAGGAAGAAGAGAAGCAATTCTAGGAACAGAAAATTGACCACGTTCTGGAAGGTAAGACGTGTGGAGAAGTGAATAGGAAGTGATGGAAAGACACCATGGGGGGAGGGGCCGGCTCCCAGGAAGCAGTGGAGCAGTGAAGCACAAAAACAGAACTTTTAGAAGTCTGCTCCGCTGAGGGGCATTGCTCCAGAGGCTAAGCAGGGGGTGGAGCCCTTGCAGGGACAGTGTGGTCTTAGGACCTGCGGGGTCACAAAAAGACCAGGGCTGTCTGAGTGTGGCAGAGCTGCCAGTATTGGAGCAGGGAAGCTGGCTGCAGAGATGGAGCTGAGGAGGAGGCTCTCAGCTTGGGGTTACCTTAAATCTCGATCCAAGTCACAGGCCACTGCTCTTTGAGCAGGGACCCACCAGGTGGCACCTGGAGACTCACCTTCCTCCTGGGAGGAGTGGCAGGAGTGCACGGTAGGGATCTGCTGGGTTTGGAGACTCCAACTGGGGCTGTGCACCAGAGACAGAAACACACGGTCACAAGCCAGTGAGCTTGGAGTGCAGCCAGAAACCAGGGAGAAGCGAGGGAGCGACTGCTTTTCTCCAAGGGTGCACTGAGGTGTGGGGCCTCCAGCTCTTGGCTCCTCTAGGCTGGACATTGGGATGAGCCATTTTCATTTTTGTCCTTCAAAGCAGTATGGAAAGCACTCATGGAATGAAAACTCTGATAGCAAACCAGAGTAGATTACTTAGCCAGGCCCCTGGCAAGGGCAGCACAATTCTGCCCCGGACAAAGACGTTTGAGATTCATGGCAACAGGCCCCTCCCCAGAAGATCAGCAAGAACATCCAGTCAAAACCAAGCTCACCCATTAATGAGAACTGTAAAAATTTAGAGCTAGAAAAAAGCAATGCATAGAATTCATGGCTTTCTCTCCATAATCTTTTAGTCTCACAAAGATAATTTATTTTATTTTATTTTTTTTTCTTATCCTACCTCTTAAACTTTTCCTCTTTCCTCTTGTAACTTTTTAAACTACTTTATCTTAACAATACCTTTCTAAAAAAAATATTTTTAAACCTTCATTGTTATAGTCATGTTTTATCCCTTCATTGTATTTAACCTTATTTTTTGTATACATAAAGTTTTATTTTTCTAAAAAATTTTGGGATACAATTTCTTCTAATGATCAAAATATACCATAATCAAGCACATGGCTTTGTTCTAGTCTCTAGCCTGAACACATTCCCTTCTCTCTTTTTTTTTCCCTTTTTCCAACCAACTTATCTTACCAATTTGTTTTTTAGAATTTTTTAAAAATGTTCATATTTACAGTCATATTCCATCCCTTCATCTTGTTTACATTTATTTTTGTATGTATATGTTTTTCTTTCCTTAAACTTTTGAGAGGTAGCTTCTTCTAAGAGACCAAAATACACCCAAAATCAAGTGGGTGGCTCTGTTCCATTCACCAGTCTAATGTAAGTAATGTATAGGTATGTATATATACATACCTATACATATAAATATTTTTTTCTTATTTCCCCCTTACCTCTCCCCCAGTTTTGGATTATCTTCTGATTTGGTTAGCATGCATTTTTCTGGGGTCCTTGCCACCCTTTCAGTATTTTATTCTCTTCCATATATTCTTATCTGGATAAAATGACAAGGCTGAAGATCTCACCATAAAAACAAACAAACAAACAAACAAAAAAACCCAACAAAAACCAAGAAGCAGTACCAACAGCTAGGGACCTAATCAATATGGACATTGGTAATATGTCAAAACTAGAGTTCAGAACGACAATTCTCAAGGTGCTAGCTGGGCTTGAAAAAGGCATGGAAGATATTAGAGAAACCCTTTCTGGAGAAATAAAATAAAGGATAAATAAAATCCCTTTCTGGAGAAATGTCACCAAGTTGAAATTTAAAAAGCTATTAATGAGGTGCAATAAAAAATGGAGGCTCTTACTGCTAGAATAAATGAGGCAGAAGAGAGAATTTGTGATATAGAACACCAAAACACAGAATAAAGAAGCTGAGCAAAAGAGAGACAAACAGCTACTGGACCACCAGGGGAGAATTTGAGATAAGTTATACCATAAGACAAAGCTATAGTAGAATAATGGGTTTCCAGAAGAAAAAAAGAGAAGGGCAGAAGGTATATAAGGGAAAATAGTAGCAGAGAGTTTCCCTAATATGGCAAAGGGAACAAGCATTAAAATCCAGGAGGCACAGAAAGCCCGCAAAATTAATCTAAATAGGTCCACACCACATCATCTAATAATAAAACTTACAAGTCTCAGTGACAGAGAGAATATCCTGAAAGTGGATAAGATCCACTTTCTTTATCCACAGATCTGGCAGGCTAGAAAGGACTGGCATGATATATTCAAAGCACTAAATGAGAAAAATATGCAGCCAAGAATACTATATCCAGACAGGGTGTCACTGAAAATAGAAGGAGACATAAAAAGCTTCCAGGAAAAACAAAAATTAAAAGAATTTGTAAACATCAAACCAGCCCAACAGGAAATACTGAAAGGGGTCCTCTAAGCAAATAGAGAGCCTACAGGTACTAGACCAGAAAGGTACAGAGACAATATAGTAACAGTCACTTTACAGGCAATACCATGGCACTAAATCCCTATCTTTCAAAAGTTACCCTGAATGTAAATAGGCTAAATTTCCTGATCAAAAGACACAGGATATCAGAATGGATAAAAGACAAAAACCCATCAATATGCTTTCAATAAAAAACTCATTTTAGACCCAAAGACACCTCCTTATTTAAAGTAAGAGGGTGGAAAAAAAATTACCATGCTAATGGACATCAAAGAAAGCTGGGGTGGCAATCCTTATATCAGATAAATTAGATTTTAAGCCAAAGACTATAATAAGAGATGAGGAAGGACACTATGTAATACTCAAAGAGTCTGTCCAATAAGAGGATCTAACAATTTAAAATATCTATGCCCCTAATATGGGAGCAGCCAACTATATAAATGAATTAATTAAAAAATCAAAGAAACACATTGACAATAATACAACAAGAGTAGGGGACTTTAACACTGCCCCCCTCACTGAAATGGACAGATCATCCAAGCAAAAGATCAACAAAGAAAGAAAGACCTTAAATGACACACTGGACCAGATGGACATCACAGATCTATTCTGAACATTCCATCCCAAAACAACAGAATATACATTCTTCTCTAGTGCACCTGGAACATTCTCCAGAAATAATCACATCCTTGGTCACAAATCAGGTCTCAACCAGTACCAAAAGATTGAGATCATTCCCTGCATATTTTCAGACCACAATGCTCTGAAGCTAGAACTCAATCACAAGAGGAAAGTTGGAAAGAACTCAAATACATGGAGGCTAAAGAGTTCCTACTAAAGAATGAATGGGTCAACCAGGAAATTAAAGAATTGAAAAAAAAATCATTAAAACAAATGAAAGTGAAAAAAAATTAAAACAAATGAAAGTGAAAACATAGCTGTTCAAAATCTTTGGGACACAGCAAAGGCAGTCCTGAGAGGAAAGTACATAGCCATACAAGCCTTTCTCAAGAAATAAGAAAGGTCTCAAGTACACAACCTAACCCTACTGTTAAAGGAGCTGGAAAAAGAACAGCAAAGAAAGCCTAAATCCAGCAGAAGAGAAATCATAAAGATCAGAACAGAAATCAATGGAATAGAAACCTAAAGAACTGTAGAACAGATCAATGAAACTGGGAGCTGGTTCTTTGAAAGAATTAATAAGATTGATAAGCCCCTGGGCAGACTTATCAAAAAGAAAAGAGAAGAGACCCAAATTAATAAAGTCTAGAATGAAAAAGGAGAGATCACAACCAACACCAAAGAAATAAAAAAATTATAAGAATATATTATGAGCAACGATATGCTAGCAAATGTGACAATCTGGAAGAAATCATTTCTTCCATTCCTAGAGACATATAAACTACCAAAACTGAACCAGGAAGAAATAGAAAACCTGAACAGACCCATAACCAGTAAGGAGACTGAAGCATTCACCAAAAATCTCCCAACAAACAAGAGCCCAGGGCCAGACAGCTTCCCAGGGAATTTTACCAAACATTTAAAGAAGAATTAATGCCTATTCCCCTGAAACTGTTCCAAAAAATAGAAATGAAGGAAAACTTCCAAACTCATTTTAGGAGGCCAGCATTACCTTGATGCCAAAACCAAAGACACCACCAAAAATAATTACAGACCAATATCCTTGATGAACACAAATGCAAAAATTCTCACCATAATACTAGCCAATAGGATCCAACAATACATTTAAGGACTATTCATCACAACCAAGTGGGATTCATTCCTGGGCTGCAAGGTTGGTTCAACATCCACAAATCAAGAACCATGTGATACTCTCAATAGATGCCAGGAAAAGAATTTGACAGAGTACAGCATCCTTTCTTGATCAAAACTCTTCGGTGTGTAGTGATAGAGGGTACATACCTCAATATCATCAAAGCCATCTATGAAAAACCCACAGGGCATATCATTGCCAATGGGGAAAAACTGAGAGCTTTTCCCCAAGGGTTAGGAATATGCCAGGGATGGCCACTATCACCACTGTTTTCAACATAGTACTAGAAGTCCTAGTCTCAGCAATCAGACAACAAAAAGAAATAACAGTCATCCGAATCAGCAAAGAAGAAGTCAAACTTTCACTCTTTGCAGATGATATGATACTTTATGTGGAAAACCCAAAAGACTCCACTCCTAAACTGCTAGAACTCATACAGAAATTCAGTAAATTGCCAGGATATAAAATCAATGCACAGAAATCAGTTACATTTCTATACACCAACAGCAAGACAGAAGAAAGAGAAATTAAGGAGTCGATCCCATTTACAATTGCACCCAAAACCATAAGATACCTAGGAATAAACCTAACCAAAGAAGCAAAGAATCTGTACTCAGAAAATTATAAAATACTCGTGAGAGAAATTGAGGAAGACACAAAGAAATGGAAAAATGTTCCATGCTCATGAATTGGAAGAACATGTATTGTGAAAATGTCTATACTACATAAAGCAATCTACACATTTAATGCAATCCCTATATAAATACCATCATTTTTTTTCAAAGAAATGGAAACAATAATCCTAAAATTTAAATGGGACCCGAAAAGACCCCGAATAGTCAGTGGAATGTTGAAAACAAAAGCCAGAGTTGGTGGCATCACAATTACAGACTTCAAGTTCTATTACAAAGCTGGCATCATCAAGACAGTATGGTACTGGCACAAAAGCAGACACATAGATCAATGGAACAGAATAGAGAGCCCAGAAATGGACCTTCAACTCTATGGTCAACTAATTTTTGACTGTGCAGGAAAGAATGTCCAATAGAAAAAGGACAGTCTCTTCAAAAATGGTGTTGGGAAAATTGGACAGCCACATGCTGTCCAATGAATGAAACTGGACCATTTCCTTACACCATATACAAAAACAAACTGAAAACATATGAAAGACCTCAATGTGAGAGAGGAATCCATCAAAATCCTTGAGGAGAACACAGGCAGCAACTTCTTCAGCCTCAGCCACAGTAACTTCTTCTTAGGAATGTCACCAAAGGGGGCACCTGGGTGGCTCAGTGGGTTAAAGCCTCTGCCTTCGGCTCAGGTCATGATCCCAGGTTCTGGGATTGAGCCCCACATCGGGCTCTCTGCTCAGCAGGGAGCCTGCTTCCCCCCACCCCCACCTGCCTCTCTGCCTACTTGTGATCTCTGTCTGTCAAATAAATAAATACAATCTTAAAAAAAAAAAATTTGCCAAAGGCAAGGGAAGCAATGACAAAAAGGAACTATTGGGGCTTCATCAAGATCAAAGGCTTTTACACAGCAAAGGAAACAGTCAACAAAACCGAAAGACAACTGACAGAATGGGAGAAGATATTCGCAAATGACATATCAGATAAAGGGCCAGTATCCAAAATCTATGAAGAACTTATCAAACTCAACACCCAAAGAACAAATAATCCAATCAAGAAATGGGCAGAGAACATGAACAGACATTTCTACAAAGAAGACATCCAGATGGCCAACAGACATATGAAAAAGTGCTCCACATCATTCGGCATCAAGGAAATACAACTCAAAAACACAATGAGACAGCATCTCACACCAGTCAGAATGGCTAAAATTAACAAGTCAGGAAATGACAGATGTTGGAGAGGATGCAAGAAATGGGAAACCCCCTACACTTGTTGGTGGAATGCAAGCTGGTGCAGCCACTCTGGAAAACAGCATGGAGGTTCCTCAAGAAGTTGAAAATAGAGCTACCCTATGATCCAGCAATCACACTACTGGATATTTACCCTAAAGATACAAATGTAGTGATCTGAAGGGACACATGCCCCCAAATGTTTATAGCAGCAATGTCCACAATAGTCAAACTATGGAAAAAACCTAGATGTCCATCAACAAATGAAGGAATAAAGAAGTAGTGGTATATATGTAGAATGGAATACTATGTAGCCATCAAAAGAAGTGAAACTTGCCATTTGCAATGATGTGGATGGAACTAGAGGGTATTATGCTAAGCAAAATCAGTCAACCAGAGAAAGACAATTATCATATGATCTCCCTGATATGAGGAAGTTGAGAGGCAGAGTTGGGGGCTTGGGGGGCAGTGAAGGAAAAAATGAAACAAGATGGGATCAGGAGGGAGACAAACCATAAGAGACTCTTAATATCACAAAACTGAGGGTTGTTGGAGGGAGGGAGGGTGTGGAGAGGGTGGTTGGGTTATGGACATTGGGGAGGGTATGTGCTATGTGAGTGCTGTAAGCCTGATGATTCATAGACCTGTACCCCTGGGGCAAATAATACGTTATATGTTAATAAAAATAGTTAATTAGAAAAAAAGTGTAGATTAGCCTTAGAGGATACAAGGTATCTCTTTGCTATAGTGATTTTTTTCGTGCTCTAAGTTTCCCTTGTACCTTTCCCATAGTCTTTTTTTCAGGCTTTTCTTTCTTAGCTTACTCCTAGGGTTCTCTTGGGTTTCTCTTAGCTTTCTTAGAGTTCCATCTTTGTAATTCTTTACTCTTCTTCCTCCATTATTCTCTCTGAGACATCTGAACCATTCCTATCTTCTATTACCATTGACCTTGCACAGTGAGAGAGTTGTGGGCACTAACCTCCTCCTGCGTGGCTGAAAATTCATGTCTAACTTTTGACTCCCTCAATTTTGACTACTGTTGACAAGAAGGCTTAACTATAACATAAGCCATCCATTAATACGTGTTTTGTAGTTTATATGTATTACAAACTATATTGTTACAAGAAGTAAGCTATAGAAAGAAAATGCTGTTAATTACTAGGAAAATACAGTCACAGCACTATACTCTATTTACCAAAACAAACAGGTATGTAAGTGAACCCATGCTGTACAAATCCATGTTGTTCAAGCTTCAGCTATACATTTAATGAAGAATTTCAAGTCCTTGAGTCCAGATCCTTCCCCTAAACCTTTCATCTGTTTATCCAACTACCTAAGGACTGCGTTACTTAAATGACCCAGTTGAAGATCCTAAATCAGTATGTTTGAATGTGAATTCATCAACTCTCTGATAACCATCCTCCATGTCCCCCTCAATTACTCTTTCATTTTAAGGTCTACTCTTCCAGAGGACGGCACAATGTACCACCAAGCAGGTGCCCAAGACAGAGCTCTGAGCGCCGTTCACAATTCTCTCTTCTCCCTTTCATGCTCTTCATGCCAATATACCAATATAGCTCTGGAATCCACTCTCCACACTCAAGTCTCAATGATTCTTTACTACCTCAGCTCATCATCAGCTCGTTCAAAGCATACACTGAAGTCTGCTAACTAAAGTACTGTCCTCCTATGTTATATACACCCTGTTCTCTATCCAATCCCAGTAGAGCATGGGAATTATCCCAAAAATCATATCTGAGGATGAAGCTCCCCTAATTAAAAGCTTACTGCAGGGTCCCTACTATGTTGAGAAGAGAGTCCAAAGCCTTTTATATGGCTTAGAAGGTCCTCTGGGAACTACCAGCTATTGACTTCTCTGTCTTGCTCACCGGCTCCCCCTAGCTGTAGTCACAACTTCTCTTAGCTCCAGGAACACATTCTGCTCTCACTTGACTACCTATGAAGCCCCTGCCTGCTCTAGCTCCATCCTCACCACATAGTGATGCTGGACAACCTCCTCCTCATCTGTCAAATCTTAGACACCACACCCTCCTTGTGCTTTTCCACCCTCCTGATGTGCACTGGTTTCTGCTATAAATGTAGCTCTGGTTACTTAAAATTACTTCCTGTTCATTATTGCTCACGTTCATATTTTCTTCTCAAAACTTTACTTCTAACTTTTATGTTTACATTATCATTTTTTTCTTAAAACACTAATTGGGATTTCACAATAATAGCACTTCATTATATCTGCAGATATATTTGTATAGTTTTACTGTTTCATATACAGAAAATTTTATCTATAATATAGAAATTATAAATATATAAATTTTATATGCACTTAAAAATTGTTTCTCATATATGAACCAATTTAATATATATAACAATTATATATAAGTATATAAATATAATTAAATATATTTATATATATGAATTTAAAAAACAGATTCTTTATAAACAGGCTTACATAGGTTGTTTAATGATTAGCTGTGGTTAGCACCAAAAATAATGGTTTAAAATTTTAGGAGTTAATCATTTTAACAATTTGGAAAGGATACTTTTAAAATTATAAGAAATATACCAAGTGAAGAAATGGCTTTGCATTCCTGTCAGGAATTTTCTATACTGAGAATAGGCTTTAATAGTAAGACATTTATAACTTTTCAAATTAACCTATTCTAGAATTCAAAAGTTCCACCCAGGGACTTTAAAATGCATTCAGTCTTAAAAAAAATTTAAAATTAAAATAATAAAAAAATACAGTACAGCCAGTATTAAGTACTGAAGGAAACATAGTTCACTTTCCCAAGACAAATTAGTGATATTTTGTACATCTCAGCATTTTACAACATGACCTTATGCAGTGAGATAAGTTCAGAATAACTGATACAAAGATACATAGTTAAACAAATGACTTAAAATGAAAACACAGGTGTGTTGTCACTTCCCTTATTTGTTCATTTAGGGCAAACTTCTCTATTGTCTTGAGAAATGTTTTTTTTTTTTTTTCCTTGCAGAAGAAAAATGAGAAAAGTAAGACTAGGCATTTTCAATTGACAGCTGTAGCCTTGTCTAACTAAATTCACCAAAGGCATCCTGTTCAAGATATAGTGCTTAATGTTTCCATCTCTTTTTTTGTAAGAGGTCAGTGTGTCCAATTGACAGCATCTCGAAGCCCAAGGGAGGCTGGTAATGTTATTTTCCATCTAGTAAGATGTTTTAAGACAGTTTATAGAAACAGAATAGGAGCTCAACCTTTTTTGACTTTTTAGAAAACTTTACTTGGAGACAGAGTTAGAAAATATGTACTCACACAAAAGTAAAAGGAACATATCTATCAGGCTAATATTTGGGGGGTTATATATCCTAGTATATGCAGAGTTGAAAATATTCAGTAAAGTTAAGGAATAGTAAGATAGTTTCACTTTAGTTCAGTAAGTCATGACTATGTAAAAATATGATATATGTTTTGGGTAGAAATTATGTCATTAAATTAGTGATATGAGTGCATATGCTATGCCAACATTACTGAAGAACTGGATAGGGAGATGTTTTTATTTTAGATACAAGAAAGGTTTATGATTCCTATAATAGCAAAAGGATTTTAAAAAAAGAAGAAGAAAGAAAAAAAAGCTCCCTTTAAAGAATTCAAAGCAATCATAACGCCATGACGAAAGTTTTCAGGTTTCTTTGTTAGGTACACACGAAGCCCTCAAAGTGAAAATGCTATTTTAAACTCATGAGGAAAATCAGGACAAAAGAAATAGTGTGTTGAATCTTGACAAAAAAGGATTCAGGAGAATCAAGATCACAAAAATTACTGAAGGCAGCATTGCTGAGATAAGAAAATCAGCATTGTGCCCTGCACAGAAGCAATGCCCTTGAAAATACAACAGCCTCGGTTAGCTCTAACTACCACATGGTAAATAACATAGAAATCCTGAAAACAATTTATATTCCTTTACAGGAATGCTGGTTATAACTGAGTGTTATCAGCATTTGAGGCTTGAATTTCATTTCATGGAAAGGAATAGGAATATGCTTTCTAGAAAGAAATCATCTATATTTTAAAATAGGATGATTGAGAAAAATGAAGTAGGAGGAAAGAAATTTCTAGAACTTGGCTCAAACAAGATCGTTACACCTGGCTTAATCTGATAGTCTTTGCAAAATTCCAGCATGCTAAGGTGAGGGAAAAAAACTGTCATAAACATTGCATTTTCTACATATTTTACCCTCACCTTTATTTAAGATAAACACTTTTGAAGTCTTCTCCCTGAATGTTACATTTCTCAGATTTTCAATTCTGCCAATTAGCTGATACTGCTCCAGATAGTCTGTACTTTTCTAAAAGAGGATTAATAGCTTGAAATTATTTTGTTTATCATGTTCCATATGAAATACTAAATACTGGAAAGACACTTTTGGTCCAGAGGCCCTACCGTTAAACATGATGCTATAAATGACATTGCTTGAGATTTGTGGTTCCTCCCATGTTTGGAACATGTATTCTGATCGTATATGCTGTTTATTTTTTGTCTTTTTTTTTTTTTTAAGATTTATTTATTTGACAGAGAGAGACAGTGAAAGCAGGAACACAAGCAGGATGAGCAGGGGAGGGAGAAGCAGGCTTCCCTCCTGCCAGAAAGCCGGATGTGGGGCTCGATCCCAGGACCTTGGGATCACCACCTGAGCCAAAGACAGACACTTAATGACAGACCCACTCAGGTGCTTCGGATTGCACATACTGTGATGCTGGTTTTCAGGAGCAAATCTTGAGTTCAAAGAGAAATGTTTTTGGTTTGGGGATTTTTTTTTTCTTTTTTGGTATGTTTGTTATTAAGTATACAGGAGTTCCTATGACCTAATAAATTGTTTTGAACCTTACATAAAATGTCTCAGCGAAGAAAAAGAACTGAAATTGTTGCTGATGCAAATGACCAGAAATTAAAGAGGTCAGAGAAGTGGTGACTTCCAGCTAAAAACTTTGCTTTTGTATTTTGAAGATAATTATTAAGTGTCTGGAGAACTTTCATAAATTTTTCAGCAGTTATATTTCACTGAATTTATGGAAGGTGAAATGAACTGTAAGTGACATTTGCAAATTTCAGGAAACTTGAAGGTCTCATCATTATTAAATTTATTCTCCCTCAAGCCATCTCCTATTTACTCTCAGCCAAGCTGTGTCACGTTCTTCATCGTGCATTTGTTGTCACTGTTTGGCTCCTCAGTAGCCTTGGATTTTTCAGACCCTATCCATCTTCATGTCCCAGACTTAGTGTCCTTTGTTCCACAAGAGATGACTTTGGTGGTTAAGGATTCTTTTTTTTTTTTTTTTCCCGGTGTCTCTTTTTTATGATGTATGATTTTTTAATTTTTTTAAATTTTGTTTTATTTTAGTTTAGTTTAGTTTTAGTTTTTAATAGAGAATCTCATTCTCTGAATTATGAAAAAACAACACTTAACCAGGAATGTGTCTGAGCCTGTTGGTGTGGGCATTGTGATCCTATATTAATTATCACTTTTTCTCCCCCTTACTAATTTGTGGGTCCTTCAAGAGCAGAGTGCATATTGTACTTTATCTACCCCTCCCCAGGATGGAATGCTGCCCTTAATCGCTGCATGTTTTTAGCGGACAGATTTATAAAGGAAGTAGAACTTGGGTTATCCATCTCAAAGAATTCTACTTCCATTGGGTCAGGATGACTCTCAACAGGGTTGAAACAACTTTCACTTTAAATTCAACACGATTTTAGTATTCAACAGGAGCTTTACCTTGACCTTTCCTTGTAATTGCCCGAAGACATACTCAGTGATTACATGATTCACTCTGAGGCATTCCACATTGGCATTCCATAAATCACAGATCTTCACACACACAAAAAAAACCCCCAAAACCCTGAAAAACTAAAAAGTGTGCCACTGTTTAAAAAAAAAATAGTGCAATGACTGGGTGATTCCATCCAAAATCAGAATTAATGAGTGGGTGTGTTGGTTAATTTTATGCATCAACTTGGCAGGGCCAGGCCATGGTGCCGAGATATTTGGTCCAACATTTTTCTAGTTGTTTCTGTGAGTGTGCTTTGGGATGAGGGTAACTTTCAAATAAGCAGACTTTGAGTGGAATGATACAAGTACATATTGCAAAATAATTACTGCAGCGAGTTTCGTTAAACGATTCTTCACCTCACAGAATTATGGTATTGCTATATTTATTGATACAGTAAGAACATTTAAACTGGACTCTCACAGAAACTGTTAAGAAGACAATATAGTACTGCTGCCTACCAGCATGATTCTGGAATCTATTTATCTTTTAATGGAAAGTTCATACTCTTTAACCATCACCTCCCCATTTTTCCCACCCCTCAGCCCCTGGCAAGCAATTTTCTCTTCTCTGTTTCTATGAGTTTGGTATTTTTAGATTCCACATGTATGTGAAATTGTACAATACTTTTCTTTCTCTGGCCTATTTTACTTAGCATAATGCCTTAAAAGTCCATTCATGTTGTTACAAATAGCAGGATTTCCTTATTTTTCATGGTTGAATAATATTCTACTGTGTATGTACAACACATACACGCACACACACACACACACACACATATACACACACACACACACACACACACCACCCTTCCTTTATCCATTCTTCCATGGATGTACTAGAAGGTTGTTTTCATGTTTTGGCTATTGAGTGATGTAAGGGCAGATTTCTTCAAGATAATGATTTCATCTCCTCTGAATATATACCCAGAAGTGGGACTGCTGCATCCAATGGTAGTTCTATTGTTTTTACATTTGGGGGAATATCTGTTTTCCATACTGACTATACTAATTTACATCCCCACCAACAGTGTACTAAGATTCCCTGTTCTCCACATCCTTATCAGCAGTAGTAATTTTTTTCCCTGTTTTGATTATAGGCCTTCTAACAGCTGTGGGATGCTACTCATGGTTCTGTTTTACCTGTTTCCTGATTGTAGTGATGCTGAACATGTTTTTGTGCCCTCGTTGGTCACATGTATATCTTCTTTAGGAGATTGTCTATTCAAGTTTCCTGTCTGTTTTTCAATTAGTTTGTTTGGTTTTCGCTCTCAAATTATAGAATTTTCTTATATATATTAGATACTAATCCCTTATTAGATATACAGGCTGGCAAATATTTTCTCCTATTCCGGACATTGCCTTTTCTTATTGTTGATAGTTTCTTTGCTGTGCAGAAGATTTTTAATTTGATGTAGCCACATTTGCAGATTTCTGCTTTTGTTACTTGTGCTTTTTGGTGTCACACACAACAATTCATTGCTAAAACCAATGCCAGGGAGATTTTTCCCCTCTATTTTCTTCTAGGATTTTTACCGTTTCTACATTACATTTACATTTAATCCTTAATCTATTAAGAGTTTTTTTTTTTTTTTTGTGGGTAGTGTAAGATAGGGGTTCAATTTATTCCTTTGCATCTTGACATCTCATTTTACCAACACTATTTATTGAAGAGATTATCACTTCTCCGTTGAGTATTTCCTTAACAATATATACATGGGCTTATTTCTAGACCCTTGATTCTGTTCACTTAGTCTCTGTGTCTGTTTTTATGCCTGTGCCGTACTGTTTTGATTGCATAGCTTTGTTGTAGAGTTAAAAATAGGAAGGGTGATGCCTCCATATTTGTTTTGCCTCCAGGTTTGTTTTGCATTTTTCAGCATCTTGTAGGGCTCCATACAAATGTCAGCATTCTTTATTGCTGTGAAAAATGCAGCTGGACTTTTAATAGGAATCTAGAAACAGTTTTAGATGGCATGGACATTTTAACAATATTAACTCTTCCAACCCATGACCAAAGGGTATCTTTCCATTCATTTGTGTCTTCTTGACTTCCTCCTTCACTGTCACACTGTGTAGATCTTTCATTTCCCTGGTTAAATGTGTTCCCAAGTATTTTATTGCTTTAACACATTGTAAATGAGAATTTCTTCTTTCTTTTTCAGATAGTTTATTGTTGGTGTATGGAAATGTGAATGATTTTTAAATGTCCATTTTGTGTCCTGAAACTTTACTGAATTTACTGAATTCACTCACAGTTTTCTGATGGAGTCTTTATGATTTTCTATATACAAGATCACATCATCATCAGAGACAATCTTGCTTCATACTTGCAGATTCAGATGCCTTTGCTTTTCCTTTTTTTATTAAATGGATTTAAAAAGAAATTTTGGACCCATGAGCATACACTGAATCCAAACACAGGAACCCAATTCAATTTATTATGTAGAGAAAATATGAATCCAATGCGTTTTCTTTTTCTAAACTGATTTCTCTGGCAAGGACTACCAATACTATGTTAAATAGGAGGAGTGTGAGTGCACACCCTAAATTCTAATCGTAGAGAGACCTCAATTTTTGCCATTGAGTATAATGTTACCTGTGGACTTGTTACATATGCCTTTTATTATCACTAGTTTTGTTCAGCCTATACCCGCTTTGTTGAGACTTTCTGCCATGAAAGGATGTTGAATTGTGTTGAATGCTGGTCATAAGATTTCTATCTCCTATTTATTAATGTGGTGCATTACATTTCTTGATTTCTGTATATCAAACCATCTTTATCCCTGGATAAATCCCACTTGACCATGATGCATGATCCTTCCAAGGTGATCATGAATTCAGTTTGCTAGTATTTTCTTGAAACATTTTTGTAGCTGTATTCATCAGGGGCAGTAGTCTATAGTGTTTGTTTGTTGTGTTGTGATGTGTTGTATTGTGTTTTTCCTTATAATATCCTTATCCGACTTTGATACTGGGTAATGCTGGTCTTGTTACATGTGTTTCAGAGTGTTCCCTCCTTTTCAGTTTCTTTGGTAGTATTTGAGAAGAACTGGAAATAATTCTTTAAATGTTTGGCAGAATGTCCACCATGTCATCAGGTCCTGAGCCTTTGTTTTTGGAAGTTTTGATTCAATTTTCTTACTGCTCTCAGGCTGTTCAGGTTTTCTATTTCTTCCTGTTTCAGCTTTGGTAGGTTTTACGTTTCTTTGAATTTATTCATTCCTTCCAGTATGTCTGGCTTGTTCATAAGATGTTCATCATAATGTCTTGTGACCCTTGTGAGTGTATTATATAAGAGTATCACTTGAGACTGGAAAGAAAGATTCCCTTGCTGACTTCAAAGAGGACCACATATCTAGGGCCTGAGAGGTGGTGATGATAATGGTTAAAAGTGGCCCCTAACAAAAAGCCAACAGAAAATTAGGACCTTAGTCCCACATATGCAAAGAACTAAGTTTCACCAACAACACCAATGCTCTTTGAAGAAACCTTGATATTAGATGAGATCACAGCCTTGCCAATATCTAGATTTCACTTAACTGACACCATGGGCAGACAATCCACCTGCACTAAGTCATAAACCCTGACTCATAGAAACTGAGATAATAGATGGGCATTCTTGTAACATGATAAATTTTTAGTCAGTTATAATACAGCAATAGAAAACTAATATATTATGTAAGAACTTCTAGTATTTGCTTTCTGGAGCACAGATTTCAATCCCAAGTTATCAGAAAAGAAGGAAGGAACTTCATGTGTATAAGCAGATAGGTTCTGGGTCTTGTTCAGACATAATTAAGGAGGGCAGCCAATAGTGCATACTGACTATACCCCACATTCTAGAATCAGATTTCCATGATTTGAATACTGGCTTCACAAATTATTGACTCTTCCTCTATGGGAAAACTGGTTAACAGCTCTATTTCAGTTGCCTCATCTAGAAAATAGCTATAATAGTAGAAAATAGCTATCAAATAGTAACATCCATATCACATCATATCACAACTACAATTCATGACTAAATGAACTTGAAAACACTTACTTTTTTTAATGGGAGGGACAGAAGGACAGGGCAAGAGGAACTTCAAGCAGACTCTGCCCTGAGCACAGAGCCTGCCATGAGGCTCGATCTCATGACCCTGAGATCACAACCTGAGCTGAAACCAATAATCAGATGCTTAAATGACTGTGCCACGCACATACCCCCAAAACTTGAAAATATTTATAACAAAGTCTGTCACACTGTAAGTTATCAATAAATTACTCATTATTTAGAAAACAGTTACTATGTCCCACCCAGATAATCTGGGTAGGAACTGAATGGGGTATTGAGGGGCAGAAGAAAAGGAGGTAAAAGAAAGGATGACATATTCTTAAAACTGGTAAGTAAGAAATTTACATCAGTAACAGTGAGGGGTTTTATGGGCTGAATTCTGTCCCTTCTAAAGTGATAGGTGTAAGTCCTTAAACCTGGTATATCAGAATGGATCTGCAGCTTTAGAGATGTGATTAAGTTAAAATGAAGCCATTAGGATGGGCTTCATCTGACCCCATCTGGCCCCATCTGACTAGTGTCCTTAATGAAGAAGAAATACGGACATAGAAAAGGTCTCCAGGGAGATGCACACATGGAAAGGACCATGTGAAGACCCAGTGAGAAGATGGCCATCTATAACCCAAAGGAAAAAATCTCAGAGGCAAACAACCCTACTGACACCTTGATCTTAGACTCCCAGCCCCCAACACTGCGAGAAAACACATGGCTGTTGTGTCAGCCCCTCAGTCTGTGGGATTTCGCTGTGGCAGCCCGAGCAGACTAAGACAAGAGGATACTGTTCTTTCTCCATTTTTCCTCTCCAGACCCCTTCTCCACCCTGCTTTGTCCTACAGGAGGCCAAGTCTCTCTGCATCAGCTCTGAATTTCTAGTTGGGACCTAGACTCCGTCTCTCCCGGGACTCCTTTAACTGTGTATCTTTTCCTTTCTTCCCTGCTTCACTCTGAGACCAGGGAAAGCCATCTGCCTTCCTGAGTTTCTTGGTGCTTCCATCTCCCATGTTTGTTTGTTTTTAAATAGCCCATACCATCCGAGATGAATCCCAGCTGCTGTCAGGACCTGAGTACAAGAGAGGGGGAGGGTTGTGTGTGTGGAATAATCGGTCTACAGAGGACATGGCAAATAACAGGTTATTGGGGGAACACGTGTCCACACAAGTAGGATAACTGCTCAAATGTGGAGGAAGAGAAGGGACCAATGGGAAGGAGTTTCTTGACTGGCCTCATCTATTTGGGGAAGTAATGAATTGCAGTGAAGAGAGTCTGCTTGTTACCCTCACCCCCTATCTACTCCCTAGATTACCTTGTCCTAAGTACCACAAAAATACATAATGAGGACTCTTCTCTCAGGGTTCTTTTTTTGTTTTGTTTTGTTTTCCCCTTAAAGATTTTATTTATTTATTTGACAGACTGAGACATAGCGGAAGAGGGAACACAAGCAGAGGGAGTGGGAGAGGGAGAAGGAGGCTTCCTACCGAGCAGGGAGCCCAATGTAGGGCTGGATCCCAGGACCCTGGGATCAGGACCTGAGCCAAAGGCAAACGCTTAACGACGGAGCCACCCAGGCATCCCTTCTCTCAGGGTTCTTAGCAACTGACAACAGAGCCGGCTTAGGTAGTTCAAGACAACAGAGAAATTATTATAGGATATGTAGCTGCCCAAAGCATCATCTGTGGAGCCAGAAACCCAGGCATGGTGGGTTCCCTAAACCACAAACTGCTCCACTGTATACATGAGGGTAGGCATGCCTTGTCTGCACTGCCATCTGTGTGGGCACTGTGGCTCTCTCCTGGGCTTTTCCAGGCAACCTTGAGAAAACCAATGTCTCTACTACTGCCTTCACTTGAGTAGATCCGCTCAGCATCTGAGTCCCTTACTGAGAGCAGCTGTGCAGTTTAGGGTTCTCTCTGTTCTTCCAGCACCCTAAGGGCATCTTTAGCCCCTTACATCTACCAATTCCTCTTCCAGAACGTCTTTCCCCTTTTCTTGACCTGACTCATTCCTTTAAATTTCCTGGGCCTCTGTTCAAACCTTACCTCCACAGAGAGATCGCCCCTGAACACTTTAACTGGTACCTGTGATGTATTCAGTGATTTTTCATCCCTCCTATTTTTTTTTCAAAGCAGTTACCATTATCTGAAACCCTACTTCCTTACACCTCATTGTATTATGTCTGTGACTCCACCAATACTTAAGTTCTATTAGATCAGTTCTAATAGATAAAATCATGGTGCTTTTCTGTCTTGTTCATCTCTGTTCTGAGAACACCACCTGGCATCAACACAGGCTTTCAATACTTTGTTGAATGAATAAATGAAGTACTATAGAAGCCCAGGGGAGGGTGCGTGGGACTCAGTTCCTTAAGCGTCTGCCTTCAGCTCAGGTCATGATCCTGGAGTCCTGGGATAGAGTCCCGTATTGGACTTCCTGCTCTGCAGGGAGTCTGCTTCTCCCTCTGACCTCCTCCCTCTAATTCGCTCCCTCTCTCTCTCTCAAATAAATAAATAAATCTTTTTTTTTTTTAAATGAACATCTTATTTAAAAAAACAAAACAAAACAAAACAAAACAACCCAACAACAACAACAACAAAACACCCAGGGGAAGAAGTCTCTAGTGCTGGCCAGCTGGCCAGGAATGAGAGAAAGGGCTTCTTATGGGTGCTGAGAGTTGAATTAAATCTTAAAGAATTGAAGATCTTTTGAGGTAAGCAGGGATGGAATGATACCAGACAGTAACGCCTGTACAGAAATCAGTGATGAAAGAAAGGCAGAGACCGAGATGTGTAGTGAACAGCTCAGAATGGAGGAGGTACGCTTTCAAAAGTCATGGCAGCCGAAAGTCTAGAAAGCAGGTGGAATCCAGATCATCAAAGTTCTGCATGTCACATTTGGAATTTGTTTGCCTGACATTAGGATCAAAGATTAAAGACTTTACAGCAGGGACTTGATAAGATCAGATCTGTTTTAATGTAATAATTCTCTAAGTGTGGTCTGTGGAACACCTATACCTTTGAGAGACACATTCTGGGGGCATGCAAGTTTAAAACATTTTTTCAAAATAATACTGACATTCTCCCCCCCCCCCCCCACCAGTAGTTTGCTATTTGGAGTCATGTCTGAAAAGCAAAAGTGGCTAAAACTCCTGGTGCCTTTGCCTTCACGACGTTCAGAGCAGTGAAGAACGCTAGTCGTCTTAATATTCTTCATTGCAACACACTTGCAATTAGAAAGAGTGAGCCGGTTTCACTTAGGAATGTCCTTGATGAGGTACAAATTACAGATTTTATTCAATTACGACCCTTGAGTACATGCATTCTTAATATTCTGTGTGATAACATGGAAAGCATATGTAAGGCACAAGGCATTTTTGATGCAAACTCTAACTGTCTCAAGGAAAAACATTTTTGTTGGAATGCCAGGCTGAACTGGTTCACAGAAAAATAATTTTTACTTAAAAGAAGAATTAAGAGATAATGTATGGTTGTTCAGATTTTGGTAGTTGACATATAGATTTCACAAAAAGGAATGAAGCGAGGCGGTCACTACAAGACAACAGCAGCATATACACAAGGAAAATAATAGTGTTTGTTGCAAATGATAATGTTTTCAAAGGAAAACTGGAATTTTGGAAAACTTGTATTTGCCTAATGAGATCAATGTAATAAATCAATGGTGTTTTAATCATATTTTACAGTGAAATGTGCCAGCATTTGGAAGGCTGACATAATCCAATGAATTCATGTTTTGCAAATGACCAGTGCATGATGCTAAAAATAGTGCATAGGTAAAATCCATTAAAATGGAAGATAAGCCAGTGGATTTTAATGTAAGAGATTATCCAAAGGTAACTGATACAGTTTGACATTCTTCATTGCATCTAGTCTTTAAGATTCTACCTCTTATTCTGTTTTAATGTAATATCAAAGAATATTTACAATTACCTGAAAAGACTAATAAACTACTTCTCGTTTTTCCAACTACAAGTCTGTTGAGTCCATATTCTCCTCATACACTTTAACCAAAACAGGTCTCAACAGATGAAATGCAAAACTAGATAATTTAGTTGACTTAGCAGGCTTTTATGAAGCCCTACATTAATGAAATTTGCAAAAATGTAAAACAATGTGTTCCTGCTCATTTCCTTTTGTTTTGGAAAGCACGGTTTCTATTTACATTTACTTGTGATTGATTTGTTATTGTTATTTGAAAATAAACTGGTAACTAGATTCTTCGTAAATGTTTCCACTCACATTTCTAATACAAGTTATTTTCTACTTTACACTCTACGGTGCTGACTGAAACCCATGGTTACTGGTATGGTGCCCTTGCTTCTTACACAGCTTTGTGGTAATTCTGGTAAAATCTCGGACATTCTTGAGTTACAGGTAATGTGGTAACATGCAAATGAGGACTATCTGTAGAGTAAATATCTTAAAAGATATAGCCCCCATAAACAAAAACTCCTCGGGGTCCTCCATCACTTTTAAGTGTAAAATCATCTTGGTAACAACATTTACAAACTGCTATTTAAAGAAAGCTACCCAGAAGAACAACAAAGATGGCGGAGACTGTCTGTAAGGAAAGTAAGACAGGAGGCTGCTGAGAGAGCTAACCCTCCCCAGAGAAAGAGAACAGAAGCATTAATTCAACTGCTGCTTCTGGGATAAAGAGGAAAGGTGGGATTCCAGAGACTTGGAGGACAACGAATTGGTAGAAATCTATTGTTAATGTCTGAGTTTTTTAAGCGACGTCCTTAGTAGATGCCGTTGCTACTATGACCTCAGAGAAACCCAATTTTGTTTTACTCCCTGCTTGCAAGATTTTCAACATATTGAGCCTAATAGGATTTTTTCTTTTTTGATCCAGCTATTAAACTTAAAGGAAGCTTTTCTTAAGAAGCATTGGAATATGACAACACTAAGTCATCTGGGAGACTCCCATGCTGTGTGTGGGCAAGACTGTTAACCTGGTATTGATTTGAGCCATTTGTATTTTTCCCCCTTATGGTACTGGGAAATCCTATGAATGTTGTTAATTTCTAGATAGACTTTTTTTTTTTTTAATGTAACTATCGGACTTAAAGAAATTTTACAACAATGTTTATAAGTGTACCCTAAAAGAAAAGGTTAAAATTAGGGTATGACAAGAGGTAAAGGGTAATGTTTCTCTATGGGTGTTATTTTTCCCCCCAAAAGAAAACAGTGTCTGATTTACAACCATCAGCCTCAGTCACAGTCTGTTGCAATTGTCTGAGTCCTTGTCCCAGAAGATTCCTCTCCCACACTTCCTCTGGCCATCTGGAACAGCCTTTCCGTACCTAATTGACTCCATGGCTCTTCGTTTCCCATTTGTGAGCTTCCTGTTTCTTCTTTTTTTATTTCTGACCTCTTGCCTTCTTTCTAATAAAATAATCACATTCTTCCTTCTCTTTTCAAATGCTTAGTCATCCCCCCTCTTAATGTGGCTATTTGTAACCTTCTCAACCCTCTTCCTAGTAATAGCTTGAGATGTCATCTATGAAATACTTTCTCATCAGAATCTTATGGTTTTATGTGAATTCATGGTCACCGAGTTAAACTCAGTTATAAATGATGGCATGAAAAAGTAGCAGTGTTTCCAGTTTTATATGCCAATGTGCGAAGCATGAAGGACTAATCCTACTTTAGAATTTTAAAGGCAAGTTTATCACCTGTATCTCACTTGGCGCTCTTGGAGCTCACAACAGCTCTACAAAGAAAGCAAGGCAGCCATTTACAGTGGTAATATCGTTTCCTTTTTTGTCCAGGTAAATGAAAAACATTCTATGATGCCTATGGTCATATTTTGCAGAGCCCCTAGGTCTCAGGTTTCCAGAGTGCCAGTTCAAGATTCTACTCCCTAAATCATGACATTCCCCCAGAGTCTTAGACATTATTTAAAATGAGATGGATAGGGGCACCAGGGTGGTTCAGTCATTTAAGGGTCCAATTCTTCATTTTGGCTCAGGCCATGATCTCAGGGTTGTGAGGTTGGGCCCCCATCAGGCTCCACACTGGGCATGAAACTTGCTTAAGTTTGTCTCTCTCCTTCTCTCTCTGCCACCCTGTCTCCCTTTCTCTCTCTCTCCTCCTTCCTCTCTTAAAAAAAAAAAAAAAAAAAAAAAAAAGGAAGAAAAAGAAACAACAACAACAACAAAAAAACAAGATTGATAGATGAATCAACCATCCCATAAGGCAGAAAGGAATGTTTTCCTTTATCAACTATAAAACATTATTAAAGAAAAATAAAAGCTCAATAATTTAAATCTCTCGTCTCATCACTCTGGTTAGGTGATTAGCCCTAATTGGTGGTCTTCTAGTGGTTTCTAAGCACTTAACAACCCCATAAGCTAAGTGAGATCCTAGAGGCAGAAACAGAGAACATCTGGAAATAGTTCAAAGAAAAATAATGATACATATAATGGAGAAATTTATGCATGAGGAAAGATTAAAGGAGCATGTATATTTAATTGGCTAAGTAATAAATAATAAGCAAATGAGTGTTATGAATACTTGAAAACTGAAAATCTTGTATCTGAGCTCAATGTTGGTAGAAATAATAAAATATAATTTAAAAAAAGTCAAATGAGTCTAAGTTGGGGGAAAAGAATGGAATCATCAAAGAATAGTATCCTAGGGGAAGAGTAAACATTAGGCCATGCATTATTTAAAATAAGCTAACAAAGAATTGGGTTTGAATTATAATTAACACCCAAAACTAGACAAACTGTGGTCAGTTTTCTGTTAAAACTATATGCCTTGCTAACATATGAATATTACTAGCAACCCTGGACAAGTACTCTGATGAGCCTTTCTCTTGCTAACATATGTTACCTCAACTTATATGAATTCAAGTTTAATTAGTGAGAAAAAGCATAATATGTAAGTCATTAAATGTTATCAAGTTCCCAATCTAAGTGGCTTCTTTCTTTATCCTTGTATTCTTGGGCCATTATAATAGGAACCATGTAGCGATATTGTGATTTTAAGATATATAGATAGACACACACACATGTACATACATACATATATGTGTGTGTGTGTCTATCTATCTATATGAATGTGTCTATTTATTTCTGTAGCTCTGATGCCTAAAATAGTACATTTCACCTAATGGGCTTTCCACAAAGTTGCCATCATATTGTCGTGTGAATATATATGTATTTGGTCTCTGTCTCCCATTTTTGGTTCACAGCTATCAACACCTTCAGAATTTCCTAAGTGTCAGCAATGATTAAGGTGCCTTTGTCATGTTAATGAAGCAACTTTTGCAAATGGCATGGATGGGGATGGTTGCCAAAGGAGCCAACCATGTGATTAGAGGACAGAAAATTTCAGGCCTACTCTCTGACCTCCAGAGAGGTAACAGGGACTTGAGGTTGAATCAAACGCCAATGGTAAATGGTTTAATCAGTTATGCCTGTGTAAAGGCTCCAAAAAACCCCAAAAGGAAAAGGTTCAGAGAGCTTCCAGGTTGGTGAACACAGTGACGTTTGGGGAGAGTGTCGCATCTAGAGAGGGCATAGAAGCTCAGTACACCTTCCTCATACCTTGTCCTACGTATCTCTTCCTTCTGGCTGTGCCTGGGTTGTATCCTTTTATTATAAACTGGTAGTCTAGTAAGAAAGTGTTTCTCTGAGTTCTGTGAGTCACTCTAGCAAATAAATCAAATCTGAGGAAGAGGGTGTAGGAACTTCTTAGTGAGAGTCAGTTGGTCTGTTAATATAGGTAACAATCTAGACCTACTACTGACATCTGAAGGTTGGTGTGGGGGGCAGTGGTAGGAGGCGGAGGCTGAGCAGCCTTGTAGGACTGAACCCTCCACCTGTAAAATATGATTCTATCTCCTGGAACATTGTGTCAGCTCAATTCTCAGACACCCAGGTATTATCCAAAAGTTGTTTGTTAGTATGAGTGAAAATGACCCCCCTCTTAACATTCACACATTGGAAGTTGGGTGTTCAGAACACAAAAAGGACACAATTTCCTAGAGCAATACATCACCTATGCGATCACTGCGCTATCCCAAAAACATCTGCTCACTCATTGAACACATAAAGGAAGGGTGAAAAAGAATTGGTTTCCCTGTTCTTGTATCAGGTCCAAGTTTTTGTATTTTTTCTTCTGTGTGCTAATACTTTCTTCTTTTCTTTCTGACTTTTCTTTTTTTGGTTGCTAGAAAGTGATGTCTGAATTTTTCTGAACCCACTTTTGTCCAATTACTCAGCCAACCCTGATTTTAAATTACATCACCAAGTCTTCTACTGCCTCCTGTAATGAAAAACCATGGTCTTTGTGTATTATGTATTTTTTTTAGTTTTATTCCATAGGGACTAATTTTGATTGGGATGGGGGAGTGATGGAATAACTTTGGGGTTTTGTGTTTTCCTTTTTGTTCAATACTTATGATTTTGTGTATATATAAGTGTATTCACATTCTATTCTGAATTGATTGTACTTGGTCACACAACAATATGATGACAAATTTATCGAAGGTCCATTAAGTGAAATGCACTCTTTTAGGCACCAGGGATATAGAAATAAATCAGATGCGCCCCCATATTAGCTCATTGTCTTCAAGTTAGAAAGCATTCATCACACCATGTTATAATTATGTCTTTGAGTTAGAGGGAAGCATGGTATGCCACGAAACTGTATAGGATAGAGCAACTAATCCAACCTAGGAAACAAAGAAATCTTCCTTGAGGAGAGCTCACTGTTTTAAAAACAGCTTCAATTTGCGGAACACTTTCTAGGTGACAAAATGTATTCTCATTTGGCCATTTTGAGAATGTTTGGGGCATAGAGATGACTCATCACTACAGCTATGTTTTGTACTTGAGAAAGCGCAGGTACAACACAGTTTATGGGACTAGCTTAAGGTCCCATAGAGGATAAGGCAATGGGATTTTAGCCTAGATTTTCTGGCTAAGAGTGTAGAATGCTATTGTGCCCTGTTTAGAAACCATTCTCTCTCAGTTTTCCTAGAGTCCATGTCATTATCATGCATCGTTTCAGAGTCCTGCATCTAAATGAAAACTGAACAAAATTAGTCTACATGTTTGATTCACATTTCCATCAAAGAGGGCTGCTGATATGTTCTTCGGCATTCTCAAGACTCTGCTGTTTACATCCATTTTTCATTCAGAGACTTTGGGCTTACTCTGACAACATCATCTACTTTTCTTCATATTCATCTTGACAACGACCAGAATAAAACAAATGCTGCCCTTTGCTTTAGCATGTCTTCTCTGTTATTAATTCCTCTAGTGAATCGGTACCATTTTTTTCATTTTTCCCTTTTGGCTAAACATGTACTACTGAAGAAAGCCTAGACGGAGATTTTCTTCTGATACAGAATAAAGGCAAATGTAGAATCTGGCCATTATTGCTCTATGCCTGACTAAAGAAATGAATCAATCATTTTCTAAGTAGTGAGTTAAAAAAAAAAGGGGGGGAGTTGAGAGAAGTGTAGTTAGTACCTGTTTATGTAACTAAGCCCACTGATGCTTTCTAAAGTCCCTGTTGGAGGAATTGGGAGCCAAACAACTAAGACCTGTAACTGATGGGGCAGATGAAAGTCTTCACTTGAAGCTTTATAGACATGTGTTTTTGAAACTGGGGACCAGTGTGTTTAATACTCCTTTTTATGCAACATGTTCATGTCTGAATTCTTACTCATGATCCCCAGAGACTGTACCCACTGGAATAGTCAGTTTTTCATCATGGAACCTGTCATCCTAGACTGTCACTGAACAGTTGGGTGGAATGTCACCCACACCCCAGAAAAGAGATTAAATGGCATTTTAGCACACATGCTAAGCGTCTGTGGCAGTGTAGGTATTTCTTGGTGGCTGACAGAATGATGTGACTATAGACTGTCTAAGTGAAACAGATTTGGTAGAACAGTTTCAATTATGTACCCAAAGAAAGATTCTGGACCAAATACAGCCTCATCAAATGCAGTTCAGTGAGTCTGAAAGCAGGTGTAAATGTAGTGGAACCAGGAACTGCAGACCATGTAATTTGAAAATGTTCATCATCCAATATACTTTGAAGATTATAGACAGGGACCATCCTTGTTAAATAAGTTACCATAAAAAAATTGCATTTTGGGCTAAACCCAGAGGAAGGACAAATTATCATTGTTTTGCTTTGCTTTAAAAATGAAATTAAATGCACCATAGGGCTATGTATTATGTAATTTGCATATGTTGTTATGGCAAAATTTTATTATTTTTCCTGATGTAATTAGCTTGGGAAGATATAAATAAAACTGATAAGAATTTTTCCAATTTCTTTTTCTATCTTGACTTTAAAATTATTTCCTTCCTTACAAAAGATGTCAATGGCTTGTCTTTATCTATTCTTTCAACACATACTTGTGAATGCCTGATAGCAGTTTGTCTTCCATACAAAACATACCCACATAAACATATTGGGAATGGAAGAGCCACCACTGTTTATCAATGGTTGTCTTCCTCCCCTAAGAATAAAATAAGATGAGTGAATTTTTCAGTAAGCCCAAAAATGAAAAAGAATGTGAAAGAAAAGTATATCTTATCATAGTCTACCATTAGCATGAATATCAACTAATATCATTTTCTTCATCAGAGCTAAATTCCATAGAGATTCTTTTTTGCCTTCTAAACGTATGTCTATTGTTTTTGCTTTCTTTCAGTTTGGAAGTCAATTTAAAGATTCTTTAGTCTCCAATGAGCAGAAGTCTTTTGACTCATGAAATAATATCAATCCACAGAGCCGACGTCTCCTATTACTATTATTTGTTAAACAGAGTTATAAAAACTGAGGCCAAGCTTTGAGGGAACAATTGGAAGACAATGAAAGTATATCTACCTCTCCTCTCATCTCCCAAAACATAGAACTGTCATAGGCAGAAATTTCCCACAGCCTAAAATGAAAATAAAACAAAACAGAAAAGGAATGAAGACCTTGTCAGAGAAGAGTTTGTTTTTTAGAGCACGGACAGAAGAGGTAAAAGATGACCCTGGAACATCTTGCTGTGTCAAAACAAAAGCAAGTGTCCCTCCCCTCACTCCCACCAAAATGATCAGGGAATGTCACAGGGATGAAGGAGCCAGCCTAAAGGGGATGTGACTGGTCAAACTTATAACAGTTGAGGAGCAAAATAATAAAATACAGCAAAAAAAAAAAATTACATTTTGCGTGTGTGTGTGAGTGTGAAATAAGAATTCACACTCACCAACAATAACAAGATATTAAGTGCATAAATAAATGGAGTAGTACTGAGGGTGCTTGCTTATAAGAGAATGTAAAAGCTGGTTGATAAATACAAAGGAAAATCATTATTTTGTAACCGTTGGGACAGATTAGATAAAATATGAATCATCAATAGATGATAAGTCCAAGCAAAATTTTTATGAGGTTTAAGTATTTACAAGATCTTTACAGATCTCCCCACGGACTGCTTATTAATTGCAAGGGGAAAAAGCAATGATTACACAGTGAAGAAATCTAATAAGGCAGAGACCGGGTGATCAAAATTAACATTAACTAACCAGGTACAGATGATCATATGTAGTTCCAGATGTGATGCCCTGAGAAGGACAAAACTTCACCTGTGCATTATCCCAGGTGAGAATGCAGGCCCTTAATTTAATCATGAGGAAGGATCAAACAGAAAGTAAGAACTTTTTTTTCCCAAAGGGAGAGACTATATTGTTTAAACTGTATCGGTGACATAGAAGAGGAAGACAGACTATAAGAATGCTGTAGATTAAAGGAGTATAAAGAAACATGACAATTACAATTAAATGAAATACCTGATTCCAGATGGGGTCCTGTATTAGAAAGGACAAAATGCTATAAAGACATTAGACTATTTCTATCTTTAAGAAATGCACAATAAAGTATTTAGGGGTAAAAGGCAATGATATATGAAACTCACGCAGAAGTAGCTAAACCTACATATCTATACATACAAAGATAGAACAAACAAAATTAGCTAAAAAGCTAGTGACAGGTACATGTAGATAAAGGATATGGGCATTCTGTATAACATTTTTATTTTTACAAAGTTCTGTTATCTTGAAAATAATTTCCAAATCAAAGGTCAATTAGAAATACAGTCTGATAGTCAACACTTCCTTTTCACAACAAAAAGCTGAGCAACAATAGATTTTGATTACTCAAACTTTCTCCTTATAGTTATGAACAGAAAACCAGGATGACCTGAGATTAGAGAAAAACACAATGTGCCCAAATATAATAATTCAAATAAATAAATTAAGCAATGATGCTTGAAAAAAGTATATATTTAGGGTAATTAGAAGAATAATTTTGGAAAATTCTGATTAATACTCTGATAGAAAAAAACTTGAAAATGTATTGAAATTGTTGGAAGCCATTATGTACACAGAGTAATCAGAGGATTATAGGGTCATTTCTGAAATCACAAATGTGTTAGTCAAAATGAAACAGTTAAATAGGAGACCTGGAAAAAAAATCTAGCAAATCTTTTATATCAAAGAGCAAAATCTGAAAGATGAAAAATCTAAGAGAAAAGTGAGGACATATGAGCCAATACAAGAAACACAAGAGAATACAAGCAATTTAAACTTCTCAAATAGCTTCTGCAAAAAGAGAGAACAAAGAAAATTAAAGGGTGTATATGAGAGGGTAGGAAAGAAAACTAAAGAAATAACAGAAAAAACAAAGTTCTATATCTTAAAAAAAAAAAAAAGTAACCTGGAAGACAAGACTGGAATGTCTAGCACAATGAATAACCAAAAAACCATGTCTAGACATATCATGGTTCAGTTGTAGAGCACAAACAGTCAGTACTAAAGACTACTGAGAGAGAGAGAGAGAGAGAAAGTCACAGAGAACAAAGAATAAACAGATTTCATACAAAAGGCAGATAATCTTCTTTAGTTAAGGTATTAATTTAGCAAAAGATGCCGGAAGACAATGTAACAGTAACTTCACCGTTGGAGGATTAACAAACTTGAGTCAATTCACCCCCTAGTTCATCAAATAAGAGCATGGCTAAATCATTTTATCTTTTAATGATTTACCTTTTTTGAATCAATCTTGAGTCCTCAACTCTAGCAAAACTAAGAGAAAGAAATTAACTGAGACTTTTTAAAGAAACTTTGACAGCAAGGAACAATTAAACTAGATCAAGAAGGAAAATAAATCCCATGGCTATTCCCATGCATAAGTTCAAAAAAATTTCACAAAATTCCACATTTAGAAAGAGATTCCATTCTACAGAAGCAGAAATACTCTTAATAATAAAGTAGAACAACAAGTAGAAACTCTAGGTAAATAAAAAATCTGTACAGTAAATTTATGATCTAACTTTTTAAAAAAACCCACAAATACACAAAGTTAAGATGAAGGAACTATATGAATTATGAAAAATGTAGAGTTGTATAAACCAACACCACATTTGGTATACAGAACACTCCCTTCATCCTCAGAATATTCCCTTGTCCTACCCATTTTAGTGAACGACTTCTCGCCCTTAATATCTGGAAAATATTTGTCTATTTTTTTTCTCTGAAAACTTTGTCTTTTACAATTATCTTCACTTCACTTTGGGGAAGTTAGAGGAAGGTGGTCAAAAGCTATAAACATCCAGTTAGAAGACATATGAGTACTAAGGATATAATTTACAACATGATGACTACAGCTGTTATGATATATAGGAAATTGTTAAAAGAGTAGATCCTAAGAGTTCTCAATACAAGGAGAATATTTTTTTAAGATTATTTATTTATTTATTTGACAGAGAGAGACCACAAGTAGGCAGAGAAGCAGGCAGAGAGAGAGGAGGAAGCCTGCTCCCTGCTGAGCAGAGAGCCTGATGTGGGGCTCGATCCCAGGACCCTGGGATCATGACCTGAGCCGAAAGCAGAGGCTTTAACCCACTGAGCCACTCAGGCGCCTCAAGGAGAATTTTTTTTCTCCTCTTTTTATTCTATCTCTGTAAGCCAATAGACATTGACGAACATGGCAATCACTGCACAATATCTGTAAAGCAAACCATCACACTGTATGTCTTCAACTTATACGATAATGTACATCAATTGTTTCTTAATAAGTAGGGTGTTTTTTTCCCCCTTTCCTGAACATTGTATAAATTCACTCATAGAATAAGTAACCTTTTGTGCTTGGTTCCTTTCATTAATGTAATGCATTTGAGAATTATGCATGTGATTGCTGACAAAAAGAATTTCTTCTTTTCATTGTTCCACAGTATGGACATATCACAGAACTTGTCTACCCAATTCACCAGCTGAAGTACATTCAGGTTGTTTTAATAATTCAGTAACTTTGAATAAAGCTGCTATAAACATTAATGTAAAGATTTTTGTGTGAATGTAGGTATTCATTTCCCAAGTGATTAATGATGCTGAATATCTTCTTGTGTGCTTATTTGCCATTTACATGACTTTGGTTGACTGTCTGTTAAAATACTTTTGCCACTTTGTATGGAGTTATTCTCTCTCTCTCTCTTTTTTAAAGATTTTATTTATTTATTTATTTGACAGAGAGAGAGATCGATCACAAGCAGGCAGAGAGGCAGGCAGAGAGAAGGGGAAGCGGGCTCCCCACTGAGCAGAGAGCCTGATGTGGGACTTGATCTCAGGACCCTGGGATCATGACCTGAGCCAAAGGCAGAGGCTCAACCCATTGAGCCACCCAGGTGCCCCTGGAGTTATTCTCTTAACATTGAGCTTTGAGTTATCAGTGCTGGATACAAGACGTTAAGCACACATATAATGTGCAAATATTTTCTCTTTAGTATTTGGCTAGTTTTCCTTTCTCTTTTGAAGTATAAAACTTAATAATTTCATGAAAACCAGTTTTCATATTTTTGGTATCCAGTAACTGTCTAATCTAAAGCCAATAGATTTTTTTTCACCTGTGTTTTCTTCTAGAAATGTTATGGTAGCAACTTTTACATTTAGCTCTGTGATAATTTCAAGTTAATTTCTGGATAAACTGAGAGACATACAGAAAGGTTCCTTCAGAGGGGAGATTGAGAGTTTTAAGAATTAGATCGTATCAGACCATGAGTTTCACAGATCACCATGGAAAAGTGAGTGGTTAAGGAAGGATGGAGGCATGGATTAAAAGATGTAGGAGAATGTGTAAAAGCAGGAATCCAGTGGTAAGATACCACCTCAATATCTTGTGTCTCCTCTGTTCACTGTGTAAACTATTAGGTAAAGCACAAATCCTGATTGTCTTTTATACATATCTCCATGTAAGGTAATGAGCTTTGGGATGTTCCTGACTCCGTTTTTTGTGAAACCTGAGATCATTTCTACCACACCCATACCCAAAGCCTCAGGTTCTTCTTTCATTTTCTAGCAGAAGAGTTATAAAAATGGCTTGTTTCATTTGTTCGGTCATTTGTCAGATGGTTGCTACTTTTCTTAGTACCACTACTTGTAGAAAAGCCCTACAAGGTAGAGTTGGCAAAAATAGATTCATACAGGCTCTTTGCTCCTCAGTGGTTGCCTGTAGAGTTTGGTCATAGTCCACAACAGCACAGGCATTAAGGTATGTGGGATGGATTTTGACCACATGGAGATGAGGTAAAAGAAGTCTAGCAAAAGTTTCTTCCTTCCTTCCCCAGGTCCACAATATTCCAGACACTATAAAATGTAGTAGTTTCTTATATAGCCTCTCTACAGATATTTCATGAGTCTGAACAATGAATTTATCTTGAATCTTTGACTAGTTTGGCCAATATCTTCATGCACTTGTTCTCTGTCCTTCCTTGCCATACTTTTCTTTCTTCATCACAAACAGTTCTCTGGGATTGCATTCTCTGACATAGGGTTGGTATGTAACCATTTGCTTTGTACTGTGTTTTCTAGAAAACTGGCTATAAATCATTGGGAGAGAGAAGTGAGAAGAGTATTTTCAAGAGGAGTGAAGAAGTTGTCTGGGAACCTTATAGTCACTTACTGAGTGGGGCTTTTGATGGACCTGGACCCTCTGGAAATTCAGCCAATTGTTTGTAGAACAGACAGCATCTAAGTGAATCCAGGATCAGAATGTCCATATGTAACCACAGGAGACACAAACAGACATGAATGCATGATATACACCCTTCCAAAAGAGAAAATAACATTTAGGGGAAAAAAATATCACAAAAGAGAGAAGGGGCTGAGGCTCATGTCCCACTGAAGTGTTAGTTGAAATCAAACTTATCCCCAGAGAAGGAGTAAGGAGCATATTTTGGTAATTAATTTGGTCAGTTATTATTTAATTTGGTCAGAGTTATTATTTAAATTCTTTGCAGAGAACTAATTGCTAACATGCCTAAACATGTCTTGTGAAAGAGGACAAGACTGAGACACAGCATATATATCGAAGTAGAAAAGTAGTCATACACTATAGTAAACTAAAGTCAAACACAAGAGAAAATCTGGAAAGAAAAGAGAGAGAAGGTTTATTAACATGGAGTTTAAAGAACATGCTACTAAACAACGAATGGTTCAACAAAGAAATCAAACAGGAAGTAAAAAATTACATGGAAACAAATAAAAATGAAAACACAACAGCCCAAAACCTTTGGGATTCAGCAAAAAGTGTTTTAAGAGAGAAACACATAGCAGTACACAACTACCTCAAGAAAAAAGAAACCTCTCGAACAACCTAACCTTGTACCTCAAAGAGCTAGATAAAGAACAACAAACAAAACCCAAACCCAGCCAGAGGGAGGAAATAATAAAGATTTGAGCAGAAATGAATGATGTAGAAACTAAAATAACAATAGAACGAATCAATGAAACCAGGAGCTGGTTTTTTGAAAAGCTCAACAAAATTGATAAATCTTTAGCCAGACTAATTACAAAAAGAAAGAGAATCCAAATAAACAAAATCACTAATGAAAGAGGAGAAAAACAACCAACACCACAGAAACACAAACAACTGTAATAGAATATTATGAAAATCTGTATGTCAAGACAATTGGACAACTCAGAAATATATAAATTCTGAGAAACAACCTACTAAGACTAAAGCAGGAAGAAATAGAAAATTTGAACATATCAATTACAGCAATGAAGCTGAACCAATAATAAAACAACAACAACAACAACATCCCCCCCCAAAAAAAAATCCAAAAGTTCAGGACCAGACAGCTTCACAGGCAAATTCTACCAAACATTTAAAGAAGGGTGAATACCTTTTATTTGCAAACCATTTTAAAAAAGTAGAAGAGGACAAAAAAAACTTCTAAATTAATTGTATGAGGCCAGTATCACCCTGATGCAAAAAAAGAAAAAACAAAACAAAACAAAAAAACAGATAAAGGCACCACCAAAAAAGAAAACTACAGACCAGTATCTCTCATGAATGTAGAAGCAAAAACTTTAACAAAGTATTAGCAAACTGAATCCAATAATACATTAAAAAATTCACATACCAGAATCCAAATGGGATTTATTCATAAGATGCAAGGGTGGTTCAGCATTTGCAAAACAACATGATACATTATATCAATAAGAGAAAAGATAAACACTATATGATCATTTAAATAGATAAATAAAAAGCACTTGAAAAAGCACAACATCCATTCATGATTAAAAACTCTCTACAAAGTAGGTCTAGAGGAAATACACTTCAACATAATAAAAACGTTTTATTAAAAACCCACATTTAACATCACACTCAAGGGAGAAAAACTGAGAGCCTTTCCTCTAATGTCAGAAACAGGACAAGGCTGTCCACTCTCACTACTTTTATTCAACATGTGCTTGAAGTCTTAGCAACAGCAATTAGATAACATAGAGAAATAAAAGGCCTTCAAACTAATAAGAAGTAAAGTTCTCACTTTTTGCAGATGACATGATCCCACATATAGAAAACACTAAAGATTTACACAAAACACTTCTAGAATTAAAACATGAATTCAATAAAGTCACAGAATATGAAATTAGTGTATAAAAATCCATTGCATTCCTATCCAGTAATAATGAAGTAGCAGAAAGAGGAATTAAGAAAACGATCTCATTTATAATTACACCAAAACCAATAAAACATCTATGAATAAACTTAACCAAAGAGGTGAAAGTCCTGTACTCTGAAAACTATAAAACACTGATGAAAGAAATTCAAGATGATAGAAAGAAACTGAAAGATATTCCATGCTTATGGCTTGGAAGAACAAATTATTACTAAAATGCCTACACTATTTAAAGCCTTCACATATTTAATTCAATCCCTATCAAAATACCAAGAGTATTTTTCACAGAACTAGAAAAAACAATCCTAAAATGTCTATGGAGCCACAAAAGACATCAATTAACCAAAGCAATCATGAAAAAGAAAATCAAAACTGAAGTATTACAAGGACATATTTCAAGTTTTATTACAAAGTGGTAGTAATTAAAACAGTATGGTATTGGTATGAAAAATAGACACATAGATCAATGGAGTAGAATAGGAAAGTCAGACATAAACCCACAATTACATGGTCAATTAGTCTTTAATAACCTCTTCAGCATACAATATTGGGAAAACTGGACAGCTATATGCAAAAATAAAAGAAAGAAAGAAAAGAAAAGAAATGAAAAAGAAAAGAAAAAGAAAAAGAAAAAAGAACCTGGATCACTTTATTTTATCATACACAAAATAAACTCAAAATATACACCTGAAATCATAAAAATCCTTGAAAAGAACACAGGCAGTAATTTTTCTGGCATTAGTGGCAGCAACAGCAACATTTTCCCAGATACATCTCCTGAGGCAAGGGAAATATAAACAAAAATAAACTCCTGGGGCTACACCAAAAACAAGCAAGTGAACTAACAAACAAAAAACTTCTGTGGAGCAAAGGAAACCATCAACAAAACTAAAAGGCAGCCTATATAATGGGACACGATATTTGCAAAAGATATATCTGACAGAGGACTAATACCCAAAATTTCTAAGATCTGATACAACTCAACTCCTAAAAAACAGTCTAATTAAAAAATGGCAAAAGACATGAAAAAACACTTCTTCAAAGAAGATGTCCAGATGGCCAACACACACATGAAAAGATCTCAACATCACTCAGCATCAGGGAAATGAAAATCAAAACTAAAAATGAAATATTATCTCAAACCTGTGAGAATGGCTAAAATCAAAGACACAAGGAACAACAAGTGCTGGTGAGGATGTGGAGAAAAGAACAGTGGTGTACTACTACTGAGAATGTAACCTGGTGTAGCCACAGTGGAAAACAGTATGGCAGTATGGAAGTTCCTTAAAAAAGTGAGAATTGAGGGCACCTGAGTGGCTCAGTGAGTTAAGCTTCTGCCTTCGGCTCAGGTCATGATCTCAGGGTCCTGGGATTGGGTCCCACATTGAGCTCTCTGCTCAGCGGGGAGCCTGCTTCCCTTCCTCTCTCCTTCTGTCAAATAAATGAAGAAAATCTTAAAAAAAAAAAAAGTGAAAATTGAAATGCATTATGATCCAGTAATCCCACTACTGGGCATTTCCTCCCCTAAAATGACACAAAAAAATAATTCAAAAGTTTACACACACACCCATGTTTACTGCAGAATTATTTATAATAGCCAAATTATGGAAACAGCCCAAGGGTCTATCAACTAAGGAATAGATAAAGATGAATGTGTCTGTGTATACACACACACACACACATACACACACACTGGAATTATTACTCAGCCATAAAAAGAATAAAATCTTGCTATTTATAACAATATGGAGGTAGCTAGAAGAGTATTATGCTAAGTGAAATAGTCAGAGAAAGACAAATACCATATGATCTTACTCATATGTGGAATTTAAGAAATAAAACTAACAAGCAAAGGGAAAAAGAGACAGAAACCAAAAAACAGACTCTTAATTTTAAGAACAAACAGGGAGGGGGGAGGAATGGTTGAAATAAGACACTTGTCATGATGAAAACAATTTTAAAAAAGTAGTTATAGGATAAATTTATTTAAAGCTAATTCCCAAAGATACCTAATAATTATTTTATTGGGGTGTATTTGGCCTTTATTTTGACTCATTAATACTAATACAAAAGTGATTTCTAATGCTAAAAAATGTTGATACGCAATTAGCTTTACGTTTCTGGAACCACATTAGATACAGTAAAATTACAGTCTATTGTCCATGTTAGTCTTCTATTACTATGAACAAATTATGTTCAGTTTAGCAGCTTCATAGAATATCTACTTATTAGCTCCCAGTTCTGTAAGTCACAAGTTTGGACATGATGTGGCTGGTCTATTACTCAGAGCCTTATAGGTGAAAATGAGGAGTCGGCAGACTTGTGCTCCTTTCTAGAGACTGCGGGAAAGAATCTGCTTGCAAACTCATTGAGTTGTTGGCAGAATCAGTTTCTTATGAGTTGTGGTCTGAGGTCCCGTTTTCTCACCGGTTTTTGGCTGGTGGTGGCTGTCAGATAGATCATAGATGGTACTTGTATTCCCTGCCCTCTGCTTCCTGCTCCAGCCCCCATCTTCAAAGCTTCAAAGCCAGAAAGAGAGAATCCACCTTTATAAAGCTCAGTTCTGGAATGATATGTCAATGTATTTACAGGGAGGACCAAGTGGGGGGGGGGGATTGTACAAGGATGTGCATCATTGGAGATTACCTTAGAATTTGAACTACTACTCTGAGTCAAATTTGTAGGGCATCGGAACAAAAGGGAATGCTTTTTTGTAAGATAATTAAAGAGAGCAGTTCATTTAAAGTCTTCCTCAAGTTCTGTTAGAATAGAGAGGTAAATCATGGCTAGCAAGATTCTACCACTGTGCATCAGTTACAGAGGAAGCTTAAACTCATTGTTTTTATCATTCGGGGAAGAAGATGGGTCTCACATAAAAAGAAGCAGAAGATAATTCAAATATAATATAATTTCAGTATATCAATGGAATTAGGAAAATACCAAATCATTGCCTTTTGGGTTTATTCTCTCTTTCTGATTCTTTCAATTCTCTTCCTCTACATTATTTTGAGGCCCTGAATCTGGCTCCCTGGACCACAATATCTCTTCCCAAAGGATTTATTTTATGGAATCATCTCCAACTAACCCAACAGTAATTAGTTAATCACTAAAAGTAGGTTAAGGAGAAGTATGAAGATGTGTCCTTTATGCCTGCCAAAATAAATGTGTTTTAGTAGAGGACTTTAACAACTTAATCAGGACACACTAATTTCTTTGTAATGGTAATGGCAGTGATGGAGGTGGTGGTACTCTGTGCAGATTGGAACTGGATTTATTAAAAAAAAGCTAGACTCAGCAGGATGTAAGGAAGCATAATTATTTTTTACAACTGCTATCTTTAATCAGCTCTGTAGGCACACCTTTCCTCCCAGGATGAAATCTAAGACAATCTCATTACTTTCTCTGATGTCTTCAAATAATACATTAATGTTCTTTATTTTTTAAATGATAAAAAAAATTCTTCCAGTCCCAAATATAATAACTCCAAACTATTGTTCATTTTAAGACCTCTCTTTTGAGCTTTCAGACAACTAGTGGTTACTTCCTATTGTAGTTGTTTATTGTTGCATAACAAATTACTTAAAAACTGATAGAAATAAACTATTTTCTTGTGCTCACTATTTTTTTTAAAAAAAATCTTATTTATTTATTTGACAGAGATCACAAGTAGGCAGAGAGGCAGGCAGAGAGAGGTGGGGAGTGGGGAAGCAGGCTCCCTGCTGAGCAGAGAGCCTGATGTGGGGCTTGATCCCAGGACTGTGAGATCATGACCTGAGACGAAGGCAGAGGCTTTAACCCACTGAGCCACCCAGGCGCCCCTTATGCTCACTATTTTATGGATCAGGAATTTGGGAAGTATTTGGCTGGGCAGTTTTCGCTTGCGTTCTTTATGTGATTGTGGTCAGATGTTGGCTTAGGACTGGAAGATGTCTCATTCCTGTGACTAGCAATGAATTCTCATTTTCTACTGTGTGCCCAGCTTTGACTATTATAAAGTCTGCCTACATGTAGCCATTCTTTGTGGTTTGAGGACTCAAAAGTTGTTTGGAGTTCAGGGGTCAAAAAAACCTAATTGGTCCAGAAGGACGCTGGAAGCTGTGTTACATTTGTAACTTTGGCTGGGAAATCAAATAGCTTTACCTCTACCAAACCCTTTTGAGCAATGGAGTCCTTCATAAGGTATTCAAATTCAAAAGGAGGGGATAGACTGCTTCTTGACTAGAGAAGACTATCAAAGAAATTTGTGGCCATAGATTTAGAGATCACATCTCCCTTCTATAAGGTGGACATCTTCCCCACAAGAGCCACAGACTTCCTTCTTATGAGAGTGGAAGGTCAGCTGGCTTTCCATTAAAAAGTAAAATACCTAATATCAACTACTCATAACACAATATTTTTTTTGTATCTTCTGAAGAAACCACTGGCTCCAAGATGAGTTGAAATATTTGGCGGTGAGGGTAGAAAGACTCACGAGCTTCCGCAAGCAGAAGAAAGGCTGTTAACTGTGTGGTTTTCCCAATGCCAGGGGTTCCTTTATAGACAACATCTTAACTGAAGCTTTGATGTGCTTTCAAGAGGTCTTAAACATTCTACTCTATTATTATATTAACATAAAATTCCAATTGTGGGAGGTCATATAGAATAATATATGACTTATTGTATTGGAGCTTTATATGAAATTAGAATAAGCCTACACCACCTATTTCTTTCTGAAAATTCAATACAGGCTCTGCACAAACAGAAAATAACCAGACAGCACTTCCGAGACCCAGTCTGTACAGCACCTTAGAGATTTAGGACATATGCCAAGGGGACTTGACAGCTTACGCCAGTGATCACATCAGCCACAATGCAAAAAATCATCATTATTTTAGAGTACTTGGTTTAAAAGAATTTGGCAATAATAAAGAACACACACACATATATACATACAAGAAGCATTTTTCAAACATTAATTTATTGAGAAAGTGTATAATTTATTACATAAGAACGATGAAGTGTTTCCTAGAAAGGAATTCCCAACAAGCAATCTTAAAAGGTTTGCAAGGTGATGGAAAACACATGCAAATTAAATAGCCAAACTCTTTTTCATCCTGGGTTTCAAAACTCCTATTAGCAATGTGACATTGGATATGTATGAATAATCTTTAGTGCTGTTACTTGCAGTAAAGTTTGTATCTGAGAAATAAGTGTAACTCTATCTTCTGGAGGCTAGCACACTATTGATAGCTCATAAAATAAAAAGCCTTTGCTGATGGCCATGGCCTATGAAGAAACCACAGAGGGTTGCCATGATCCTCCAGCAGGCAGATTTGATCATCACTGTCTTATTATCCAAGTGTGTGTCAGAATGCAGAACCGATTCCTATATAGCAGTCCCTTGCCAGCTCCAAGAGAATCCCACTAGAACATCCATTTGGAAGGAATAAGGAAATCTATGTTGCTGCTGGGAAGTGGGTTCACGCCACTTTTATTGACCTCGGTCCTTTAAAATCTAATGGACACTATTACATCATGGAATGCAGCATTCAGAGCTATTAAAAAACAACAACAACAACAACAACAACAACAACAACAACAAAAAAAACCCCACTGCATCACAGTATAAACATGCCCGAGTCCTTTATTTCACATGCAGAATTTTGTGGCAGAGAGATATCAGGTAAGATAGTTTCTGTCTGTGGAGAGAACTAAAGACACAGTCCCCAAAGAGGAATTGCTTACTGTTGTTCGGTTTACCTGGAAAGCTCCAATTTGAAGAAATGTTGTGGAGGAAGGATTTAGGTATAAGGGATGAAAATATACAAAGGAGAAGAAAAAGTACTGAGCTCTGAAAAAAAAAAAAAATTTGAGAATGAAAGATAATGTAACTGAAGAAAGATACACAAAGAATAGGTGCTAATTGACAAGATCAAGGTGTGAGAATAAGGGAGAACTCATAAATCTCTATAAGAAACTATTGTGTCTTGAATTCAGCAGTCAGGCATAAAACAGTATATTTCAACTGCACTTTCTTTCAGAATGCAGTAAGTAGAACTCACCTCACTGTTGCATTTTAATTGTCCTAAGGGGCTCTCTTAAATGAAAAGATAAGAATGTCTTCTACATTAACTTGCAGCAATGCCTTTACAAATAAAAGCTTATAAATTATCTGGTGCTGCTTCAAAAGTTTTTGTATATTCTTAAGTTGTTTAGACATTTCCCAAGTGGTCTACTTACATAGTATGGGTTTTTAGAAGATATTCTTCCTTCACAGAAAAAGGAGAGAAAAGAATTCTAGTCTGGTTTATCTGTCCCAATTATTATAAGTGATATATAATGGGGAATCTTAGGAATTATTATATATAATTTCAGTCATTTAATGTTAATGCATTGTCAACATTAGTCTGGAATAGTAATAGAAATTTAAGAGCCAACTTTTTATGAGTATGTTTGAACTGAGCGTGTGTGTGTGTGTCTATGGGAGTTGGCCTAAGAAGGTACCTGTCTATTATGTTTAATATTTCAGCACCATATATTAGTGTTTTTAAAAACACGAGGGCAAATTTTGATTCATTATGTTTCTTTTCACCTTGTATTTTTTTTTTAAGATTTTATTTATTTATCAGAGAGGGTGTGGGGAGAGAGCGAGCACAGGCAGACAGAATGGCAGGCAGAGGCAGAGGGAGAAGCAGGCTCCCCGCCGAGCAAGGAGCCCGATGTGGGACTCGATCCCAGGACGCTGGGATCATGACCTGAGCCGAAGGCAGCTGCTTAACCAACTGAGCCACCGCGTCCCTCTTTTCACCTTGTATTTTAATATTATTATTTTTCAAGCAGCATCAACATAGGGAATGTGCAAGACAAGGCAGCTGGTATGAATTTTCAATCACAAAATTCAAGTGATCAAATAGGAAACTTCCTTTTATGTCTGTAACTGAAATGAACTTTGATCTGGTTTCCTCATGCAGGGTTGGAGGGTATCTGCTGTAACAGAATACCATAGACTCGGTGGCTTTTAAATAACAGAAATTTATTTCTAGTGGTTCTGCAGTCTGGAAGTCTGAGATCAAGACATGGGCATAATTGAGTTCTGAGGAGGGCCCTCTCCTGGGCTACAGAGTAAGGACTTCTCTCTGGGTCCACACATGGCAGAAGGGGCACGGGAACTCTCTGGAGTTGGTTTTATAATGTCACTAATTCCATTCATGACATCTCTACCTTCATGACAGTCACCTGTCAAAGTCCCCAATGCCCAATACCGTCACACTGGGGATTAAGTTTCAGCAAAGAACTCTGGGGGAACATGAACATTCAGTCTATGCCAGAGAGGAAATTTAACCTTGTGTATTCAAGGTAACAGTCCGTTTTACTTTAAAACTGAATCTCCGGCAGTAAATTTATGATCAGGTAGGGTTTTCTCCTTGCTGGGATGGCAGCAGCTGGAGGGGTAGAGGGTATATGTTTCATGTTGTTACCACAGAGATACACCTCCACTGACCTCTGCTGAATGGGAGTTTTCTGCACATAACCCTTATTATGTCTCTGTTTCCATTATGGTCTCCAATTTCAAGAGCACACACTTTGTTCTATTCTTGTCTACAGACTCTGGCTTAACACTGCAACATTTCCAGTAAACGCTGCTTTATAAAGAGGCTTTATAGAGTCTGTTTTCCTCTGTGTAAGGTTGTTACATCCTTTAATATTCTAATTAGAAATTTGACTATCTGAGAGGGGCCTATAAGACAGATTCAAAACATATGGCCATATCACTACTTTTTAATTACACAGGGGCTTAACAAACATGAAGAAATGTAGTTTCTTATTAAAAATAGATGGCAAAATACACAACTACAGAAGTGATGAATGCTTTGTCTTAAGAGTGAAAAAATAATGCATGGACAACAACAATTATAGGGAATAAGACCTCCTGAATAGAAACATGAGAATCTTGGTGAGCTCTCTACTCAAAAAAAAAAAAAAAAAAAAAAAAAAACCTCAACAATTTAATTTGTAATCATTCTATTAAATAAAAAATATCAAACCAACAATTATTTAAAGTCTCTGTAATTTGTCCAAAGGGAAAAAAATAAATGCGAAACATTCATTAAAGAAAATCTACTAAACTTCAGCAAGAACATGACTGTGGTTTTGACCATGGTCTTACCACCACCAAATTCCCTGACTTCACCAATTCTGTAACACAGAAGCTCTACCCTTAACATCCTACAATTGTCAAGTGAGGATTAAGAAGATAAGAGCTCTCTATGTCACATCCACTCTGGGGATAGGATTTCACCCATGGAAAGGCAGGATGTTAGAGTTTCTCATCCCCCATTGTACGTTGCAGAAGTTCTATTCCAGCTAAGTATGCTGAAAAGATAAGGTCTGTAGCCTCCCATTGTATACCTATGTAAAGAATAAAAGCTCTACTGTAAATGTGTCAGGGTAAGAATAAAGAGGCCCCCAACTGTTGTTCCTCATATTACTTCTAGCGTAGAAATTCTATGTTGGAAGGGCGAAAAAGAAGACCAGGAGGTGTCATGTCCACTCCATGACGACTTCTAGAGTGAGGATGTCACTTCAGGAAAACCGAGCTCCACCCCTACACTCCAGTGCCATAGTTCTGGGATTCTGCTCAGGGTAAAGGCAGGCCATGAGAATTGATGGGGCCCGAATCTATTTGAAACAGAACATGGATAACTACATGTCTAAGAGCACTGTGGATTTCATGGAAAACAACTAAGAGAAAGCTGGTAGTTCCACAACACAAACCAAATAATAAACAGCTAAAAGTTTACCAAAACTAAAGAACAAGAACTAAAGTGAAGCAAGATGGCAGAGGAGTAGCAGACTGAAACAGCATTAGTTCCCAGGAGTTCAGCTAGATAGTTCTCAAACCATTCTGAACACCTACAAACTCAACAGGAGAAAGAAGAGAAGAGCAGCAATTCTAGGAACAGAATATCAACCACTTTCTGTAAACTAGGGTATGCAGAGAAGTGAATTGGAAGCAACGGGAAGACAGTGGGTAGAGGAGCCTGCTCCTGGCAAGCGGTAGAGCAGCAGAGCACAAAATCAAACTTTTAGAAGTCTGCTCCACTGAGGGACATCACTCCAGAGGCTAAGAGGGGCTGTAACCCTTGCAGGGACAATGTGGCCTCAGGACTCTTGCAGTCACAGAAAGAGCAGTGGTGGCAGAGCTCATAGGTATCAGAGCAGAAAAGCCAGCTACAGAGACGGAGCCGAGGAGGGGGCTCTCAGCTTGAGGTTACCGTAAACTGTGATCCGAGGCACAGTTGAGACACTGCTCTTCAAGCAGGGAGGAGTGGTGCAAGAGCGTGCAGCAGGAATCTGCAGGGTTTGGAGACTCCAAATGGGGCTTTGAGCCAGAGACAGAAATGCTTGGTCACAGGCTGGGTGAGCTCAGAGCATGGTTGGAGACCAGGGAGACGGGAGGGAGTGACTGCTTATCTCTGAGGGTGCACTGAGGAGTGGGGTCCTGAGCTCTCAGCGTCTCCAGCCGAAGACTGGGAGGCAGTCATTTTCATTCCCATCCTCCAGACATCTACGGAAAGCATTCAGGGAACAAAAGCTCTGGGAATGATCCCAAGCAGGTTACTTAGCCTGGCCCCTGGCAAGAGTGCTGCAATTCTGACTCGGGAAAAGATATTTGGGAATCATGGCAACACACCCCTCCCACAGAAGATCAGCAAGAACATCCAGCCAAGACCAAGCTCTTCAATCAAAGAGAACTGCAGAGCTCCAGAGCTAGGGGAAAGCAATGCATAGAATTCATGGCTTTTTCCCCATGATCTTTTAGTCTTGCAAAATTAATTTCTTTTTAAAGATTTTATTTATTTGAGAGAGAGACAGAGAGAATGAGAGAGAGCATGAGATGAGAGAAGTCAGCAGGAGAAGCAGACTCCCTGCTCAGCAGGGAGCCTGATGCAGGACTTGATCCCAGGACTCCAGGATCATGACCTGAGCCAAAGGCAGTTGCTTAACCAACTGAGCCACCCAGGCACCCAAGTTAATTTTTTTTTCTTTCTTTCTTTCTTTCTTTTTTTTTAAGATTTTATTTATTCATTTGACAGAGATCACAAGTAGGCAGAAAGACAGGCAGAGAGAGAGGAGGAAGCAGGCTCCTTGCAGAGCAGAGAGCCCGATGCGGGGCTCGATCCCAGGACCCTGAGATCATGACCTGAGCTGAAGGCAGAGGCTTTAACCCACTGAGCCACCCAGGTGCCCCCAAGATAAAATTTTTTTTAATTTAATTTTTTTATTCTACTTTTAAAATTTTTCCTTTTTAACTATTTTATCTTATCAATAACTTCTTTTAAAAAATATATATATTTTTAAGATTTTTTATTTATTCACTTGACAGACAGAGATCACAAGTAGGCAGAGAGGCAGGCAGAGAGAGAGGAGGAAGCAGGCTCCCTGCTGAGCAGAGAGCCCGACTCGGGGCTTGATCCCAGGACTCCGGGATCATGACCTGAGCTGAAGGCAGAGGCTTTAACCCACTGAGCCACCCAGGCGCCCCTTAAAAAGTATTTTTAAATTTTCATTGTTATAGTCATTTTTCATCCCTTCATTGTATTTAATCTTATTTTTTGTATACATACAGGTTTTTTTCTTTAAAAATTTGGGACATAATTTCTTCTAATAGATCAAAATATACCATAAATCTAGCTCCAGCCTCAGTACCTTCTCTCCTTTTTAAAAAAATTTCCAAGCAACTTATCAATCCCTTTTTTAGAATCTTTTAAAATTTTCATCTTTAAAGTCATATTCTTTTCCTTCAACCTGTTTACCCTTATTTTTGTATATATGTAAGATTTTCTTTCTTTAAAATTTCGAGAGGTATTTTCTTCTAAGAGACCAGAATACACCCAAAATCAAGAGGGTGGCTTGGTTCTATTCACCACTCTAATATATCTAATATATTATATGAGATATATTATATAATTATTAATATATCTTATATTATATAAGATATATTAGAGTGGTGAATAGAACCTGCCACCCCCTTGATTATATATTTACACATATATATATATAATCAAGGGGGAGGCTCAGTTTTTTTATACTTATTTATTTATTTATACATATAAATGTATATCGGTATAAATTTATATCAGTTATGTATATATTTATTTATACATATATCAAAATATATATTTATGTATTTATATATTTGTAATTATTTATAAAGATAAATTAGTTATAAAGATATATATATTTATATATCTTTTTATTTTTACACCCTTTTCTTCTCCTTCTGGTTTCAGGTCTCTTCTGATTTGGTTAGCATATATTTTTCTGGGGTTTTTGCAACCCTCTTTGTATTTTATTCTCTTGTTCATATATTCTTTACTGGATAAAATGACAAGGCGGAAAAACTCACCACAAAAAAAAAAAAGAACAAGAGGCAGTACCAATGGCTAGGGACCTAATCAATACAGACATTAGTAATATGTCAGAACTAGAGATCAGAATGAGGATGATCAAGGTGTTAGCTGGGCTCAAAAAAGACATGGAAGATATAGAGAAACCCTTTCTGGAGAAATAAAGTCCCTTTCTGGAGAAATAAGAAAAAAAACTAAAGTATAACCACGTTGTGTAAAAAAAGGTATTAATGAGGTGCAATAAAAAATGGAGGCTCTTACTGCTAGGACAAATGAGGCAGAAGAGAGAATTAGTGATATAGAAGAATTAATGATATAGAAGACCAAATGACAGAGAATAAAGAAGCTGAGCAAAAGAAAGAGAAACAACTACTGGACCATGAAGGGAGAATTCAAGAGATAAGTGATACCATAAGATGAAAAAAATAGTATAATAGTTGAGATCCCAGAAGAAGAAGAAAGAGAGGGGGAGAGCAGAAGGTATAGTAGAGCAAATGATAATAGAGAATTTTCACTAATAGGACAAAGAGAACATGCATCAAAATCCAAGAGGCACAGAGAATGCCCCTCAAAATCAATAAAAATAGGTCCACACCCCATCATGTAATAGTAAAATGTAGAAGTCTTAGTGACAAAGAGAAAATCCTGAAAGCAGCTCGGGACAAGAGATCTGTAATATACAATGGTAGAAATATTAGATTGACAGCAGACTTATGCACAGATACTTGGTAGGCCAGAAAGGACTGGCATGATATGTTTGCATGTATGTGCGTGCGTGCGTGTGCATGTGCATGTGCGTGTGTGTGTGTGTGTGTTTTCAGAGCACTAAATGAGAAAAATATGCAGCCAAGAATACTATATCCAGCCAGGCTGTCACTGAAAATAGAAGGAGATGTAAAAGCTGCATGGAGCACTGGGTATGGTGCATAAACAATGAAAGCTGGAGCACTGAAAAGAAATAAAATAAAATAAAATGGGGGGGGGGGGCTTCCAGGACAAAAATTAAAAAATTTGCTAACACCAAACCAGCCCTACAGGAAATATTGAAAGGGGTCCTTTAAGCAAAGAGAGAGCCTGAAAGTAGTAGACCAGAAAGGAACAGAGACAATATACAGTAACAGTCAACTTATAGGCAATACTAAATTCCTATCTTTTAATAGTTACCCTGAACATAAATGGGCTAAACGCCCCAATCGAAAGACACAGGGTATCAGAATGGATAAAAAAACAAGACCCATTAATGTGCTGTCTATCAGAAACTCAGTTTAGACCCAAGGACACCTCCATACTTAAAGTGAGGGGGTTGAAAACAATTTACCATTCTAATGGACATCAAAAGAAAGCTGGGGTGGCAATCCTTATATCAGATATTAGGTTTTAAGGCAAAGACTATAGTAAGAGATGAGGAAGGACACTATATCATACTCAAAGGGTCTGACCAACAAGAGGATCTAACAATTTTAGATCCCTAACATGGGAGCAGCCAATTATATAAACCAATTAATAACAAAATCAAAGAAACACATTGAAAATACTACAATAATAGTAGAGGACTTTTAGCGCACACCCCCCAGTGAAATGGAGAGATCATCTAAACAAAAGGTTAACAAGGAAATAAAGGCTTTAAATGACACACTGGACCAGATGGGACATCACAGATATATTCAGAACATTCTATCCCAAAGCAAGAGAATACACATTCTTCTCTAGTGCACATGGAACATTCTCCAGAATAGATCACATCCTTGGTCACAAATCAGGTCTCAACTGGTACCAAAAGACAGGGATCATTCCCTGCATATTTTCAGACCACAATGCTCTGAAGCTAGAACTCAACCACATGAGGAAATTTGGAAAGTACTCACATACAGGGAGGCTAAAGAGCATCATACTAAAGAATGAATGGGTCAACCAGGAAATTAAAGAAAAATTGAAAAAAATCATGAAAACAAATGAAAGTGAAAACACAGCTGTTCAAAGTCTTTGGGACACAGCAAAGGCGGTCCAGAGAGGAAAGTATATAGCCATACAAGGCTTTCTCAAGTAAGAAGAAGGGTCTCAAGTACACAACATAACCCTACCCCTAAAAGAGCTAGAGAAAGCACAGCAAAGAAAGCCTACACTCAGCAGGAGAAGAGAAATCATAAAGATCAGAGCAGAAATCAATGAAATAGAAACCAAATGAACAGAAGAACAGATCAATGTAACTAGGAGATGATTCTTTGAAAGAATTAATAAGATTGATAACCCCCTGGCCAGACTTATTGAAAGGAAAAGAGAAAGGACCCAAATTAATAAAATTATGAATGAAAGAGGAGAGATCACAACCAATACCAAAACAATGGAATTATAAGAACATATTGTGAGCAATGATACACCAGCAAATTTGACAATCTGGAAGAAATGGATGCATTCCTAGAGACATATAAACTACCAAAACTGAACCAGGAAGAAAAAGAAAACCTGAACAGACCCATAACCAGTAAGAAGATTGAAGCAGTCATCAAAAATCTCCCAACAAACAAGAGCCCAGGGCCAGATGGCTTCCCAGGGAATTCTACCAACCATTTAAAGAAGAATCAATAACTCTTCTCCTGAAACTGTTCCAAAAAATAGAAATGGAAGGAAAACTTCCAAACTCATTTTATGAGGCCAGCATCACCTTGATCCCAAAACCAGACAAAGACCCCATCAAAAAGGAGAATTACAGACTAATATCCTTGATTAACACGGATGCAAAATTTCTCACCAAAATACTAGCCAATAGGACCAAACAGTCCATTAAAAGGCTCATTCACCACGACCAAGTGGGATTTATTCCTGGGTTGCAAGGTTGATTCAACATCTGCAAATCAATCATTATATACATTAATAAAATACATTATAATATATATACTAATAATATTAATGTATATATAATACATTAATAAAAGAAAGAACAAGAACCACATGATACTTTCAATAGATGCTGAAAAAGAATTAGATAAAATACAGCATCTATTTTTGATCAAAAGTCTTCAAAGTTAGGGATAGAGGGTACATACCTCAATATCATCAAAGCCATCTATGAAAAACCCACATGGAATATCATTGCCAATGGGGAAAAACTGAGAGCTTTTTTCCTAGGGTCAGGAACGCAGCAGGGAATGTCCACTATCACCACTGCTATTCAGCATAGTACTAGAAGTCCTAGTCTCAGCAGTCAGACAACAAAAAGAAATAACGGTTATCCAAATCAGCAAAGAAGAAGTCAAACTTTCACTCTTTGCAGATGATATGATACTTTATGTGGAAAACCCAAAAGCCTCCACTCCAAAACTGCTAGAACTCATACAGGAATTCAGTAAGTTGCCAGGATATAAAATCAATCCACAGAAATCAGTTGCATTTTTATAAACCAATGGCAAGACAGATGAAAGAGAAATTAAATAGTCGATCCCATGTACAATTGCTCCCAAAACCATAATATACCTAGGAATAAACCTAAACAAAGTGGCAAAGAATCTATATTCAGAAAACTATAAAGTATTCATGGAAGAAATGGAGGAAGACACAAAGAAATGGAAAAATGTTCCATGCTCATGAATTGGAAGAACAAATATTGTGACAATTTCTACATTATCTAAAGCAATCTACACATTTAATGCAATCCCTATCAAAATACCATCAATTTTTAAAAAACAAATGGAACCAATAACCCTAAAATATAAATGGAACCAGAAAAGACCTCAAATAGCCAGAGAAATGTTGAAAAAGAAAGCCAAAGTGGGTGGCATCACAATTCTAAACTTCAAGCTCTATTACAAAGCTGTTATCATCAAGACAGTATGGTACTGGAACAAAACAGTTATGTAGATCAATGGATAGGAATAGAGAGCTCAGAAATGGACTTTCAACTCTATGCAACTCATCTTTGACAAAGCAGAAAAGAATGTCCAATGGAAAAAAGACTGTCTCTTCAACAAATGATGTTGGGAAAATTGGACAGCCACATGCAGGAGAATGAAACCAGACCATTTCCTTACATCACACACAAAAACAGACTCGAAATGGATGAAATACCTGAATGTGAGATAGGAATCCATCAAAATCCTTGAGGAGAACACAGGCAGCAACCTCTCCGACCTCAGCCACAGCAAATTCTTCCTAGAAACATCATCAAAGGCAAGAGAAGCAAGGGCAAAAATTAACTATTGGTACTTTATCAAGATCAAAAGATTTTGCACAGCAAAGGAAATAAGTCAACAAAACCAAAAGACAACTGACAGAGTGGGATAAGATATTCACAAATGACATATCAGATAAAGGGCTAGTATCCAAAATCTACAAAGAACTCATGAAACTCAACACCCAAAGAACAAATAATCCAATCAAGAAATGGGCAGAGGACATGAAGAGACTTTTCTACAAAGAAGATATCCAGATGGCCAACAGACACATGAAAAAGTGTTCCATATCACTTGGCATCAGGGAAATACAAATCAAAACCACAATGAGATACTACCTCACACCAGTCAGAATGGCTAAAATTAACCAATCAGGAAATGACAGATGTTGGTGAGGATGCGGAGAAAGGGGAACCCTCCTACACTGTTGGTGGGAATGCAGGCTGTTGCAGCCACTCTGGAAAACAGCATGGAAGTTCCTCAGAAAGTTGAAAATAGAGCTACCCTACACTACTGAGTATTTATCCTAAAGATACAAATGTAGTGATCCAAAGGGGCATGTGCACCCAAATGTTCATAGCAGCAATGTCCACCGTAGCCAAACTTTGGAAAGAACCTAGATGTCCATCAACAGATGAACAGATAAAGAAGATGCAGGATATATATATGATGGAATACTAGGAAGCCATCAAAATAAATGAAATCTTGCCATTTACAACAACTTGGATGGAACTGGAGGGTATTATGCTGAGAAAAATAAGTCAATAAGAGGATGACAATTATTGTATGATCTCTCTGATATGAGGAATTTGAGAGGCAGAGTTGGGGGTTTGAGGGGTAAGGGAAGGAAAAAATGAAACAAGATGGGTTCAGGAGGGAAATAAACTATGAGACTCTTAATCTCACAAAACAAACTGAGGGTTGCTGGTGGGTGGGGGTTAGGGGATAGAGTGCTAGGTTATGGACATTGGGGAGGGTATATGCTATGGTCTATGTTGTGAAATGTGTAAGCCTGATGATTCACAGTCCTGTACCCCTGGGGCAAATAATGCATTATATGTTAATAAAAATAATTAAAAACAAAATAAAACAAAACAAAAAACAAGAACTAAAGCCAACGATACCAGAAAGAGAGAGATAACAACAATCAGAGCAGAAATAAATTGAGATCAGAAAAACACAGAAACACCAGTGAAATCAAGAGTTTTTTTTGTTTTCGTCTTCAGATAAACAAAAGTGACAAACTTTTGTTTATCTTTGTCTTGTCTTTTCTTATATCCACAAAGAAAAGAACAAAAACAAAAGCAGAACTCTAATAAATAAAATCATTAATGAATAGAGACATTACAACTTATACCATAGAAATATAAAGAACCATAACAGACCACTAGGAAGAAATATACACCAACAAATTGGGCAATTTGGAAGAAACAAATTAATTCTTAAGAAAATAAAACCTACCAAGACCAAGGAAAGAAAAAACAGAGAATCTGAACAGCCTCACAATGAGTAATGAGAATGAATTAGTAATCAAAACCTCCCAACAAAGAAATGCCTAGGACCAGATGGCTTCAAAGGTGAATTCTACCAAATATTTAAAGAACTTTTTCAAATATTTTCAAAGAAAGAAACTTTTGAAATAAATAACCTTTTCAAATATTTCTCAAAATTTGAAAATTAAGAAACACTCCCAAGATTATTTTCCAAGACTAGCTTTACCCTGATACCAAAGCCAAATAAAGACACTACACGAAGGTAAAACTACAGACTAATATCCCTGATGAATATAGATGTAAAAATTCTGAACAAAATCCTACCAAATCATACTCATCAGCCCAATGAAAGAATCAAACACCATGATCAAGTGTGATTTATCACCAGATGCAAGGATGGTTCGACATATGGAAATCAATTATTATTGTGATATATTGAAATAGAATGAAACATAAAAACCATATGGTCCTATGAATGCATACAATCAAAACAGTGAACCAAATTCAACATCCTTTCCTGATAGAAACTTTCAACAGAATGGGTGTAAACTAAGAATAACTCAACACAATAAAGGTCACATCTAAGGAGTGCATAAATCATACGATACTCAACAGTAAAAGGCTGAAAGCTCTCCCTGTAAGACCGGTAACAGGAAAAAGGTGCCCAATCTCATTACTCCTGTTCAACATTGTACTAGAAGTCTTAGTTGAAGAAATCAGGCAAGAAATAAAAGTCATTCAAATCTAAAAGTAATTAGTAAAATTGTATCTGTTTGCTCATGGCTTGATCTTACATATAGAAAATCCTAAGGACTCTAAAAAAAAAAACCTATTAGAACTAATCAATGAATTCAGTAAAGTTTTTCGATATAAAATCAACATACCAGTCGCTTATGTTTCTACCCTAACAATAAACTACTACTTGAAAAAGAAATAAATAAAACATCATTTTTTCCTTGTGTTTCTTTCTTTTTTCTTTGGTGTTCCAAAATTCATTCTTTATGCACCGGATGTGGTGCATAAACATTATCACTTATGACAGCATCAAAAACAAAGATTCAACCAAAAATGTGAAAGATCTATATACCAAAACCTATAAGACATTGATGAGAGAAATCAAAGAGAACACAAATAAGTAGAAAATAGTCCATGTTCATGGGTCAGAAAGTGTCAATATTCTTAAAATGTCCATAATACCCAAGCCTATCTGTACATTAAATGTAATTTCTATCAAAATTCCAATGGCATTTTTCACAAAAAGAGATAATACAATCATTGGTAAGGATATGGATACATTAAAACCTTCATGCATTTGCTTCATGGTAAGTAGAATTGTGCAACAGCTTTGGAAAACAGTGTGGCAATTTTTCAAAATGTTAGAGATAGGGGTAACACATGACCTAGCAACGATACTCCTAGGTATATAACCAAGACAAATGAAAATATGCATCCATGGAGAAATTTGTGCATAAACATTCTTAGCAACATCAATAGTATCCAATAAGTAGAATAGTCAGAACATCTGTTAACCGATGGATAAAATTATATGGCATTTCATGCAATGGAGTATTACTTGGCTTTAAAAAGGAATAAAATACTGGTATGCACTATGACATGGACAAAGCTTAAAAACATGAGGCCAACAGAAAGAAGCTAGACACAAAGACCACAGTTTTTATGGCTACTTTTTTTTTTAAAAGATTTTATTTATTTGTCAGAGACAGAGAGAGATAGAGAGGGAGAGAGAGCACAAGCAGGGGGGAGCTGCAGGCAGAGGGAGAGGGAGACTCCCCACTGAGCAAGGAGCTTGATGTGGGGCTCAATCCCAGGATGCTGAGATAGTGACCTGAGTCAAATTCAGATGCTTAAATGACTGAGCCACTCAGGTGTCCCTTTCTGCCTACTTTATTATTCAGAAGAGGTAAATCTATGGAAACAGAAATGAGATTAGTTTTTACTTAGACTAGATAGTATGGCAGAAACAGTGAATGTATATCAGCAGGTACGTTTTTGAAGGGAAGAAGAAATTCTAAAATTAGACTGAGGGGATGCTGGCCCCACTGCAAATTTATTGAAAAATCACTGACTGATGCATTTCAAATGGGTGGTATCCATGTATGGTCTGTAAGTTATAACTCAACAATACTGTTAAAAAGGTGAGTAAATCAACCATTTGCAGCTAATGTTTATAGAAAATTTTCACATACCTGTCACTTTTCTTGGAAATTCTTAAGGATTCTTTTATTTAGTCTGGACAATAATGTTTATAAGCCAGTTACTAATATATCTCCCTCCGTTTGCAGGCCAGGAGGCTGAAGCCAATGGCAGTTAAAGAACTCCCAGCATTTATGGGTTCAGGTTGGAAGCCATACCCAGGCAGTCTGGCTCCAAACCACATGCCTTAAACCACACACTTCTCCTGTGTTATACTGCTCAGAATTTACATTCCTATTGTGTTCTCATTACAGTTACAGAAATCCTATAATTACACCAAGATTTCTGAGAAAGGTGGATTCTTCTAGCCAAAGTTAATTGGGGCTAGCACTAATGAAAGCATACTCAGCCTTACAAGGCTTTCTGGACTGGGCCATTACCTAACGTGTTCTTGTTCTTGCTCTGGTTTAAATCCTACTCACACTTCAAGGCTAAGCCCAAAGTGATCTCTGGGAATCTCTCCCCAACTTCCCAGACCAATGTGGCTTTTCCTTTCCTTGTCCCAAAACATTCTCTGCATGCCTATACCGTCCCACGTTTCCCAGGACACCATGATTATTTGTTTTAATATCTGTTTTTCTCATACACTGAAATTCTCAAGAGTAAGGAACACTGACGTTTGCATCTGTATCCCTAAGTATTGCTGTTAGGAAAATAGCAGGCACCCAATAAACGCTGAATAAATTAAAGAGGGAATGGGAGCTATAGAAGAAATTGAAGAGCTGATCATTTCCTTATCCTCATGCAATTTCCTTCCCTTTATACAAAATCACATGATTCTGAGAGAATGGTGTGTGCAGCATGAAATCTAGGTGAGGTTAACAGTACCATTTTGAGTAGGAGCACTGAAATGCACATTCAAAGGCCATCTAATACACATTTAAAGCACTGACTTCACTTCTGGACAACTTTGTGGGCTTTAAAAAAAAACCCCAGGGGCACCTGGGTTGCTCAGTGGGTTAAAGCCTCTCCCTTCAGCTCAGGTCATGATCCCAGGGTCCTGGAATCAAGCCCTGCATTGGGCTCTCTGCTAAGCCTGCTTCCTCCTCTCTCTGCCTGCTTCTCTGCCTACTTGTGATCTCTGTCAAATAAATAAATAAAATCTTTAAAAATAAATAAATAAATAAACAAATAACACCGATTAAATATCACCTTCTTCCATGATGACTATGCAGCCAGGTGTTGATGCTTCCTATTAAAAAGTAAAGTCAACCTCGAGCAACCTCAGTGCATCTGAGTCAAGGGCAGAAATCTAAAGGTTTTGATTTGCCAGTTCTATTTTAAAAGTATGTTACTCATTCAAATATAGGTTGAGCATGCCAGGGCTTGATCCCATTGGCAGTGTTTGGAAATGAATATTCCAGACGGTGCCTGGTTTAGTATTTTGAACTAAAGCCTGCTGGCCTGGGAATGTCATTACTTCTATAGAAGATGATTTACCTGGGTGACTTTTCAATCAGCAACTTATTTTTAAAAATAAATCTAAAAGGGAAAATATTGTTCTTGCCAGGATGAACAAAACATTTTCTGCCTTTATAGTGTGTAACTGAAAAGATCTGCCAAACGCAAATCCTTCTTTCCAATAGTAATGAGAATATATGACTCAGATATAAGTCCAACACATTTTTTCATCTTGGTATTGAAGCCATTCACCTTTACATTAACTCTCAAGTCACTTGAATATTAGTGGAACCATCAGTCAATTATCTAACATCATATTTGATCTGCATTTGCTCTAAAGGATCAGAGTTACCTAAAAGTCACTGTGTCCCCAAGGTATACAATGCACTCTGGAGATATAATTTACATGGGGGTGGTACTGGAATCTCATTCCTCCAAATCCAAGTATGATTCCATGTAGAAAAAATGAGTGGGTGTGAACCATGGATCTCACTATGTTAATATCTCCGTTGATGCACAAACCAGGCATTTAATTCATCATTCAAAGTCTGCTACTTTTTAAGGGTGTGGGATAAATTCAACTTTAAAACTAATCATAAAACTATAGCAGGGAGTGTTGAAGGAAGGTACTCTCCTCTTCAGGCAAGGCTGTTATCTAGGTGATTGTTAGGTATGCCAGAGGTGTGTTAAATAGGTTAATTTTAGAAGTTTAGTTGCAAAGATTTTAAAAGTAGATGAGAAGGGAGGCAGGGAGTATGGTAAACAAAATGAAAGGAAGGGTGAAAGCAGGGAGGAAATGGTGTGGCTTTGAGGAAGCATTTTTGATTGACTGGTGTTTGTTCCAATTTTAGTATATGTGCTGCCGAAGCGAGCACGATTGACTGGTGTTTGGTATCACAGGGGAACTAGAGGAAATGAAGGGTAAGGAGTAGGTAGATCAAAGGTATTATGTCTAGTGCCCCGTAAAAGAGTCTGGACTTCATTCCTTAGTCAGGGTAAAACCACAAAACAATTAGCCTTTATGTGGAAGAGAGGATAGTGTGATCAGACATGCACTTTATGTAAACCATTCTAGCAATGGTGTAGGGCAAGACTTAAGAGACAAGACAAAGAGACCAAGTGAAAGATAATGGGGAGGGGGTGGCTGGGTGGCTCAGTCAGGTCTTGATTTTGCTCAGGTCTTGATTTCAGGGTTGTGGAGTCAAGCGCCGCATTGGGCTGTATGCTCTGAGTGAAATCTGTTTGTCCCTCTCTCTCATGCTCCTCCTCTAAAGTAAAAAAAATAAATAAATAAAATCTTAAAAAAAAAAAAGGAAGAATGATAATGAGGGTGTGAAAGAAGAAGAAAGCGTGGTGCTAGAGGGGAAAGAGGGGACAGGGCTTGGTGGTCTGTGGGATGAAGGATTTCTGAAGTGGGGATTGGTGGATGGCGGCGTGTTCATGGGCCCTCCCTGTCCTGATGTTTACATTGAATAAGGAGATCAGTGGTGTTCATACTGCAGATTTTGGAAGAAGAAGAAGAAAAAAAAGATGTGACTTTCTGATGGTAGGTTCCTAGATTACTTTGAAACATAAAAAAAGTGATTCACTGACATGCTCCTTGATCCAACATCAAAGGTCTTTATACTGATCAGGGAAATCAATATATCACCAAAATTTAAGGGAACAATGTTTAGGAGATACAGCGTCTCTGTAATACATGAGGCATGACGCCCTCACCCAAGAAAAGCAAAAATCTACATGTCCTGGCATCCTGCTTATGGCTTCCAGCAAAGTGGTCCTCAGTTTCTATGCTTGTTATGGTATAATATTAGAAACCCAGCAAGATGACATACCAGTTAGCACCTTGTGTCAGTTAATCTTGGTCATTACACTGAGTTCAAACCTCTGATTCTCATCATCTTCAACTTATAATAGCATTTGGTTTTACTTCATTCATCCACGAAAAGGAGGGTTTACAAGATAGATGTTAGGGTCACTTTTAATTCCGTAATATTATTTTTATTATTAAATTCTAACAAGCATCACTTGGCAATGAAACATCTTGCCAGCTCTTGTATTTATAGGGCTTGAAATGTAACTCAACATTAACACAAATGTTTGGCTTTACTCTCAAATAGAATTAGATACATGGACATTTTGTCTGTTTTAACCTCTGGTGAGAAATATGTTTCTTGATGATTTTTAGGGGCTAAGCAAATGTACATTGTTTTCTCTCTCTCCATCTCTTTCTACCTCTCATCCCCCACTGGAGGGTAGGAAGTAAGTATGTCTGAGCATACTCAGACCTATGCTCCTTTGTAATTGTATCTTCATTCCTGAAGTCCAGGGATTAGAGACACACTGATACATTGTGCAAAAAAGGAGTGTTGAAATTCAGAATCACTTAGGTTCACTGTTATTCTGCAACCCAAGAGTAGAAGCAAAACAAAACAAAACACCACACACAGAAACTATCAAAAATGCCACCACCACCTGGGTATAAGATAGTTATGCTGTATGTGTGAATTTCCTCAGCAATAGATAAGAGTGGCATTTCATGAGGGTGAGCTGAAATGTTTGAATGACCCAGAACTGGCCTTGGAATAATTTTTCAAACTTTCAGAATTTTGATGTTTATTTTTCTAAATTGGCCATGAGAGGCTTCCTTTTTGCAAACTAGATCCATGGAAAGTTTCAATTTTTACAGTCACCTTCTAAGTTACACATATGCAAAAATAATCAAAGTGCAGGGACAGCATTTTCCTTTCATCCCTGTTTAACTTTAAAAAAAAAGCAATGTGCATTTGGCTCACACACCATGAAAACTTTCATCTTTTACTGGAACCCGTTAGATCTGAAGGATAATTTTACAGAAAGATGTGAATGAATGGGAAACAGGCGATCAAACACTGAGTTGGCCCTTTTTTTTTCTTCTCCTTTTTTGTGAAGTCACTTTATTAAAAAGAAAAAAAAAGTGTGCTTTAAACCACTGTAAATGAGGCAAAAGGGATCTGTGTATAAAACTGGTAGAATTAATGACAAAATGAAAATAATTCACATTTATGAACTAAGGGGGGTATACTTTTTAGCATTTCATTTTAATGTAGGTGTTAAAAAGATTTATTTTCTAATTATTATTTTATTTTAGTGTCGTAAAGTGTGTTTTGAAGTAAAAACGATGTTTGTTCCATTTCCTGGCAGCTCCCGTGTTCCATTAGGAAAAGCAAGATAACCAAAGAATAGAACCTCAGCCAGTGTCAGGCAAAGTTACAGAAGTATTTTAATAAATTGGATGTTTCTAATTGGTTTGGTTTCTTTTGATATTTGGTTTCTTTTGATCCCTTAAAATGTCACTCCCACTGTGGAAATTTGGTGCCATATAAAATTGAGTAAAATACTCTGTTACCTACTTTAAAGAGGTACACAACTATGAAAATGAGCCATCAAGATGAAAAAAAAATGTTTAAAAGTAAGGATGAAATGAAACTCAACCATTCTCTTACACAAAAATAAACTTGAAGTGGATAAAAGATCTCAACATGAGGCAAGAAGAATCAATCAAAATTCTAGAGGAGAACACAGGCAGTAACCTCTTCTACATAGGCCACAGAAACCTCTTTCAAATATGTCTCCAAAGGCAAAGGAAACAAAAATGAAAATGAACTTTTGGGACTTCATCAAGATTAAAAGCTTCTGCACAACAAAGGAAATCCTTTGTCAGTCAACAAAGAGGCAACCCACAGAATGGGAGAAGATACTCACAAATGACAATACAGAAAGGGCTGATATCCAGGATCTATAAAGAACTCCTCAAACTCAACAAACACAAAAACAGATCATCACATCAAAAAATGGGCAGAAGACATGAACAGACACTTCTCCAAAGAAGACATATAAATGGCTAACAGACACATGAAAAAAATGTTCATCATCATTAACCATCAGGGAGATTCAAATCTAAACCACATTGAGATACCACCTTACACCAGTTAGAATGGCCAAAATTAACAAGACAGTAAACAACATGTGTTGGAGAGGATGTGGAGAAAGGGGAATCCTCTTACACTATTGGTGGGAATGCAAGTTGGTACAGCCACGTTGGAAAACAGTGCAGAGATTCCTTAAGAAATTAAAAATAGAGTTCCCCTATGACCCTGCAATTGCAGTACTGGGTATTTACCCCAAAGATATTGATGTAGTGAAAAGAAGGGCCACCTGTACCCCAATGTTCATAGCAGAAATGGCCACAGTTGCCAAATGGTGGAAAGAACAAAGATGCCCTTCAACAGATGAATGGATAATATTCTATAAATAGAATGGAATATTATGCCTCTATCAGAAAGGATGAATACCCAACTTTTGTATCAACATGGACAGGACTGGAAGAGATTATGCTGAGTGAAATAAGTCAAGCAGGGAGCATCAATTATCATATGGTTTACTTACTTGTGGAGCATAAGGAATAAAACGGAGGACATGGGGAGATGGAGCAGAGAAGGGAGTTGGGGGGAAACTGGAGGGGGAGACAAACCATGAGAGACTATGGACTCTTAGAAACAAACTGAGGGTTTTGGAGGGGAGGGGGTGGGGGTTTGGGGGAGCCTGGTGGTGGGTATTAAGGAGGGCATGTACTGCATGTAATATTAGGTGTGGTACATAAACAATGAATTATGGAACACTGAAAAGAAATAAAATAAAACAAAATAGAAAAAAATAAGGGTGAATACTTAATTTACTATGAAGGTAACTGACCTATGGTTATTTTTGCAAAGTTGAGTATGTTTTATATAGAACAGTTTGCATTTGTGTTGTATACATGTAAATCACCATAATAATGACATGATGATTCTCATTTAATGCGATGCTATTGAGATTATTAGTACTCAATTTCAAAATACCATTTCACTGACCTGCCCTTCTTAAGGAATTAGATGTTTCAAATAAGCTCTTTAAAAAAATTGGCTATACCCTTGGATGCTAAAATACTCTCTATTATATATTCAATAGACTGTATTTAATAGAAATCATTCTAAAATCTAAATGTCCATACTACTGCTCAATAAAAATCTGTATTTTCCTCATTACAAGTGGGCACATAGCTGGATTATATTACTTAGCCCTGCTTGAATTTCAAGGGGGCTAGTTGCCTTTGTCCCAGTTGGTGGAACTCTAAGGTCTACCTCAAACCACCCACACCTCCTTGGACTTTTCCATTCTGGCTGAAAGAAAGAAGACCCATCCAGGTATGGTAGATGGCAGAGGTTCTTCCCTAGGTATCCCAAATTGACTGCATGGAGGAGGGTCATCCCACTAACCTATGTTCCTGCCTAAAACTCTTATGTGAGCATTCAACAGACTTTTATTGTGTTTGGACCATTATCCATGTTGAATTTCATGTGTTATTGCATTGAGCCTATCCTGAGCAAGATACTATCTTTTTCAATTAAAAACAATCCTGAATACAACAGTTTCTGAGAGGAGTTGATGTCCTTATCAAATGGACTTATCAAAAAGGACTAATTCACACTTGCTCTCCTCACCTTCCTAATCACCTGAAACTCATTCCCCACCCTTACTCTGTTACTGTATTTTTACCTCATATTCCTGGAGCATATAGAAATAGAAATGCCCTTATTATCACACTACATTAACCTGCCAACTTCCCCACATTTCCTTCCATCTATTTCTTTCCTTCCTGTTTCATCAATAATAACAAAAATGTAAAAGAAATGATTGGATTGTGCCAATGGTTTAATAATATCCATTCCTTGGGGCTGCAGAACTCGAAATTCATTTAGATCTCTGTTTGGCCAGTAGCTTATAAAAATGGTATATAAATATTGCTTATGACAAAAATGACCCCTGAGAAACTACATGTGAATTGGATTTAGATTTAGTTTTCCCTGAGTATGGTGGCTTTTAAAACTGGGATATCTTTTGTGCACGCTCTGGAAGCTATGTCTACAGAATTCTTATAAAAGCTATCACCTTCTACAGATCATGAGTTTTTCTGGCCAAGATGACCCTTGCACCTCCTAATGTGAGCTCCCCTCCCACCTTGCTTTGAGATCTAGGCTCAGGACGGATACTGGATGACTCTGTGAACAGCTACATGGCTGCTTGTTGTTGGGATGCTTGATGTTGCCCTCCTGCCAAGCTGTTGTTCCTGCATGTGTCTATCTGTGCAGCCTGGTACTAGCATGGCCCATGTTAGTGTTCTAAATCTGAATGTTTAGTTGAAGCCAGGCAGGTCCCCTGATAAGCTGTGCACATCTCTCACCTAGCCCTCATTCTCAGTGAGACCTCCTCTAGCTCTAGCCAAGCAACCACCCATATTCTACTTCAGCAGAACTCTGGAGGTTTGCTCTCTCAGGAAAGTAAACAGAAGAGACTTCAAGGGAGAAATTAGCCACAGTTTTGAGTAGGAGTACTGTACTAAAATATGGTACTGGTATTTGCATACCAGTTCCTGAGGCTCCTGAACCCTCTTCTGCCAACTGGCTTCCAGAACGTTGGCAGGAGATTGAATCATCCCTCTCCAGTGAATTGGACCGAGCTGGCAAGAGAGGAAAGCTACAAAATTATGTGCTCAGGCAGCACACTTAATCGTGAATACTAGTCAGCAAGTCTAGGAGGTTCCAATCCTATTTTCAGCATTCTAATCTTTAATACTAGCAGAAAATCAGAGATTACTCAGTATCTAATAAAGTCCTTAACAAAAAAATCAAAGACCAAAATAAAATAAAAATAGTATCTGAGAGGAGACTTTAATATAAAATTTATAACAACCAACACATGCTTGTGCACATACATATAAACAAAAGCAATATAAAGTGCATGAGAATACTCCTTCCAATAAACTATCAGTAATACCTTTAGATGGCCAAAAGGAGATACTGAATCCATAAAACAAGAGTAGGTTGTGATTATAAAAGAATACTCAAAAAAAATTTAAAGAAGGGTACTCACAGAACCAAAAAGGAGCTCTTGAAAATAAAGAATTAAAGACAGCAGAAAGGAATACTTCTAAAACTCACAGAATGATAGAAAATTAAAGAAATACCCTAAGAAGAATGCACATGTGCACACATACCCCAATCACAGATGGAAAATATTTGAGAAAAATATAATTAAATAAAAAGTCCAAAAGTTTATGATTTTTTTAAAAGATTCTATTTATTTGACAGAGATCACAAGTAGGCAGAGAGGCAGGCAGAGAGAGGAAGAAGCAGACTCCCCACTAAGCAGAGAGCCTGATGCGGGGCTTGATCCCAGGACCCTGGGATCACGACCTGAGCTGAAGGCAGAGGCCTTTAACCCACTGAGCCACCCAGGCGCCCCAAAGTTTAGGATCTTAATTCAAGAAGTTCCAAAACAAATGGAAGGTGGGAAAAAAATCAACAAATGGGGGACACCATCTAAGAAATAATTCAAGAAAGTTTCCAAGAACCAAAGATCTTTCACTGTTAAGTTGAAAGACCATGCTGATTACCTACACATGCTCAAACCAGACCACACCAAGTGTGCAAAATCTCAGAGGACTAGAGATGGACATAAGATCCTACAAGTTTCTATGAAGGTGGGTGTGAGGTGAAGAGGGGATGTACAGCCCCATGGTAAGAGGTGAGAATCAGAATATCAGAATGGCTTGGACCCTGTAAGCAGCAACATCAGAAACTAGAAAATGGTGGGCCTGATGCCTTCAAAATTCTAAACACAAATTATTTTTTATCTAGTCAAACCATCATGTAAGAACACTCCCCATGATCCCATATGTATCCTTTCTCAGGACCTTACTGTAGCTCTGATCTCATATAATTAGGAAGTAAACCAAGAATGGAGACATTCTGGGGACCCAAGAAACAATGGACCCAACACAGAAGAGAGACAAAGTACATTCCCCCTGGATTATGGTAAAAAGATACCTTTAGTAGTAGTAATAATAATATAAATTGATAGAAATGCTGGACATGGATCTAACCTCAATTACAATATTAGAGAGTCTGTGGGTATGAAAAGGAGCAGGTGTGGAGTGGCACTGAAGAATGAACAAGAGAGAGTCTTGATACCCATCCACAATGGGCAACCAGAAGATAATGCTCAAAATTGAAAATGAGTAAGCATTTTTATACATTATGTATAGCTAAGTAATTCAAGGAGGAAAATGAAAATAAATTATGAAAATAAGAACTGAAAAAAGAGTGAGAACTTTTGAATATTGTACTGAGTTAAAAGTACATAAATGAAAATTTTCCTTTGTAAACATTGGTTGAAAATGTATATTTATACCTTAATTCTTTTACATTGTAAAGATGAAAGCCAAGAGTCAGTCTATCGGGAAATATTAACAGGGAGATATATATTTGAAGAATGGGCCTATAATTCTCTCATTACTCCTTTTCTACACCTGTTTTTTGTCTGGCTCGTTTCATACATGTTTTTATTTTTTTTCCAGCTCTTTTTAAGTATCGTTTAAGAGATGATAAGTCCCATTAATCTTGCACTTTTTCTATCTCTAACAATCTCTTTTATTTATTTTACTTTTTAGCTTAGAATCTGTGGTATATCACTTGACCAATATTTCTTCAATATTTATACAATATTCTTGTAGCATTATCCTTTAATTATTACCTCCATACAAAATACCAATATTCAATAAATTCTAGAAGTCTCATCCATGCCTGTACCACAGTACTGATACAGATAAAGAATATAGCAATAACGTGGTGGCCAACAATGACTACTTTCTTATTTGTTCATACATTTATCAAACAAACAAACAAAAAAAGTCAGCTCTGTGAAATGCATTTGACAAGCCTTGGTTATGAAAATAGGCATATACTTTGCTTTGGTGGAGTGTTGAGACTCTCAATGAGAACAAACAGGCAATAAACAGGTCTTTGCTTAATTATCTGATTCAAATGTGACAAATGTGACAAAGGCAAAATATGTTGTTCTGTGGGACCATTCATATAGGAAAAATGAGCTTAATTTTGTCTTCATTCTCTGAAGAAGTAAAATGTGATAAGGAGAGAAATGGGGTTATATGTTATATGAGTAAAGGTGATTTGAACACTGCAATGGTGTGGGGTAAGAAATTCCAGACAGATGAAGCAGTCTGCTTGAAATTTGACCCCAACGTGACAGAACTGAGAGGAGTCCTGGAGACACTCTCTCCGTCATTGTTAGGTCTTCATAAATGCTGTTCCTCTCCCTGCATGACCTCCCTTCCTTCCTATCCCTCTTGACCACACCTTTTATGTGATCAATTTTGATTAACTTCCAGGTTTTGGTTTAAATGTATTTTTTAAGTTTTTTTTTTTAAAGATTTTATTTATTTGGCAGAGAGATCACAAGTAGGCAGAGAGGCAGGCAGAGAGAGAGGGGAAAGCAGGCTCCTGGATGAGCAGAGAGCCTGATGCGGGGCTCGATCCCAGGACCTTGGGATCATGATCTGAGCCTAAGGCAGAGGCTTTAACCCACTGAGCCACCCAGGTGCCCCCAGGTTTCAGTTTAGAGGCTCCTTTCTGGGGAAACCTTATTTTACTCCCTTGCTCCTGACTTGCAGTTTTCACATTGGGTTACAGAGGACTTTTCTTCCAATGCTTCTAATAAAAACCATACTGGGTTGTGATTGTCCTTTTCCTTGCCTGTGTCTTCTCCTGGTCCCTAAGAGCAAGGAGGACAGTGATTTCCTTGCTATTCTAGCCTTAACATCTCTGGTATAAACTGGGGTTCTGAACCTATTTGTTATTAGAATAAGAACAACAATGCATTGCAGAGGGCCTCAGGGCTTTGGAGCTGAGGTAGGTTCATTCATTCATTCATTCATTCATTATTTAATGACACATTATTTTAGTCCCCTTGTTATGACTGGGCTTTTCATTATGTTTAAAATAATTGCAGTTACTAGATAAGTAACTGGATTGATTATGTTATTATATGAGAACAATTATGCTCTGAGTTGTCAGGGACAAATAAAAACTACTGCTTTGTAATTATGTTATTAAAATATTTCTATAATCAAATATTCCAGACCCTACCAGAAAATGGATAAACTTCATGATTACGTGTACACTCCAATCTTTCTAAGATGAATTAAATTTTCAATGTTGAAGTAATTGGTTACATTTCCTAGGTGGGAAAAAAAAATCCCAATTACGTAAAATCATTATTTGTTTTACTTGGAATGATTTAAAGGGATAATTTTAGTTAGAACACTCAAGAAAAACTCTGGAATCTAAAGGTGGCAACTCAGTTCTTCCTTTGTTAACATGTTGCCTAACTTAAATTTACATTGTGAAAATAAATAAAGGCAAAGTCATTTAAAATAAGGGGGAGGCCTGAAGGGGGAGCTCTCATGCAGGTACTTCTTGTCAGGGACTGTAGCACCAACAGAAAGAAGTTGGGAATGATCCTGATGGACATTGGGGAGGGTGTGTGTTGTGGTGAGCATTATGAATTGTGTAAGACTGAAGAATCACAGACCCATACTCCTGAAACAAATAATACATTATACGTTAATAAAATAAAATAAAATTAGACAAAATAAAATAGAGGGGAAAAAGTAAGATTGTGATGAAGGAAGGCACTTTTCACAAAGGAAACCCATCTCCTACTTTTAAGAAAAGGAAGGTCTCTCTCAGCCCCAACAACACCCTAGCTGCTGATTGCCGCCAAAAAGAAACTGCTCCAGCCTCGGACTTTTGTTTTTCCCCAATGAACTTTTGTTCAAAATAACCTCCCCACTTTCCTCCTCAAACCTAATACAAGCTGACCTTCCCTTTGTCTCTTTAGATTACCCTATGGTTCACTGGAGCTCGTAGGTGCTATATGGCAATTCCTCCACTATTCCCAAATAAACTCATTTTGCTAGTGAAATAGCTGGCTGTTTTATCTTTAAGGTTGACAACATTCAGAAAATAAACATTTGGTGGAGTGTGTGACTCTTGATCTTAGGATAGTGAGTTTGAGCCTCACAGTGGTTTAGAGATGACTTTAAAAAATTTTTTTAATTAATTTATTTATTTGAGGAAAAGAATGAGAGAGAGAGCTCATGAGAAAGGGTTAAGGATAGAGGGAGAAGCAGACTCCCCACTGAACAGGGAGCCCAATGTGGGGCTCGAACCCAAGACCCCAGGATCATGACCTGAGTCAAAGGCAGATGCTTAACCCACTGAGCCACCCAGATGCCCCAATAAAATATTAAAAAAAAAAAAAGAAAGAAAGTAAATACTATGTCAATTATAGGACTAATGGTCTTAGAAGAACATTTTAAGAAATAAAAAGTATCGGGAGGAGTCAAGATGGCAGAGAAGTAGCAGGCTGAGACTACTTCAGCTAGCAGGAGATCAGCTAGATAGCTTATCTAAACATGCAAACACCTGCAAATCCATCAGCATATCGAAGAGAAGAAGAACAGCAATTCTAGAAACAGAAAATCAACCACTTTCTGAAAGGTAGGACTGGCAGAGAAGTGAATCCAAAGCAATGGGAAGATAGACCCTGGGGGGAGGGGCCGGCTCCTGGCAAGCGGCGGAGCAACAGAGCACAAAATCAGGACTTTTAAAAGTCTGTTCCGCTGAGGGACATCGCTCCAGAGGCTAAACTGGGGCGAAGCCCACTTGGGGTCAGCGTGGCCTCAGGTCCCGCAGGGTCACAGAAGGATCGGGAGTGTCTGAGTGTCTCAGAGCTTGCGGGTATAGGAACGGGAAAACTGGCTACAGAGACAGAGCCAACAGTGAGCTCACAGCTCAGGGTTACCTTGAACTAGCCGCAGTCTCGGTGAGCTCGGAGCGCGGCCCGAGGTCAGGCAGACGGGAGTTACTGGGCGCTGTTCTCTGAGGGCACACTGAGGACTGGGGCGCCAGTCTCTCGGCTCCTCCTGGCCGGAGACCAGGAGGCCGCCATTTGTATTCCTGTCCTCTGGAACTCTACGGAAAGCGCTCAGGGAACAGAAGCTCCTGAAAGCAAACCCGAGCTGATTACTCAGCCTGGCCCCTGGTAAGGGCAGTGCAATTCTGCCTGGGGCAAAGAAACTTGAGAATCACTACACCAGGCCCCTCCCCCAGAAGATCAACAAGAAATCCAGCCAAGACCAAGTTCACCTACCAAGGGGTGCGGTTTCAATACCAAGGAGAGCAGCGGAATTCCAGAGGAGGAGAAAGCAAAGCACGGAACTCATGGCTTTCTCCCTGTGATTTTTTAGTCTTACAGTTAATTTAAATTTTTTCTTTTTCTTTTTTCTCTTCTTCTGCTAAAATTTTTTAAATTTTACCCTTTTCTTTTTTAACGTTTTTTAACTAGTTTATCTAATATATATTTTTTTCTTTTTTATACTTTTCTTTTCTTTTTAAAATTCTTTTCTTTCTTTCTTTCTTTTTTTTTCTTTATCTTTCTTTCTTTTTGAACCTCTTTTTATCCCCCCTTTTCCCCTCACGATTTGGGATCTCTTCTGATTTGGTTAAAGCATATTTTCCTGGAGCTGTTGCCACCCTTTTAGTATTTTACTTGCTCCCTCATATACTCTTAGCTGGACAAAATGACAAGGCAGAAAATTTCACCACAAAAAAAAGAACAAGAGGCAGTACCGAAGGCTAGGGACCTAATCAATACAGACATTGGTAATATGTCAAATCTAGAGTGCAGAATGACAATTCTCAAAGTTCTAGCCGGGCTCGAAAAAGACATGGAAGATATTAGAGAAACCCTCTCGGGAGATATAAAAGCCCTTTCTAGAGAAATAAAAGAACTAAAATCTAACCAAGTTGAAATCAAAAAAGCTATTAATGAGGTGCAATCAAAAATGGAGGTCTCACTGCTAGGATAAATGAGGCAGAAGAAAGAATTAGTGATATAGAAGACCAAATGACAGAGAATAAAGAAGTTGAGCAAAAGAGGGACAAACAACTACTGGACAACGAGGGGGAGAATTCAAGAGATAAGTGAAACCATAAGATGAAACAACATTAGAATAATTGGGATTCCAGAAGAAGAAAGAGAAAGGGGAGAAGAAAGTATACTGGACAGAATTATGGGAGAGAATTTTCCCAATATGGCAAAGGAAACGAGCATCAAAATTCAGGAGGTTCAGAGAATGCCCTTCAAAATCAATAAGAATAGGCCCACAACCCGTCACCTAATAATAAAATTTACAAGCCTCAGTGACAAAGAGAAAATCCTGAAAGCAGCCCGGGAAAAGAAGTCTATAACATACAATGGTAAAAATATTAGATTGGCAGCTGACTTATCCACAGAGACCTGGCAGGCCAGAAAGAGCTGGCATGATATATTCAGAGCACTAAACGAGAAAAACATGCAGCCAAGAATAGTATATCCAGCTAGTCTATCATTGAAAATAGAAGGAGAGATAAAAAGCTTCCAGGACAAACAAAAACTGAAAGAATTTGCAAACACCAAACCAGCTCTACAGGAAATATTGAAAGGGGTCCTCTAAGCAAAGAGAGAGCCTACAAGAGGTAGATCAGAAAGGAACAGAGACAATAAACAATAACAGTAACCTTACAGGCAATACAATGGCACTAAATTCATATCTCTCAATAGTTACCCTGAATGTTAATGGGCTAAATGCCCCAATCAAAAGACACAGGGTATCAGAATGGATAAAAAAACAAAACCCATTTATATGTTGCCTACAAGAAACTCATTGTAAACCCTAAGACACCTCCCTACTTAAAGTGAAGGGGTGTAAAAGACTTTACCATGCTAATGGACATCAGAAGAAAGCAGGAGTGGCAATCCTTATATCAGATCAATTAGATTTTAAGCCAAAGACTATAATAAGAGATGAGGAAGGACACTATATCATACTCAAAGGGTCTGTCCAACATGAAGATCCAACAATTTTAAATATCTACGCCCCAATGTGGGAGCAGCCAACTATATAAACCAATTAATAATAAATCAAAGAAACACATCAACAATAATACAATAATAGTGGGGGACTTTAACACTCCCCTCACTGAAATGGACAGATCATCCAAGCAAAAGATCAACAAGGAAATAAAGGCCTTAAATGACACACTGCACCAGATGGACATCACAGATATATTCAGAACATTTCATCCCAAAGCAACAGAATACACATTCTTCTCTAGTGCACATGGGACATTATCCAGAATAGATCACATCCTTGAGCCTAAATCAGGACTCAACCGGTATCAAAAGATTGGGATTATTCCCTGCATATTTTCAGACCACAATGCTCTGAAGCTAGAACTCAACCACAAGAGGAAGTTTGGAAAGAACCCAAATACATGGAGACTAAACAGCATCCTTCTAAAGAATGAATGGGTCAACAGGAAATTAAAGAATTGAAAAGAATCATGGAAACAAATGATAATGAAAATACAACGGTTCAAAATCTGTGGGACACAACAAAGGCAGTCCTGAGAGGAAAATATATAGCGGTACAAGCCTTTCTCAAGAAACAAGAAAGGTCTCAGGTACACAACCTAACCCTACACCTAAAGGAGCTAGAGAAAGAACAAGAAAGAAACCCTAAGCCTAGCAGGAGAAGAGAAATCATAAAGATCAGAGCAGAAATCAATGAAATAGAAACCAAAAAAACAATAGAACAAATCAACGAAAGTAGGAGCTGGTTCTTTGAAAGAATTAATAAAATTGATAAACCCCTGGCCCGACTTCTCAAAAAGAAAAGAGAAAGGACCCAAATAAATAAAATCATGAATGAAAGAGGAGAGATCACAACTAACACCAAAGAAATACAAACTATTTTAAGAACATACTATGAGCAACTCTACACCAAAAAATTTGACAATCTGGAAGAAATGGATGCATTCCTAGAAACATATAAACTACCACAACTGAACCAGGAAGAAATAGAAAGCCTGAACAAACCCATAACCAGTAAGGAGATTGAAACAGTCATTAAAAATCTCCAAACAAACAAAAGCCCAGGGCCAGACGGCTTCCCGGGGGAATTCTACCAAACATTTAAAGAAGAACTAATTCCTATTCTCCTGAAACTGTTCCAAAAAATAGAAATGGAAGGAAAACTTCCAAACTCATTTTATGAGGCCAGCATCACCTTGATCCCAAAACCAGACAAGGATCCCATCAAAAAAGAGAGCTATAGACTGATATCCTTGATGAACACAGATGCGAAAATTCTCACCAAAATACTAGCCAATAGGATTCAACAGTTCATTAAAAGGATTATTCACCACGACCAAGTGGGATTTATTCCAGGGCTGCAAGGTTGGTTCATCATCTGCAAATCAGTCAATGTGATACATCACATCAATAAAAGAAAGAACAAGAATCATATGATACTCTCAATAGATGCTGAAAAAGCATTTGACAACGTACAGCATCCCTTCCTGATCAAAGCTCTTCAAAGTGAAGGGATAGTGGGCACATACCTCAATATCATCAAAGCCATTTATGAAAAACCCACTGCAAATATCATTCTCAATGGATAAAAACTGAAAGCTTTTCCGCTAAGGTCAGGAACACGGCAGGGATGTTCATTATCACCACTGCTATTCATCATAGTACTAGAAGTCCTAGCCTCAGCAATCAGACAACAAAAGGAAATTAAAGGCATCCAAATCGGCAAAGAAGAAGTCAAATTATCACTCTTCGCAGATGATATGATATTATATGTGGAAAACCCAAATGACTCCACTCCAAAACTGCTAGAACTTGTACAGGAATTCAGTAAAGTGTCAGGATATAAAATCAATGCACAGAAATCAGTTGCATTTCTCTACACCAACAACCAGACAGAAGAAAGAGAAATTAAGGAGTCAATCCCATTTACAATTGCACCCAAAACCATAAGATACCTAAGAATAAACGTAACCAAAGAGGCCAAGAATATATACTCAGAAAACTATAAAGTACTCATGAAAGAAACTGAGGAAGACACAAAGAAATCGAAAAATGTTCCATGCTCCTGGATTGGAAGAATAAATATTGTGAAAATGTCTATGCTACCTAAAGCAATCTACACATTTAATGCAATTTCTATCAAAGTACCATCCATCTTTTTCAAAGAAATGGAATAAATAATGCTAAAATTTATATGGAACCATAAAAGACCTCGAATAGCCAAAGGGATATTGAAAAAGAAAGCCAAAGTTGGTGGCATCACAATTCAGGACTTCAAGCTCTATTACAAAGCTGTCATCATCAAGACAGCATGGTACTGGCACAAAAACAGACACACAGATCAATGGAACAGAATAGAGAGCCCAGAAATAGACCCTCAACTCTATGGTCAACTGATCTTCAAAAAAGCAGGAAAGAATGTCCAATGGAAAAAAGACAGCGTAAATGGTGTTGGGAAAATTGGATGGCCACATGCAGAAAAATGAAACTGGACCTTTTCCTTATACCACACATGAAAATAGACTCAAAATGGATGAAGGACCTCAATGTGAGAAAGGAATCCATCAAAATCCTTGAGGAGAACACAGGCAGCAACCTCTTCGACCTCAGCTGCAGCAACATCTTCCTAGGAACAACGCCAAAGGCAAGGGAAACAAGGGCAAAAATGAACTATTGGGACTTCATCAAGATCAAAAGCTTTTTCACAGCAAAGGAAACAGTTAACAAAACCAAAAGACAACTGAGAATTGGAGAAGATATTTGCAAACAACATATCAGATAAAGGGCTAGTGTCCAAAATCTATAAAGGACTCAGCAAACTCAACACCCAAAGAACAAAGAATCCAATCAAGAAATGGGCAGAGGACATGAACAGACATTTCTGCAAAGAAGACATCCAGATGGCCAACAGACACATGAAAAAGTGCTCCATATTACTCGGCATCAGGGAAATACAAATCAAAACCACAATGAGATATCACCTCACACCAGTCAGAATGGCTAAAATCAACAAGGCAGGAAATGATAGATGCTGGCGAGGATGTGGAGAACGGGGAACCCTTCTACACTGTTGGTGGGAATGCAAGCTGGTGCAACCACTCTGAAAAACAGTATGGAGGTTCCTCAAAATGTTGAAAATAGAACTGCCCTATGACCCAGCCATTGCACTACTGGGTATTTACCCTAAAGATACAAACTTAGTGATCCAAAGGGGCATGTGCACCTGAATATTTATAGCAGCAATGTCCTCAATAGCCACATTATGGAAAGAACCTAGATGTCCATCAACAGATGAATGGATCAAGGAGAAATGGTATATATACACAATGGAATACTATGCAGTCATCAAAAGAAATGAAATCTTGCCATTTGCAACAACATGGATGGACCTAGAGCGTTTCATGCTTAGCGAAATAAGTCAAGCAGAGAAAGACAACGATCATATGATCTCCCTGATATGAGGAAGTGGTGATGCAACATGGGGGCTTAAGTGAGTAGGAGAAGAATAAATGAAACAAGATGGGATTGGGAGGGAGACAAACCATAAGTGACTCTTAATCTCAGAAAACAAACTGAGGGTTGCTGGGGGGAGGGGGGTTGGGAGAAGGGGGGGTGGGGTTATGGACATTGGGGAGGGTATGTGCTTTGGTGAGTGCTGTGAAGTGTGTAAACGTGGTGATTCACAGACCTGTACCCCTGGGGATAAAAATATATGTTTATATAAAAAATAAAATATTAAAAAATTTAAAAAAAGAAATAAAAAGTATCATATGGCTATGAATAAAATAAATAATTGAGAGTGGGATTTACAGAATAAATGAAAACATGATTGTTAAATTGCACAGGTAATTCAATAAGGGTCCTTAGCCAAATGAAGTCAGTTAGGATAAAGAATATTACTGTAACTGTAAAATAAAGTGAAAAAGAAAAAAAAGGCAACAGAATTAAAAAAAAAAAGATGAGCCCTGTGGTTTTTATTCAAAGGAGAATCATCTTATTTGGGGATTGCAATACTGTGATTGGTAGGAAATTTATATATACAATACATTATAGAAATATACATTTAAATAAATATAATATATATGTATGTACATGTATACATATAGAGTTCTTCAGATTACCGGTACCTGGCTCAGAGTTCCCAAAATCCTTAGAATTTTGAAAATAAAAATAAATGTATACTTTAAGCTGTTAGGTATCAGGGTAAATTGTTATACAGCAAAGACTGAGACAGAAATTGATACCTAGAAGCACAGTGCTGCTGAACAAAAACACGATACAAGCAGTGTTAGGCCTGGGACCAGGAAGCAGGAAGTAGCTGGAAGAGCTGTGAATCAATTGTTAGTGAAGGCGACACAGAACAATAGGTAGGAAACTCTTAGTGAAGTCTGGAAAAACAGCACAGAAATTTCTCGAAGAGAGATTGGAAAAATAACCACTTGTGTTACAGAGTAGAAACACAACTGGCAAACCCTGAACTGTAATAATTTGCAAGACAAGTATACTTAATCAGCTTTTGGGCTTTAGCTAAGGAAATCTCCAGACTGAATGTGAAAATATCCATGGATGCTTATAGATGTGTATACTGAACCTGAGGAAAAGACCACTGCGCTCAAGAAAGCACAGCTTAGTTCTGAGCAAGAGTTTAAGAGGAACTGCCACCTGCAAGGTTTAAAACATAACAGTCTCCCTGGTTTAACTATAATGGGAATGTCTTCCCTTTTCCTCACTGCTTATAACTAGCATCATTTATCACAGATGTGGTGGTACCTATTTAGGATAAAGGAATAATTTCTCTAACTATTTCCTATGTATAGGAGTCTGGAAAGAGCCAGATCACATGCTGTGGTGACTCCTGCAGAGTCCCGAAGTCCTGGCCCCCACCCCCACGAGCCCTCACTTCTCTGCTTGGGAGATCCAAGCATCACACAGACTACTCTTATTTAATTTTCGAGGCTAGTAACAGTTGCTGTGGGTGCCAGACAATTCTTGAAGAGGAGGATGCTCATTTTTAAGAACAGGTGTGTAATGGCTTATTATTCAAAAAATATGGTTCTCAGACCAGCAACACTGTCATCACCTAAAACCTTATTAGAAATGCAGAATCCCAGGCCCTATCTCAGACCAAGGTAGTCAGCCTCAGCTTCATTGTAGGTAGATGAGTTTGGGAAGCACTGCTGAACCTTCTGGTCGAAAGTACAGTGGTCACTATATTAAACACACTTTACAAATTTTTCCAAAGTGAGTTATTGAGGTCTTGTGCTCTGTTAAACTCAGACCCTCTCCTGTGTTGCCACTCAGTGGTTCTACGCATCGTTAAAAGTCCAGCTGCTCCAAATGTGTTAGGTTGACTCATGTAATTACCTATCTTCTGTTGGTTTTTTAATTAGAAACAGCAATTTTGTGGGGCTCGATCTAGTGTTTTGAGAACCATGATACACGCAGAGAACATGAACCATGGAGCCATGTTAGTCTATATCAAAATTCCGTTTTCTGTACTGATTAGTTGTGTGACCTTGGGAAACATTACTTAATTTCCTTGAGTCTCAGTCGCCTTCCTTGGATAAAGGGACAACAACAATTTAATCATATGGTTATTAAGAAGATTTAATAAGGATATTCTGTGATGGCACCTAAAGCAATGGTTGGGGTCATGGTGGAAACTAAATACATGGATGTTTTCCTTATGACTATGACTTGGCTGCCAAAGGGAAATGGATAATCAAGACACTTCAATGAACTTGAAAAAAAAAATCACTATTTGAGAGTCCTGAGTTGCTGCTCTGTAGGTTTTAAGGCAAGATGTGGTATTTTAGATACTCAAGGAAGTATTTGCAGAAAATCTGCTAATGCTTTGTTGATTGTCACTGATTGGTTAGGAAGACCCTCAGTTCTCCTTTTAGGAGACAAGGTCTCTAGTGGATTTATTTTGCCCCATTGTACAAAAGCCCGCCTCATTGGTCTGAAAGAACTGAATTGTTTATCCCTTTTCTTCTCTGTGGCCCCCTTCAGGAAAGTGACCTTCTTTTTTGGAATGTTAGCAATGAACTCAGAGGAAGCTTTACACTGCCAGCTATAGGTTCAGATAAACAGATTTGTATTACTCCACCAAGTAATTCAGAACATTTCATTTAATAAGGCATTTTGCTTAGCTCATGCCAGCTGGCCTAGGTGAATTACAGATTTGCTGTATCATCTGTTTAAGAGAGTAAATTTGATTGTGAACATACATCCACGGTGTCATACTATATCACTAAAGAAAAATCAGGAAGTTGGGGGCTGCCCTAAGAGACATAACAATTTCAACTGAATTAATGTCCCACTGAGATCTTCAAATACCATTCCTCTGAGGCCAGGTTCAAGCATTACTAGAACAATTACATTTCATATTAGATTGCTGAAATTCATGTAGTTTCATGTAAGGGATGAATTAAAATCATCTATTCATTTTATAGTTTAAACAGACCTGATAACAAGAGGAATCTTTTTATAATCATCCATAAAAATAGATTCCACAAAGTGGATGGGTAAGGAAGTTTAAGTCAGAAGAAGAAGAAAAGATTTAAGAAACATATCAGAATTTTCATTCAAAAAGTCTCACTTTCTAAAAGTTATATATAGGAAAGCAGAGACCATCAACATTTGGATTGGGTAGAAATATAGGGTGGTGAGACTATATCCATTGGGAAATAATCTATCAGTTAGCATCTTCCATAACATGGTACCTTTATAAATATGTGCTTTGAATCTGTAATTTAATTACATTTACCATGAGCCTTATTTAGAGAAAATTTACTACTTTTAAGCTCATGGAAGCAACAGAAATCTCTGTTTATTGATGAAGCAGGGTTGTAAGTCCCTCCTAGAAAGATATCATCAAGAGTAACATATGGGAGCACAAACTGGTTACAGAAAATGTGTTATTTACAAAGAGGAGAATACTATCTAAAAATTTAATTTCTACAGGTGAGAAAAAAACAAATAAAACACCTACATCCACATACTCTGCAAGGACATCGAAACTTGCTTGAATTACTATCAAGAGAGCTGTAGCATTTCAAGACCTGACTTGCCAGAGACCCGAATCAGCTTATCCTCACATTCTGGCCTATATAATAAAAAGACAGATCATATTGCGGTTGGCAGAAAATTGGATCAGAGCCACGTTGGATAACCTGAGAGTGAACAAGGAGAACTTACTTAAAACACACGCGCGCGCGCACACACACACACACACAGAGAACAACAATATAGCTGGTCTTTAAAGCACACATGACCATCTTTAAACAGATTCATTAGGTTCCTACATATGGTCTTAGGGGCACAGGAGAGACCATGCCATCTAGTCCAATCACTTGCTTTTTCAGATGAGAAAGTCAAGATGTAGGGTATTTACAGGCTCAAACTCCCAGAATCTTTGGAGAGTCCTGGGTTCTACTCCCTGCTCTGAAATTGCCTTCAGCATTTTATTTTTACCCCCTCAAACCCAATGATGGTAGAAAATACTCATTAGTCATGGACCCCTTGCTTTCCTCACTGTTGACTTTCAGACACACCAGTGTAGAAATTCTTGCCATATTCACATAAAACAGTATTTATTGAATGTTGCTAATATTCCTTCTGTGGGTATTCTCATTTATAACTTGTCATGAGGATATCATTGAGATTACAAATCTGATGTACATTATGTAATTTTAATAATAAACATAAAATAATTACATTATTAAGATAATATAACTATCTGCTATCATGTTATGTAGCTCACTTTGGAAAATGTCCTCTGTTTCTGTCTCCCACAAGTATTTATTTAATGATTAATGACTATAAAATGCTGTGTTAGAGCTATGTCGGAAATATATAAGGATGAATGAAAATATCATCTAGGTTTCCCAGGAGCTTAAAGAAAATCTAATGGAAGATAGAGGCATATACACAAGTGGTGTAAAGCAGAAAATAGAGTGGAATGGAAAAATGTGAGTTGAAGTTGAACTTGACAGTGGATAGCCTCAAGGTTGTCAGGCACTTTCAGTCCACGAATGTCTCACTCTCTGCAAGATGGTACAGAACACACAACTACGGAAAGTGCAGTGAATGAGAGTCATAGTCCCTGCAGGAAATCTGTGGTAGAGAAGTAACTTTTCCATTTTTGTGTATATTTTGATCTCCATTTTACCTTATTCCCATTCAAGGGTTTATCTAGCTGTGCTAATTGCCCTGTTGATGCAGGATGCCAGTGTGTCTTAGCATGTATGACATTCCCCAGAGAGGTGCCAACAGGGCAAAAGAAAACTCAGAGCCCAAAGCCAACCAATGATTTCAAGTCACAAGACTTGGAAAGGTCTCCCTCAACACCAACTCATATTTCTGGGGCAATCAACGTTTTCAACTAAAAAATTAAGCATTCTAGGGGCGCCTGGGTGGCTCAGTGGGTTAAGCTGCTGCCTTCAGCTCAGGTCATGATCTCAGGGTCCTGGGATCGAGCCCCACATCGGGCTCTCTGATCAGTAGGGAGCCTGCTTCCCTCTCTCTCTCTCTCTCTGCCTGCCTCTCCATCTACTTGTGATTTCTCTCTGTAAAATAAATAAATAAAATCTTTAAAAAAAAAATTAAGCATTCTAATCTACCAAGGTTGAACATCTTGATACTTTTGCGTGTTAATATAGGAAGATGGAATTTCCATAGGCTAATTATTTTGCAACCAAAGATTCCTGTTCTCTGACTCAGCCAGATCCCAGACTCTGTTTTTCAACTATTAAAGAAAGGGGAAGTGACAGGATATATTTTTGTTACAAGAGCATATGTTTTCTGGGTTGCGTCCACAATGCACATGGACAGAAGATCTGCCCTGCTCCCACTCCTAGAGCAAATGGGTCCTTACTGCCTCAGACAGCTAGAGTAATGCCTGAGCCCTATTCACCCTGCAGACCGTGCGCCTGTCCCTTGGGAGTATGTAAGTAGAAGCCCACAGGGAAATCCTTTTTGCCTGTCTATCAGCAGTTCTTTCAAAAGTTCTGCCAGCATTACATCAATGGAGCCACAAAACACAAGACATTAATGCTTTGAATGTAACTGGGTGCTCTGGCTAAATTTTATGAAAACACAGAAAATTTAAGGTAGAAAGAAGCTTCCCTAGATCCTCACAGTAGAGGGAGCAAAGGGATCCTAGAGCCCTCCTTGAGGAGGCTGCAGAGAGAGAAAGACAGAAAGAGGGCCAGTGGGTGGGCGAGCATGCAGGGAGTTAGCTGGCAGCCCCAGACAGCTGGTTCTTTGAAATTCCTCCTGCCCTGGATGTGTCTCACAAATGCAATCGGAATTGAACAGCTAAACTCCCTGAGTGCTTCTGGATACAACTAGCAGATACTGTTTTATTCTCCCAAAGAAGCCACTTACTTCCTTTAGAGTTCTGCTGAATTTAGAGATCACGAGAAAAAAAGTTCTACATGGGAAAGGCTATTCCTAGTCCAAGCTCCCACACTATATACCACATCTATGCTGATGCAAAAGAAAAGAGTCCTCTGACCCTCAGGGCATTGGATATGTCCAATAACTTGCCCGGTCATTGTCATTCGCAGAGTTCACCAGGAACAAGAATTTTACCAAGAATGTTCAGACAAGCCTAAGTCTGGGTCTTATCTAGTTATTGCTGTTTTTCCAGCACGTTGATAACGTGTCTATTTTTAATTATGCAAATGCACCCAGAGGCTTTGGTAGTGGGCAAAGGCTTTGTATAAGCCTGAGTATACATAAACATACACATCTATCCTGAGGCTCTTGTCATGTCTTTTTGTCTGAAGCCTTTGCACTCCACCTTCAACAACATTAACACAGTAGCTAAATAGGCCCCACTCTTGGCATTGTTTAGGAATCAACCTCCCAAAGAACCAAAAAACAAAACAAAACAAAACAAAAAACTTCAAATATTCTTATTGGCTCTTTTGCTCTTACTTATATAAGGCAGACCTTTTTCCTTTCCCCAGCGATGTCCACAACAGCCAAACTAAGGAAGGAACCTAGATGACTGTCAGTGGATGAATGGATAAAGAAGATGTGGTGTATATATACAATGGAATACTATGCAGCCATCAAAAGAAATGAAATCTTGCCATTTGCGATGACGTGGATGGAACTAGAGGTTATTATGCTAAGTGAGATAAGTCAATCAGAGAAAGTCAATTATCATATGATCTCCCTGATATGAGGAATTTGAGAGGCAAAGTGGGGGGCTTAGAGGGTAGGGAAGGAAAAAAATGAAACAAGATGGGATCAGGAGGGAGACAAACTATAAGAGACTCTTAATCTCACAAAACAAACTGAGGGTTGCCAGGGAAGGGGGTTAGGGAGAAGGTGGTTGGGATATGGACATTGGGGAGGGTATGTGCTATGGTGAGTGCTGTGAAGTGTGTAAGCCTGACGATTCACAGGCCTGTACCCCTGGGGCTAATTATACATTATATGTTAATTAAAAAATTAAAAAAATAAAGATATTAGGACCTTCTCCTTTAAAGGCTTTTTAGAGGACAGAATTCATAAGGTTGTGCTGAATCTCATCCAAGTCCCAAAAGATTTCATTAATAAATCACCTGAGTTATAAGGCCATTCCAAAGCATGGATTATAAGAACGGTTTTGCTATTACGCCACATCCAGATCTCATAGAAGATACTAAGTTCTAGTATGGTAGCTGCCTTGCCAAGAATGGTGGGGCTCTCAACTGGTCCTCTTCTTTGCCTTCCTCATCTGATAGTGGGGTCAGGATACCTTGTGGGATCTGATGTCACTATGGATCTTTAGGATACATGTGCTTTGTGATGCCTTTCTTTCTTTCTTTTTTTTTTTTTTAAGATTTTATTTATTTATTTGACAGAGAGAAATCACAAGTAGACGGAGAGGCAGGCAGAGAGAGAGGAAGGGAAGCAGGCTCCCTGCCGAGCAGAGAGCCCGATGCGGGACTCGATCCCAGGACCCTGAGATCATGACCTGAGCCGAAGGCAGCGGCTTAACCCACTGAGCCACCCAGGCGCCCCTGTGATGCCTTTCTTATAGGTCACCCCATTGTACAGATATCTCTACTTCAAAATTACCAGGCCTGTGATTTCTTCCCTTTCTTGATTCATACCTGGATAGACAACCAGATGTGAATTTAAATGAGAATTAAAACTGTTAAATGCATGACCCTATTTGAGCAGCAGTCACATACTTTGCTGACCTTTTGAGGGCAAACGGTGAGAATAAAAGAACTCTCTGGAATGTATGTGCATGTAGCAGGTAGCCTAGTTCATGGCATGATTTTAGGAATGCAAAGAAAGCAATGGCTTGCCCAAACTTCTCCCACCTAACAACTGATTCTTAAGATTCAGCTGTTTATCACTCATAAGCTTAAAAATCTGGGGGCACTTGGGTAGCTCAGTGGGTTAAGCATCTACCTTGGCTCAGGTCATGATTCTGGGGTCCTGGGATCGAGCCCTGCATCGGGCTCCCAGCTCAGCTGGAAGTCTGCTTCTCCATCTGCTGCTCCCCCTACTTATGTTCCTCCTCTCTCTCTCAAATAGATCAATAATAATCTTAAAAAAAAAAAAAAAGTCTGATGTCGCATCTAAAGGACACCACTTAATTTAATGTTCTCAGCCTTGAGTCCACAGAATCCCCAAGATATCTCTGAAAGGAAATCAAGGATGAAGAAATAGCACATCTTTATTCTCACTAATCTCTAACTAAAAGTCAGTATGATTTTTCAATTACTAATGTATGCAACATGCACAGTAATATTAGCAGCCATCATGACTTTGCCACCAATAGAAATGGCAGATGCTATTATATTTGGTTGTTGCAAAAATGGCAAAATATTGTTCACCTTCACCACTATCTAGAACTTATAGTAATTATTATACTGGATGCCAGAACTTTAGTGTGCTACTTAGAGGACACATATTATATTATAAATTTGGTTAGCATTTTATAACTATATTTCAATATAAACAACTTCTACTAGAATATTATTTTAAGGTAGTTAACAACATAATTTTATTCCAAATAACTTTATTATTATTAGTGTATGATATTATTTTAATTTTTTTTACATATTTTAAAAATATTTTAGGTGATGAAAAACACCATTCTGAGAAGGGGTTCCAGAGATATCATTAGGTGTCTTGTTGACATGGCCAATCACACAAAAAGGTTAAATTTAGGAATCACTGCTATAAATCATGATTATTCTTTTTTTCAAATTTTATTTATTTATCTGACAGACAGAGATCACATGTAGGCAGAGATGCAGGCAGAGAGAGAGGGAGAAGCAGGCTTCCCACTGAGCAGAGAGCCCGATGCCGGGCTCCATCCCAGGACCCCGGGATCATGACCTGAGTCAAAGGCAGAGGCTTTAACCCACTGAGCCACCCAGGTGCCCCTAAATCATGATTATTCATTTGCTCTGTATTAGGAAGGAAAGATCTAGAAGCAATCTTCACAAGTAGGAGGGCTACTTTAAGAGAAAATTCATGGATAAAGTACAATATTCTGGCAAGTTAAGATCATCAAAAGACAATCCCGTATTTCACAGTTTATAATTCCCATAGGCCAGGGTCTCCAAAACATTAAAAGGAAACAGCCATTGGACACGCGCTTCTCCAGCCTCCTTACTTATCCTTCTCTTCCTTCCTCTCTGCTACTTATTCAGAGCATCCTATTGTCTACATCCATTATTAAAAGGCAGAAGAAAATAAATCAGGTAGAGATGAGCCAAAAGATTCACAATCTTGGATGATACCAGCTTTGATGAGATATTGATGAAGGCATTAGAATGAAACAGAAACAGAAGCAGAAACATTTTTCCCTCTATCCTCACATCTCAGAAAGTTAAGGACATTTTTCTAAGAACATGAGGCCCATAAGCATCTTCCACATGTCCAGGTGGCCCATAATTCCATTCGCCCATAGCGAGGCTTGGGAAAGCTTGGATCTTTGGGACCACAGACTGGTCCCCAACTCATCAGATTTTTTACAACCACCTCCAGGTGTATTACTTGTCACCCAACAGTTGACCAGTTTCAGTTACTTGAGAAGGTTAAGGCAGCAGGAAGGCACAGTTGTGAACTGGGAAGAGCAAATCTTTGGAACCAACAGATATCATTCGTATAATGGTGGACAAAGTATTTAATCTCTGTCTCCATTTTTGGGCCATTCATATTGGGATACTAAGAACGCCTGCCTCATGGGGGTGTGGTGGGCATTCTGTGAGGAGGCAGTTGTAAAGGATGAGAGATTCTGCCTGGCACACAATAAGCCATCAGAAAATGCTAGACACTATATTATTACTGCTATTAGGCCTGCCCTATTACTCAAGCTCTCTCCCCCTAAGGTCTTCTTCCTGAGAAGCCCTCTAGGTCTCCAAGGAGACTATGGTTGGCTTCTCCATGAGAACACTGATGTCTGGACCAGAGTAGTGCCTCTCAGGTCTGAGAGATAAATGTCACAGATGAATTGGAGACACACTTGTTTCTGCAGGGACCAGGGATCTTACGTTTGCACCACTCATGTCTCCCTATGCACAAATGCAACATGACTTCAGGGCCTCTTGAAAATCCCACCTCAGACATCAGCAATAAAGCCACCTCTGTATTTCAGGTTCTTCTACTGTTGAGTGGGGACAACAGTACATACATTCTATGGTTTCCATAAAAATTAAATATGCAGCACCAAGTATCCAAACCAACCTCATTTCTTCTCCTCAGACTTAAGGTATGACTAGGTCCAATCAGATTTCAGAGAGCATTTCTGCTTCTTATCAAAATCAGCATTTCTCTACGGCAAGATGATTCCTTGTTATTTGGGATGTTCCCTTGCCCCACTAATGTGATAGAAGCAAGGGCAATCACAGTATTCATTGGGCTGGAGATATATATTCTCTGTCTCTCTCCCCAGTGATTAATTTGTCTTTTTCTCATTCACTTTCTATTTGTCTCTCTTTTATAAATGTGCTCTTTCTGTCTTTTGAAACCGAAGGCAATACAATCAAGCCTGAATATCTTCTATTTTCTTGATAACGCCAAATAAAAATGATGAAGATACACTGTTGCTTATACTCAGATACTGAGCTATTGCTAATACAAGCTCCTGTCAGTTTGTATTCATTTGGAGAATCATTTATCTCTAAAACACATCTTTGGATATAAAGTACATTTTCCAAATTTTGGTTCAATAAGCATTTCCCAGTTCACCTTGGAGGGTTGAAATTCAATTTGATTCTGCAAGTATTTACTGAGGACCTCATACATAAGAGACACCAGTCAGATGCACTGTGGGATGGACTATGGAAGTAATGTTTGCAGAGCATGTTCTCAGTTACAAAGTACTTACAGAGAGGTCACCAAAGCTATCAGGACCATGTCTTTGAGTAAAGAACATTACTATTATTCTTTTCAGACTATAAAATTAGGTTATGGACTTCACTAAAAGTCCATCACAGAACTCATACATGCCAGAGGTGTTTCTCAAATCCAAGCCTTCTGATTCCATGGTCTGTGTTCTTCCAAAAAAAGAAAGAAAAACAGAGAAGTTCCACTCAGTGAATACAGAATACATTAGAAATACAGAAATATGACACATGACATCATATAATCGATCAGAATAGTTCAGGCAAGATGCTATAAAATAAAAAGGACCAAAACTTTTCTAAACTTTCCTAGTGGCTTAGGAAGGTTTAATGGAAAATGGTATTTTATTTGGATTTGAAAAAAAAAATTCATGATTTTTATTGTTAGCTGGAAGGAGACCTTCCCAAAAGATGGAGTAATTTTCTTGCCTAAGGTTTGGGGGCATCAAAATGTTTCTTCAGAAATAAATCTGGTTGATACAGATTGGGAAGGGCTGTCAACCCGTAACAGCAGTACTAATAGCGGTAGTAACCCTTTCTAGATAGTCACTAATTATTGACCCAAAACAGACCACCTGGTGATATTTGGAGATGCATCAGGAACACATCCCTCAATGACTCAGCCCCGCACAGAAGCTTCTCAGCTTTGCTGAGGCTACCCTAACCTTTATGAGCCCACTAGCTCCTCACCTGCCAGGTCTATGTCAACAACCATGAAATTGATTAAATCCCACAATACATCTTCGAGCAGTATGTTCATTTTATGAATGTTTATCTAAAGAATGATACTGAGGAGTGAAGAAAAGGTGTAGAGGAGAGTAATGATCTAGATAAAGACATTATGGTTCTTTTTTTTTTTAAGATTTTATTTATTTATTTGACAGACAGAGATCACAAGTAGGCAGAGAGGCAGGCAGAGAGAGAGAGAGAGAGAGAGAGGGAAGCAGGCTCCCTGCGGAGCAGAGAGTCTGATGCGGGGCTCGATCCCAGGACCCTGAGATCATGACCCGAGCCGAAGGCAGCAGCCTAAACCACTGAGCCACCCAGGTGCCCCAAGACATTATGGTTCTTTATATGTCATAAAGATAGCATGATCCCTTTGGTCATACCTTACCATAGGTAGAGAGTTCCTCAGTTTCTTCATGGACAATATTTGTTATTACTTTTTAAGACTTCCTCCAGTCTTCCTCTCATCGAACCCAGTGCCCTCTGCTTTGGAATTAATCTTCCTTGTGTTTCCTACAGTTCACTTATTCATGAATTATTTGGAAACAAAATTTATGGGATTACAGAGAGTTTGACTAGATTTGTGCTCTTCAGCCACATTCTCCCCACTGTTGCACACGAAGAATTCAAAGAAGGAACTGTAGTGAAATAGATCCTCTTATTGGCATTCGTCACAACAGAGAGAAGACGGTTCTTAATTAGATTATTAGTAGCAGTAGTAGAAAATAAAGGGAACACGTAAAATATAGTAAACATAGTAGTATACCATCTTACAAAATTTAGCACTAGGTTTGTAGTGGGACTACAAACTGACTGGGACCATAACATCTGTCCCAGTTTCTCAATAAAGATCCTGGGGAGAAAAAGCAAAATAACATATATACAAGGAGAGAAAAGATGATTAATTGTAGACACATCAGATTTGAGATGATGACTGAACATTCATGGAGAGATGGTTCTTGCAAGTGAGGGGTGAAAGGCATGGTTAATTGATATAATAGACAGAATAAGTGGACAGACACCAGAAGCAGAAGAAAAGTGGTCTGAAGGCAGAACTAGGTGAGATTTACACTAAATGATTTACGCTAAAGGGATAAGGATAGTAGATAGCAAGTGAAGGTCAGAGAGAAAGGGTGGGGGAGGATAGAGTAATTCAGTGTCCTGGAACCTAGCAAAAGTGGAAATGAACAAATAGACAAATGCCATGGAGAAAGCAAGGAGGGTAGGCTTGAGAGAGACCCAGAGTTTGTGGCTGGGGCATCAGTGCTAATTCCTAAAAGAGAAGAGTAATGCAGGAGGGGCGTGGCTTGAAGCTACCCTACCCAGGGTGGAACAGGAAGTGGGAGCTATGGAACCAGTAGAAGGCCCACATGACCATTTCAAATCCTCCTTTTATTTTGAGAATTTGAAATGATATAAGGTGTGTCGCTCTTCTTGGTTACATTGCATCCATATCATCTCAGTAAATTAATAATTGCCCATAATGATGATTTAACACTAAAAAAGTACCTTGCATCAGGGAGGAATTCAGTGTGGGAATGACTGCATCTGATGACTCATCTAGGAGTTGGAGTCAAGAATAGGCTAACCATGAAGGACCTTAATTTAAGTTACTTAGAAACAGAGATGTAATCTACTGGCATGGCAGCCCATTACTAGGTGGGTAAGCTTATTTTTCCAATCATCTACATCTTCTTACACTTCTTTTGTGTCTGTTTACATCTTCTTGCACTTCTTATTTTGTGTCTGCTGAGTGCTGGTCAGAGAGAGCAGACTGGTCACCAAACAGACTCCATCACCATGTCCAAAAGCTCTGCAGACAATATGCATGCATCTTCTGAGAGCATTCAAGCTCGGCTGAAAGAGGAAACTACTGAATGGACCCTTCCAGAGTCCTTCAGGACTCCTACTTCCTGAGCTTCTGATAAAAATTATTCTCTGTTCGTCTCACCTGCAGGGGATCCATCAGAGATGGCACCAGTATCCCTAATTCTCCCTTTGATCTCCTGTCCAGAGCTAGGACTCTGGATTAATTTTACCAGAGACAACCATTTAAACATGGCACTGTAGAGCCACAGCATTATCCTTTCTTTTCCAACTTTCCATATGGGAAACATATATCTTTTCTTGCATTTTATTAAAGTTTCAATCAAATGCATGCCACGTTAAATGTTTGCGGCTCTACAGCGAATGCATTTTGGCTGTTTAAAAATCAGCGAAGATTTACAGTGTAATTCCGTTGCTGAAGTTATTCATGACAAAGCCAAGGCAAAGCCAAAAGTCTTCATAAATACGGTGAAGTGTAATTTTTATTTAGACATCCAAGCACGAGGAACAATAGAGTTCTGGGTGGCATATGGGGTATAAGCTTTCATAGTTTGCAATTCATTCTAAAGGATCTATGATCTCGAACATATAAAAAGCTCCTGCTTCTGTCTGTGAAGGTTAACACAATTTATGGGGCTTGAGCACAGGCCTGGAATGTCTCACATCCACAAAGATGTTGGAAGCAGCATCATGAGGAAGCTCACTTTCCCTTTGTGCATCAGAAGAGTATATAAGTTTCGTCTCTGTTAGAGATAATAACAGAGTCTGTTCTATTTAAATTAATTATCAATCCTCTAAAGACGGGTACTAAAAATATCTTGGGGTTATATGTTTTTGTAGAGAACAGGGACTTCTTTTTTGTTTTTGTGTTTTTTTAATAGTCAAGTTCATACCTGAAAGCTATTCTTTCATTTAACAGGTATCTACTGAACACTAACTATGTGCCAGGAACTCTGCTGGAGGTTAGGACTATACAGAACACATTCCTTAAAGGTTTTATTTAACCCTTCAGCTGCCTCTTTGTCTGTAACAGGCAACCTATTTAACCTATGTAATCTTTCATCAAAATCAACTTCTCAATTGCTTTGTTTTCCATTCTTGAGCCCTTCTGCCTTTACAAAAATCTCTCCCATGTGTAGATGCCTGGAACGCAGTGTCACAGGGCAGATGTGTTTTCTGTTTCGGCCATATGCCGTCCATCACATGGGCATGTCCATATTTCATCTCGGACATCCGTATTATAGGATACGCTCATGCCTTACTGTAACCTTGGCTCACTTCCAGCATGGCTGCTTTCTGTTTCTCAGCACAAAAATCTCTGTGGTTTGGCTTATTATGTCCCAGATGTATTCATTTGGATTCCTTCCCTCAGGAAGCCTGGGGTCGCAGTGTGGTAGAGTCTGAGACAAATGCTCAGTATTTCCTGTAATGAGTCCTGATTCCAGCTCACAATGCTGTCACTTACCCCTCATGGAGAACTGTATCTGCCAGACCGTTATTTCCCTGCTGAAGCTGCTCCCTGCAATTGTATCTGGGAGGCTTCCTACCCTAGCTTTTGGTGAGGCATTCAGATGAACCTATTTGAATTTCATGGTTGGGGAAATTTATTCATGAAACCTGGACTTATGCCTTGATTTGTCCATTGATCTTAGGTCTTTGCTGACAACCTGTATACAGTAGCCCAGAAGCTAAGGCTTAATTATACTCTTTACGGAGAAGTGAGCTGAGAACAGGAGAGATGGAACAAAACATGCCTGTCTGCGAGCATCCAGAAGGTAGAACTTTCCAGAAGAGGCCTTCAGGGTATCCTACTAGTCACAGAAGAGTGACTTTATATGGATTTATATGGATCAAAATAATCAGAATAATTCTTTAGTGTGGAAACTCAATGTGACCCAGCTCATAGGCTTGGAAGTGCTAATCTGCCCTCCAATACCACTCTGAGATCACAAGTGATCTCCTTTCTCTGTCCCACCACATTTTTGTCTGCACAGGTAGAATAAAGTGAGTGGATTCACAGAGTCCCAGAGGCAAGACGGCGGGGTCCATGGAGGCATGATGGATGCTCGAAAGAAACACTCTTTCATAAAGACAGGTGGACCGCCCTGCCGGTCCAACGTCTTAATGAATAGAACACGGCCGTTTCTCCCTTTAATGTAATGTGTTTAAAGAGTTCTCAAAATGAACATCACACAACCTTTCATTAGACCTGCAAGTTTATTTCTCAAGCCTGAATTCTTAAATCCAAAAAAAAAAAAAAAAAAGTTAGGTAAGATGGTATGTCCAAGTTACTAATTGAGTTAAGCCTAGGCTGAGTTTAATAGAATGAAAATATATTTAACAGTAGAGTAAGAGGGGAAAAATGCCAGCCAAATCATGAATCCTGTTCCAAAGATAAAGTGTTATGACAAAGCTCATGTTAATTTAACTAGGCTCTCAATAAACTATTCAGTAGGCAGGCAGCAACCACAATCTGCCAGTTGTTATTTTAGAGCTGAAAGACCCTTATTCCCTAACTATAAAATTAAAAAAAATGTATGTATAAATGTGTATGTTTGGGTGGACAGTTTTATGTGGGGATCACATTAAATGAGGCTGATATATAATTCAATAACCGGCACGCGGTCTCAACTGTGACATAGCACAGATGCCCAACACGTGTGCCAACGGGAAAAATAGCCCTTTCTCCCACCCACTCAGATTCCCCTGGAAAGAAATGTGTCTCTCTACAATGTGAAACAGAGAACGGGTGTGGCAAAAAGAACACAGTTGCCAGACAGGGCCAAGGAGAAGCCGTATCTCTCAAAATGCTAAAAGGGTAAGATCCATTCACTAGAAGCAACAGCTGGGAATTTGGTTAGATAGTCGTATTGTGAAAAGAAAAGACCACGTTACAATGGCCCTTTCTGTTTATATTGGCTCCATAGAAAATTCTGAGTTGAAAAAGACAAAGTGGAGTGTAAGCAACACTGTGGCTCCGTTTGCATGGTGTGCTCATGGGGCCTCATGGGGCACAGGATGCCTCTAAGGATTGCAGAGTGGAATTACTGCTGAGTTGTTCATCTTTCTCTCCAGGCTTGTAAACTTCCTCCCAAACAGGTCCTTCACTCCCTAGCTCTGAGCACAGAAGACATTGGCTATATACTGGCTAATTCGTTCTCTCTCATTCACTTTATAAATAATCTGTTCCAATTATTTCTCTTTTCCTTTGTCCTTCCTTAATTTAGTCTGTCTTACATATGCCTTTGCTTAGGGCATTTGAGTGTGCCTGTATTTAAGAAGAGGGCAAAGATAACTTGTCTAAAGAGCGCTGTCACTTCTAGTGCTTCTCCCCCCATACCTGATCATTCCACTCATGTAGAGATATGAAGTCCTATAAAGCTCTGTTCTAATGAAGTCTCCTAGGCATTCTCTGCTAAGTACCTGGTAAGGTGTCAGAACGAGGCCAAGAGAATAGTTTCTACTTATTTTCTGTGTGGCCCTTACTATTGTCCTCCATTAATGCCCTCCAGTAATTGCTCTTTTCCTATTTTAGGGTCTTTGCTATCTTTTGGAGGCCCTAAGCATTTGCATGTGCTCTGGTATTTAGAACAGTACTTGTTAGCTGAACTCTGTGGGGGTTTGTTTCCATCAATGTGGACACAGAACCCAAGGAAGGACGGTATTCTGCCCCATCACTTTCTCAGTCTTCATTCTGGGTGATCTATGTTATTTTATTAACAGTGTTCATTTTTGGTCTGCTGTTTTGATTGCAATTTTTGAGATTATACATACCTTCCACAATAACAAAATTATAAATGCCATGACTTTTTTTTTTCAGCTTCATTAGGTATCTTTTATATCTGTCCAATCCCTCTTTACCCTAAGCCGATCTATTTCTACAGGAGTCTGGAGACAGGCATGACGAGATTGGGGGGGTTTAAGAGAAAGGTTTCTGTTTAACAGTTTTATTTCTGATGGCATGTAGACTTCAGATCTGCTAGCATGGTCTCATTCTCATAAAAAGACAGTTTGAACCCAATGTGAACAAACCCATTCAGAAGAGATTTGAGTTTGCTCAAACTCTTAGAATACTTTGAACAACCTTGCCAGTAAACATTAGAAAGGATGCTTAAATAATCATTAGAGAAAAGAGAATTAGATCAAAATATGATACCTCGGGGCGCCTGGGTGGCTCAGTGGGTTAAGCCTCTGCCTTCGGCTCAGGTCATGATCTCAGGGTCCTGGGATCGAGTCCCGCATTGGGCTCTCCACTCAGCAGGGGGCCTGCTTCCCTCTCTCTCTCTGCCTGCCTCTCTGTCTACTTGTGATCTCTCTCTGTCAGATAAATGAATGGGGTCTTTAAAAAATATATATATGATACCTCTATTCACCTGCAGGAAAGGCTGAAAGGAAAAGACAAACAATACCAAGTGTCGGCAAGGTGGTAGAACAGTTGAATTCTCGTTCACCATTGGTGGGAATAAAAATCAGAAAAATCACCTTGGAAAATGATTTGGCAAAATCTGTCAAGCTGAGTATGTGCTTACCTTTTGACCTGGTGATCTCAGTTCCAGGTGTTTGCTCAATAGGAAGACATATTTAATTGTGTCATGACAATACTATTGAGCATAACCTCCAAGGAGTCAAACACTTCATACAATGGAGCAGGATACATGATGAGAACAGAACCAACTGTTGCTTCAGGCAATAACATGGATGAATTTAAAAACATCTCAAAGCCAAAAGAATACAACTATACTTTGAGAACAAGTAAACAAACAAATCACGTAGGTGTTAGAATTCAGGATTTTAGTTACTTTTAGAGGATAGTCCCTGGGGGGAGATAAGCAAGGATTTCAGATTGTCTGTAAAGCTTCAGCTCTGAATCTGGGTTCTGGTGACACGGGAAGGCTCATTTTGTGTGGAATTATGCAGAATAAGCTGTATAAGCACGATCTGTGTGCTTTTCCACTGGCACATTATACTTCAGTAAAAACTCTACTTGAAAGAAAAGAAAATTTATCATTTAGATGTTTACTAACAAGTCCACTAGCTGTAAATAAAGGAACCTGTTGATGAAGTGTTAAAAATTAATGGTTTATGCAATAACACTGAGGCCATATACTTTGTTTTCTGTAAAAAGGAACCTAGTGAATGATACCAGAAACCCTTACATGTTTCTAAAATTATGTTTAAAATAACAGGCATGCAAGTAACAAAACTAATTATATTTTACTTTTTTCAGCATTTTGAAAGAGATTGGTTTTCACTTTCTTCTTGAAACTTCTATGTTTTTCCTGTTCTGGAGGAGGAAATGGAAGGAAAAGATATTTCTTGGCTCAAGATTCTTAGAAAGTCTCTAAGAATAGAAAGATTAGCCTCACAGTCTCACTGGCTTAGCAGAAATTTTCAGAAATCAAGGGGAGTTACAAAGTGAGCCTTTAACCCCTAATTTAACATATTTCCCTGCCCATGTGTGGGCCACCATCAGTCATGCTGGCTCATTTTTAATTCTTTACACACACATGTAATGAGTAACATAAAATGCCTCTACCTTCAAACTATGACATTACTGTCTGATTTACCAAGGTTCAAGAAAAGAAGAAACCACTTAGTGGTGAATAAATCATCCAAACTAAATCTTTTAATTTAATCTGATTCTTCTGCAGTCGCATTGATATGACAGAAATGAACTCTTCTAAAAAAGTAAAAATGACAGTAATTTTAAAATGGTTTATAAAACAATTACAAAACATGTAGAAAGAATCTCAGTCTAACTAAATGGCATTTTTAAAAAAATGAAGACAGCATTGCTGTTTCTATCAATGAATAGCTGATTGATTGCAAATGATACGTACCTATTATTAATGAGACCTGACAATTCCATTAGACTAATATGCAACCACTGCACTTTTAACTCTCTTGATGAGCTTATCACTCATTTTTTTTCCCCCAGAGCTCAGGAATACAACACAAAAGCAGGAGTATTTAGAAGGTTAACTGAAGTTACAAATTTAAGGAGTACAAGGACGGTTTCTCTCCTTCTAGATCAAATGATAACAAAGAATGTTAGGGCCGCTTATCAGGAGTTATGTGGTCATTTCACAAGTAATCCATTAGTCAATTTTTATTCTGTTTGAACAGCTACATTTTAGTTAGCCAATATATTGAATATTAGTCCATTTTGCCTAATCTCTTAGAGCCAGCTGCTTACACCATTCAAACAAACCCGAGACCAAGAGTCCATGAGATGAAACTCTATTTTATCCAACTTAAAGAGAGCAATGCCCCCCCAATTTACGATCTCCTAACTAATTTGGGTTAAATATGTTGGCCATGAGAGTCAGTATCTCCCTGCTCTTGAACAAATCACTCTATCACTAAGAAGCCTGGTTTTCATGCTCTGAGTACAGAAGTGTTTTTTGTTTTTTTGTTTTTTATTTGTCAGAGAGAGAGGGAGAGAGAGCGAGCACAGGCGGACAGAATGGCAGACAGAGGCAGAGGGAGAAGCAGGCTCCCTGCCGAGCAAGGAGCCCGATGTGGGACTCGATCCCAGGACGCTGGGATCATGACCTGAGCCGAAGGCAGCGGCTTAACCCACTGAGCCAGCCAGGCGTCCCTACAGAAGTGTTTTTAAGAGGCTGAAGTAATGATACAAGGTCATTTCAAATGACAACTTATTTCCATACGGCTACATGTGTGAGGGTCCGAGTAAGGACTCCATTAAGATAACTGCAGAAAATATGAGGAAAGCACATGCGTTCGTGACTCTGACAGTACCCAATACTGTTTGACAAATACCAAATTTATTTATCTGTGATGGGTAAAATACAAAAACTTTCTTCTATACATAAGTGACAATTCTAAATGATTCTTCCACATGACAGTCTCACTTGAGCTATATTTGTATACTTGTCACTTTCATGGAAATGATAAATTGAACTTACTGAAAATACATTCCAGGAAAACTTAATTACCTACTCATTGACTGTCTTGAAAAAAATACTTGCTGAGTACTTATTCTTTACCGTGCTAAGTTCTTGGGAGGGAAACACCAAATGAGACTTCATCCAACACTAAAGGAGTTGAAAAAGCATTAGTGGAGGGCCTGGGTGGCTCAGCTGGTTAAGTAACTAACTCTTGATCTTAGCTCAGGTCATGATCTCAGGGTCCTGGGATTGAGTCACACCAGGCTGTGTGTTCAGCAGGGAGTTTGCTTGAAGATTCTCTCTCCCTCTCCCTGTGCCCTAACCCCCTCTCACTCTAAAATAATTAAGTAATTCTCAAAAATCAAAGCATTAGTGGAGAAAGACATCTAAACTTGCCTTTGGTTATAGACTATATTCATTTGTTTGCGTTGCTGCTAATATGAAGAATGTAAGAGAAGCATTTAAGAAATATACAGGCATGCCAAGAAAGCAGCCATCTCCAAGGAATGGAATAACCAGAGATGCTTTCGGGGAGTAGACATGATCCAGGAGTTTCCAACATCAAGGTCTATAAGGGACAGGAAAGTGCCAAGAATGAACAAAGTGGAGGAGACTTTTGTAAGACAAAGGGGAGTGGTAGAGACTATAGAAAAGTAGAGAATGTACACTCTTTTTAGAATGCAAAACCTTTTTTTAAATTATTTATTTAAATCTTTGAGAGAGAGCGAGCATGAGCAGGACAGGTAGAGGGAGAGAGAATCAGAAGCAGATTTCACCCTGTGTGGATCCCTATTATGAATTGATCCCATGGGCATGAGATCATGACCTGAGCCAAAACCAAGGGTCCAGTGCTTAACTGTACCAGATGTCCCCCAAACCTTTCTTTAATTCTGTGGATTATTACCATATATAAGGATCTTTATATGGCAATGTTTTCTGATGGCTTAAGAGAAACCAAAAATCAGGAATTTTATGTGCAATTTCTATTTTTTAATTTTGCAAAATTTTATATGTATATGTATAATTTATATGTATACTTAAAGATATAATTTATAAAATTATATAATACACAAACTGATTATATTCTAGATATAAGTTCATATATATACATAAAAGCCATATAGATATATGAGGAACTATATATGTGTGTGTTATATATATAATATACCTGATCTATAATCAGATTATTAGAACAAAACACTGGTTGTATTGACCATTTATTAGTGCTTTTTCCAAACTCTGTATTATGTAAATTCTGCTCAGTTTGAAAAGGTGACTTGTTGATTAAGTGGTTATTGTATTAGAACCCCAGGGAATAATCGCTCTTCTCAGTTTGCAAACCATTGGTATTTCTGTTTTAGGAAATCTATGGAATTATTTTATTATTCTACTTGCTAGATTTTAAAAACTTTATCTTCCAGAATTTATCTTTTTTTGTTGTTGTTGTTATTTGTATTCATTTTCAAGAAAACTTTTCTTGGGGCACCTGGTGGCTCAGTGGGTTAGGCCTCTGCCTTTGGCCAGGGTCGTGGTCCCAGGATCCTGGGATCGAGCCCCGCGTCAGGCTCTTTGTTCAGCAGGGAGCCTGCTTCCCTTCCTCTCTCTGCCTGCCTCTCTGCCTGCTTGTGATCTCTGTCTGTCAAATAAATAAATAAAATCTTTAAAAAAAAAAAAAGAAAACTTTTCTTATCTCAGTACTTAAAAAAAAAAAATATTTTATTTATTTATATAGAGGGAGAGAGGGGAGATGGACAGAGAGAACCTTAAGCACGCTCCACACGGAGGGCAGAGCCCAGTGCCCCAGTGCGGTACTCAATATAATGACCCTTAGATCACGACCTGAGCAGAAACCAAGTTAACTGACTGTACCATCAAGGTGGCCCTCAGTACCCTTCTTATCTAGCCCCAGTTCCTGTTCATGGAGGCAACTGAATTTCTAATGGTATCTGTATACATGTTATCTATAGCTTGCATATAAATATATATATATACACACACAAATTTGTATATATATTTGTACATATATATATATACAAGTATATAATTTACAAATATACAAATATATAAATATGTGTATATATATATATAAATTTAGTTTATCTTATAATTTCTAAGGATACACATATGTATGCATACTTTTCTTCTTGTTTTGGAGTTTTCTTCTACTATTTTCATTGACTCTCTTTATTCTGATTTCTTTTCTTATGCCCCTTCATCTTTGTCTTTCATATTAGAAACTTTGTTTAAATGTCTGGTAATCCTTGACTATTCTTTTGTATGTACTGGGAAGTGAAGCAATGCAAAGATGTTTATAAATTCTATTTGCATCGGTAGGCTCTGTCAAACCCTTGTTTTAGAGTAAATTTGCAGAGCACTTTCATTTGGTAACTCTAAATCTATAGATTTTTGTCTTGTGTCCCAGTCAGTTCCCTTGAAAATTCTTTAGTCCAGAGGTTAGCAAACTTTTTCTATAAAAGGCCAGATAGCAAGGCTCTATCAGCTCCATAACCTTTGTTACAACTATTCTAGTTGCTCTTGCAACACAAAAGCAGTCATAGAAAATACATAAATGAAGGGTGTGGCTATGTTGCAATAAAACTATATAAAAACAGGCAGCAGACCACTCCTTCTAACCCTTATCATTTTTTAAAGATTTTATTTATTTAGGGGCGCCTGGGTGGCTCAGTGGGTTAAGCCGCTGCCTTAGGTTCAGGTCATGATCTCAGGGTCCTGGGATCGAGTCCCACATCGGGCTCTCTGCTCAGCAGGAAGCCTGCTTCCCTCTCTCTGCCTGCCTCTACATCTACTTGTGATTTCTCTCTGTCAAATAAATAAATAAAATCTTTTTTAAAAAGAGATTTTATTTATTTATTTGACAGAGATCACAAGTGGGCAGAGAGGCAGGCAGAGAGAGAGGAGGAAGCAGGCTCCCTGCTGAGCAGAGAGCCTGATGCAGGGCTAGAGCCCAGGACCCTGAGATAATGACCTGAGCTGAAGGCAGAGGCTTTAACCCACCCCGGAACCCCTCCAACCCCTATCTTAATGTCCCATGTACTATAAATTCAACTGCAAACACTCAGAGTCTAGTGAAAGAAGGAAACCAAAGACATCTCTATTTAGTATACCATCTTGCTCTGAATCCTATTTTTAATAAGATATCCCTTCCTCAGCTGTAAGTAGTGTTTCCAAGATTCAAGAGCCTCCACCAATCTCCATGAAGTAAATTTCCAGTCTTTGGCCATGAAGAGTGAGGAAGAGTAGCAACTCTATAGAATGTGGCATATGATCTGAAAGTCACTAAAACAACACACCTGTTCTCAACATCACCTGCTCCCCTACTAGTTGCTGTACCTGGTGCCTTCAATTTTCAAGTCTTTCCAAGGTGCTAAATCATCAATGTGCCTGGAGCTGGCCTCCCCCATCTCTGCTTTACCGTTTTCTCTGGTCTTTAGCACCATTCGTAAGTCAATAACCATTCATCCAAATGCTTTCTGGTTTCCAGTTTGTGTTGCTGTGTTTGTCTCTCCCTGTTTTCTTTGTACTTTCAGGCTTTTGATTTCCAAAAACTCCTCATTCCACATTTTAGTAGGATCTGGGTTAGGATTAGCAGTAGATATGTGTGATGATTTTTCCATATTCAATTGGTAGTCTTCAGAAAGTGTGTGTGTATATATATTCTGTGAGTATGTATGTATATAGAGATAGAAAGATAGATACAGATATAGATACACAGATATATTCTAACCTTTGATATTCTGATCTTAATTTAATGCCATTCAGTTGCAAGTATATTATCATTAGAGTCAAGCACAAGACTTTATCCACAGATTTACTTGGTAATATCTTAAAGCCCATAGAAGACATCTGATCTCTGCTGCCTCTGAAATATGAGATGTTTTATAGTTTCTACTCTTCAAAATGTCCCAGTTTCCATCTAGGAAAAAAAAAAACATAAACAAAAACAAAAACAGAGTACTTTAAGGTAGGGTAAGTATGCTTTTATGTATTCATCCACTCTAAGGAATTTCTACCTTTCCTCCTGGCCTCCAGGTTACTGCAATTCCCTACTCAACAATTCTTGCACAAAGTGGGGAAAATAATTTTATATCTTTACCACAGGATGTTCCTCTAGATATGGGAAAGGAGTGTTTCTATTAATTTATAATGTAAATCATGGGGTTCCTGGGTGACTCAGTGGGTTAAAGCTTCTGCCTTTGGCTCAGGTCATGATCCCAGGGTCCTGGGATCAAGCCCCGCATCAGGCTCTCTGCTGAGCAGGGAGCCTGCTTCCCCCTTTCTCTCTGTCTGCCTCTCTGCCTACTTGTGATCTCTCTCTGTCAAATAAATAAAAAAATCTTCTAAAATGTAAATCAAATGGACGAGTATCCATTCCACTGTGGGAAACCTTGAGTCTTCCTCATGTAACTCTCATCTCTGCCCATCTCTTTTGTGGATCTTATTCCCTTCATGATCTCTTGTTTCTTGTGATTCCCCTTCTATGTCCAGTCCTTTTGATCTATAACTAGTAAGACTCATTATCTTTCTATTTCTGGGAAGCACATTAGCACAACCTTAGTGGCTTGATTCAGCACCCAAACATTAGCTCACGTTTTGTAGATCCCAATGAGCTTGAATAAATTCATGCTCAAAACTGAAATCAAGGTGTTGGCTAGACTTGGCTGCCATGTGGAACTCCGTGAAAGAATTCACTTTCAAGCTCATGCATATTGGTGGCAGAATTCAAAATGTGGGTGCAGGACTAAGGTCCCAGTTTCCTTGCTGGTTCTCATCCAAGTGCCACTCTCAAGTCCCCAGAGGGATCCATATTCCTTCTCATGGGACCCCACTCATCTTGGAAGGAATCATGCCACCCTGAGTCCCCCTCAGGCTTGATGTTTCTCTGACTTCCTTTTCTTCTACCAGGCAGAGAAAGCTCTTTGCTTTTATGTGCCAGAGTGATTAGGTCAAATTTACCTTGATCATCTCCTCATCTTCAGGTCAATGAGATAACCGAAGTACAGGGATAGTATTTTGGAATAAAAGTGAATTCTGTAGATGAGGCTGGGATGCCCTCAAGCAGACACTTTGGAAATCCCACCTATCATGCTTCTGTTCACTCTGCCCAAGTGCCATCAATGTCGGGACAATGTGAGTTTGCTCCCAATCTGGGTCAGCAGAGAGGACTACAGCGACACCTAGAATACTTAAAATAGTATATTAGGTATTAGTGTCCTGAAAAATTTGGCTCTGCTCTGCCCTAGGGAACATCCTGATGGACTTGCCTTTCAGAGGGACTCCCCCTCCTATCTGTTGTGGGACTCTCCTCCTCTTTTCCTTACCTCTCTCTATATTGCCAAAGGTAAAGGACCTCAATATATTAGGTACTCCAGTTCCCGAATGCAAACTTCCATATTTCCATTTATGTCCACGGGCAGAACTTCACTTACAGCCTCTCCTCAGAAATGATTATGAGAGTGCTGGCCAAGTGAGGAAATTCACTTTTCACATCTAAATATGCCCAGTAACAAAATGAGAATTTTCTTCCTAAAAAGGATTCTGCTTTTTTTTTTTATCCCTCCCATTTCAAAATGCTTATTACTTTTTCTTATTCTTAAAACTCTCACCCTGATACCAAAAGTATCAGCCCTTCCCATGGAGAAGACTGGACTGGCAGTTTTTTCAATCAGTGAACATTAAATTAAATATATATATATATATATATATATATATATATCCAAATTGTTTACCATATTCTGAGAAACAAAGTTTCTCTGTCAATGACATATGTTGGCATTTTTATTGGAAATATGGTAGGAGAGTGGATCATCTAGCATTCCTCCAATAGCATCACTTAAAAAGGTGCCTATATGGGCACCTGGGTGGCTCAGTGGGTTAAAGCCTCTGCCTTTGGCTCAGGTCATTATCCCAGGGTCCTGGGATCGAGCCCCAGGTCGGGCTCTCTGCTCAGTGGGGAGCCTGCTTCTCCCTCTCCCTCTGCCTGCCTCTCTGCCTGCTTGTGATCTCTGTCAAATAAATAAATAAAATCTTTTAAAAAAAAAGGTGCCTATAAGTAAGGATGTAGACATTCATTAAAACTAGACAAACATATAATTAAAGTAAAAAACAACAACAGTAAATTCATATGTTCTTTAAGGAAGGTCTCCAGGAGGACTGAATGCAACCCGGTCGTGTTTTAGCCTTATGTGAGGAGAAATAGTTAGGCAACCAGCAGAGGGAACACAACCTCAGACTCTCCTAACCATGTATCAGCTCAATTCTCTTGTCTCACTAATTGAAGCTTTATGCACACCCTCAGGCCTGAGACCTTCTCTCCTGTGTTTTAGAGAATCTAAAGTACGCAGTCGATGCCCGATAAGTAATAATAATTAATATTGAATCTCACTCCCTGGGCAGTGCTCCCAGTATTGATAATGTCAATGAGGATTATGTCTTCCAGGAAAACATGCAGGATAAATTTCCTGGCTGAGCCCCAGTTAGAAGCAGAAGAGGAAAAGTGAACTAAAGCCTATGGTGTGGTAAGTCACAAAGCATAGGAAAAACTACCAGAAAGAGAATGCTCACTTCCATCATCCAGCTGTGGTTTTGTCCCCTTTCCTTTCTTTCATTTGCTTTATGTTCAACTCATAATGTAATAAATACCCATATATCCATAACTCAACCCAAGAAATACAACAGCAAATAATACATAGCTGGTCCAGAGGCGATATACAAACTAAGAACAGGAAAAAGCAGGCAGAGATAGGGGAAAACTGAGGCTGGCCAAACTTGGGGGAGACTTTGGAGACCCCTGCTCTGCTAAAGGAGGCAACTCTCCAATGCCCCTATATTTAGGAGACCTGCCTGGGAGAGGTACAGATGAGAGGCGGTAGGGAGACTAGATAGAGGGGACACTCATCTAAAATGAAACACCAACCATTCACCAAATAGTGTGGAATTACCTCCATCACCACAGCCTCTCCAGAAGTAAGCATTGTTGTGAATTTTACATTCACTATTCTGTTATGCACGAGTGTAAACACATCCACACCCATAGACATATTTCCATAATTCTTTGGCATTTTTTAAAAAAAGATTTTATTTATTTATTTGACGAGAGAGATCACAAGTAGGCAGAGAAGCAGGCAGAGACAGAGAAGCAGGCTCCCCACAGAGCAGAGAGCCCGATGCGGGGCTCGATCCCAGGACCCTGAGATTGTGACCTGAGCCAAAGGCAGAGGCTTAACCCACTGAGCCACCCAGGCGCCCAATTCTTTGGCATTTTTAAAGAGAGTATCTTTAAAAAAGCTTGTAGAAGACTTTCACTTTTTTCTGGAATTTTTTATGGAGCAAGTAGAACTTGTCAGTTTAATTAAAAAAAAAAAAAGGAAACAAAAGTATTTCGGAGCTCTCTTAGGTATGCTGGTAAGTGGGAAATGCAATTTTAGGACATATAAATACCTCTTGTTCTGTGAAAATGAAACAGATAAACTATCTATCTTCCATGTATATATACATACTCGGGTCTCCTCTGGTTGGACTTCTTTCCCAATTTTGATCAGCCATTACTATTTTGATGACCTCAAGTCCTCCTAACTTGTATGGACATGGATGCTGATCCTCCCCTAGAGTCATAAGCTATGGGAGAAGAGGGCATTCTGCTCTCCCTCACCAGGCTGGTCCAGACTTCTCCATGGGAAGGGCTGTCTGAACACATTCAGGACATCTTGTGAGAGAACTCAGACCATCCTACAATGAGACTACTATTCGATCAGCAGTGATCTCTGCTCTACAAAAATACATCTCATGTTAGTTTTATTTCTGTTAAAATTGCTCATGTAAAGTAAGAGTTTAGAGTGGTTTTGCATCACTGAGAATCAGATGGGGCTTTTGTACTAAGCCGGTCCCGGAGATCTGATGTCAGATATTTGCTCTGATAGGCCCTACAATTATTTTGTATTTTTGTTGTTGTTTTGGACCTCACAGCTACTCAGTGCCTCTCTTCATTAACATCCCTATCACACAGAATTTGGTTTCTGCCTGAACTACTTCATTTCTGTATGACAAACAGAGCTCCAGGATTGAAACACAGTTTCACTAATGGTAACTCCCGTCACATAACAGATGTCAAGTCAAGTGAATAAAACACCCTGTTTCAGAATGAACAGTTTCTATTTGTGCCTACTTTTCTACCAATCTCTATTAATCTTTACTTAAACACATAATCACAGAAATCATGTTTTATTTTCTGATCCAGTATCAAGTCTGGTGATTACTGATATTCTTTGGAAAACAAGAGAAAGAAGCCTTTCAAATCAGTGTTATAGAAATTCCCAAATGTATGATCATTTTAAAGAGAATATGCTGGCATTTCTCATAGCTTTATTTTAATTCTCAATAAACCTATCTTCAGACTTTTATTTTGTAGCCAACATTCTGTGTTCTGATGGATAGTGCTGAGAATATAGGAGATAATGAGTCTTGGGAACTGGAAATATGAAAAATGCTAATAAGATAAATTCACATATGGTATTATGAAGAGTGTTTACCCAATAAATTATTACAATTAGCTTAAGATCCATGTAAAGTATAAAAATTCTTTAATTTACTGAATCCTTCTTTGGCAAGAACTCAGTCATTTTGGATGTTTCCCTTCTATAGGCCATTTTAAATATTTTTGGCTTTATTTTTCTCCCTACTAACTAGTCTTTTCATATCCAAAAATATTTTGTAGGGTAACAAAGCGAGGTACTTTTCACATTTGAAATTTCAACAACCAGACCCAGAAAAGCTCAAGCTACTTGCCTTTAAACAGGTCTTGGCAAAAAGTTAAGACATAGGTAATTTACTGTTTACATGCTATATCCTGCCAAATTTTTGAGTATAGATTTACAGAATCTGTGACAGAGAAATCCTTAAGTGTTGAGCAGCTCACTTCGAATTGTAATCTTTTTTTTTTTTTTTTTTTTTTTGCTTAGGATTTGCACGTAATTGTTTTCCAGATAAATGTTATAAGAAATTCATATATACATATATAATATACATAGTGTACATATACAGTATGTATATATACATATGTATGTAAAAGTATACATCGACATACGTAGTATGTATATATCTGGGTGAGTAAAGAAGGTTAATGAGATTTATACTAAAGCTTTGGCTTTGGAAAAAAACTAAAAATAAATCTTGCATTATCTTATTTCATCTCCCTCACTTTGATGATTGGTATAACTGTTACCCAAAATGATCAAGTATGTATGCATCACAATATTCCCTCAATACAGTTTGCCACTGAATTACATTCACTGCCTAAAACTCACAACTGTGTTGGATAAAATGCCCAAGAAGCTGTCTTCACATTTCATAGTGGCCCCCCTCAGCAACCTGGCCAGAGCAATAGTTTATTTGGGAAATGTGTTTTCCAAAAGAATTGTAAAGTGCCAGACCCTTCTTCTGTTTTTTTTTTGTTTTGTTTTGAGAATTGATGTATTTATGAGCAGTAGGCATGTCTGCTTTTTAAAATGAGGTGTGTTAATATTATTAAGGTCAGATGCATATGTCCTCTTGACTCTAGGCAAAGCAATTACAAACATGCTTCCACACCCCACTCTGATAAAGTATTATTTTCTCAAGCCAGTAGCAGAGTACTACACTTACTCTCCAAATCAGGTGAAATGATGTATGTTTTCCTTTCTGGAGATTCCAATATTTGGCCCTTTCCTGTTTTTCCATACAATTTATTTCATTTGTTGAAACAAGATGGAAGACTAGGTTTTAAGTGTTTGGTGAATTCCTCAAGAAGAAATAGTTTTACAAAACATGTATTTTATGCTTAAGGTAGTACTAAGAATTTTTTAGTGATTTAAGTGTTTGAAAGCTAATTGGGAAAGAATTACTAATTGGAGAACATTCATCTCTGGTAGAATATAAAAGAGTCAGTGTTCAATCTTCAAGACTATAGAAAAGGGGTTTTACTTGAAACATGACAGTTCAAAGTCAACTCCCAAGGCCCCAAGGATATTTATTCACTTGGTTATATAATATACTGAAAGACTTTTGACTCAAAATTTTTAAAGTTTCATGATCAGCTCAAGACACTGAAAAAAAATAGGTCATACCATTTTTAACCTCTATCCTTATATTAGTAGAAAAAAAATAAAACCTATTGAAATTGGCCTTGGTAGTCATTCCATGATTGAGAAAATCAACTCAGGGTATAAAGTCCAATACATATGCAATCATTCCCAACCAAATGCCAGAGATGGAAACTCTTGCACTAAGAAATCAGGGCCATTTAGAATATTAATACTCCTTCCAGGAGGCCTTATCAGACGCGTGTGTCAATCCTGTCAAACCCCAAATGGCTCTTTCCAAGTTGGAAGAGGCTCATGGGATTAGAGTAGCAGATTCACACTGATGTGAACATGTAAAATTTCTTTTAATAAAAGTAATCATGTACTTATGGTAAGGATACATAGAACCAAAGTGTTAAGGCATTTCAGATTTCATGCAGTTACTGAGCTGAGAAGTGATGTACATAGGGTTTCAAAGCTTATATTCAAAAATGTTTTAAGTAGCGAACAGACAGAAAAGTGGAAATAAGCCCCCAAAATATTTTTTTAACTTTTTAAATGTTTTTTATTTTAATTCCAGAACCCCCCACCCCCCAAAAAAAAAACCACTTTAACTTAAAAGAAGAAGTGGAGAGAAAGAAGAATTTTCTGAAGCTCGCCTTTTATCTTGCAGCCTGGTAAGTGCTCTGAAACACTCCGGGAAAACATACTTAAACAGCGTTGGGTTCATTTTCAATTAAAAACCCAATGATGCAACAACACTAGGTGATCAAGATTTGCCACAGAATCCTGGTCTGAGGTCGAGAGCTTCAAAAAGCCTTGTTGTCATCACGGTGAGGAGAACCTCACAGTTGTTGAAACAGAAGGGTGAGCATATTACTGTGGCATGGTTTAGATTTCTTGGTGTAGTTGGAGCTGGCTCTTGGCACGTGGCTTCAAAAAAAAAGTCTTACTTAAACGTCTGTGGTATACCTCTGCAACTGCAGTGGTTTTAGAGTGTTCTCCAAGGCCCAGGGGTAGAATGAGCAAAGCAACTCAGAGCAACTTGGCTTCGATGATGATACATATTCTTGAGGTGGGGGTGGGGGCGGGGAATGGTGTAGGGAGAGGAGGGGAGGGGGTTTGGGAAAAGGCAAAAAAGCAGCATGCATATCTTTCTTAGAAGCCAAGAAAATCTTTCAAGCAGGAAATTTTGCTGCTCTCAATGGAGGACCAGACTAATTTATTTATTATTGAGAATTTCCCTTTTTGGAAGGGGAGGACCATCTAGGGTTTTATATAAGAGATGCTGACACAGAATCCAAGAGCAAGCATAAATTTATCCATTCCCATGAGATCTATTTGTTTTGCCTCTAGTATTATAACTCCCCCCCCCCAGAGGCATGGGGAGGTGAACAGATAAAAATGGGGAGAGAGAGTAGGCTTTTCTCCTTAAAACTTCAAAACTACTTGCATGGAAAATTATAACACTTTCATCAACTAATTTTTATTAAGCCACGGGCTTTTCATTCTTCACCTCACTGAATACTTACAAGTTATCAGTGAAAGTCAGGAGTTAGTATTCTCATTTTATAGACGTGAAAACAGACAGTCAAGGAAGGGAACTTGACCAAGATCACACATATAGTTGGATCAGAATAGGACTCAAAACGGATGCCAGACTATAAAGATGGATCTTTCCACAGATCTGCACTCTGTCCCTATGTATTGAAGACTTTCCACAAACCCAAGAGGTACTCAAAGGTTTCTTGAGGATGACATAGTTAGAGATCCCCCTAACCTCAAGCCACCTGTCTATATGGTACATATGGGTGACAGGAAACTTCTAAATAGATAAACAGATGTGGTCAGAGGTCTTTCTGAGTTTTGTGGATTTGCCACTTGGCTGTTACTGTTTCTGATCATTGTCTAGCTCTGTATTGGAACCTGTTTTTATGGCAGTCTTAGAGGTCGGTGGCAATCATTCCAACAGCAAGACACACCCATAAAAACAAACAAAACAAAAAACAGGTATGCGGGATTACATGTTATACTTAACACGTAAGCACAATAGCTATCCAGATGAGTGGATACCAGAAATGGAGTTTCCTTGTGCCAATATCTTCCAGGCTTATAGGAAGACAGAATAATTTGAAACTTCAAGGGAAATGGTCCTTTTTTTTCCTTTTATCAAGCTATTTTGGTTGGTGATCAGCACAATAAGCTGTCAAAAAAGCATTACTACCTAATCTATATTTTAAACGTCTTATTATTCTTTTCTCTTCCAGATGTAAGCATGAAATTTAGCGAAGTGCTCAAGTTTAACTGTATTGACTATAGTCAGCATTAATCTTGCAAAACAAGTATCAGAACTCAAAGGGCCTCATTAGAATCAAATATAAAGCCCAAGTATCCACTGTCCAGCATTCCTGAAACCGTATCTCATGTTTGCAATATAGGCACTTTAGAAAACACTCTCTCTTTGTCACTGTGATTAGACTTCCAAGTATCAGTTACAATTAGCTCCTAAAATCCTCCAGCACTCATGCCTGAAGGAAAGAGCCAAGGACTTCCATGGCAGGGACAGGGAGGGGAAGGATGTCTCAGTGTGTTAGAGCCTGCATTATGTTTGAGTTGCTGCAAAGAGAACTTTCCTTTTGGTGTAAATGAAGGAAACCCAGAACTTCTGACAGAAACCTGGGCTGGACAATGTTCACATCCATTGCTACCTGTCATCGTCTCTGATGTCAATTCAGATGGGGTCATTTAGAGAATCAGAACATGATTTGAAAACTGTCTTGAGCTTCAATTGATGTAAACGGATTTAGAGATGGGAAAAGAAATGGGAGGGCAGAGAGAAAAACTTGTGTTGTAGAATGACTCAAAATCCTGATTCACTTACATGCCCTTTTCTGTGTGTGGATAAAATGTATTTAGTCGACAACACCCTACAAGAGAGATTTTCATGCAGATGGAATGGCCCAGGCATTAAAGTTTTGTATTTTGTTTTGCTTTTAGTGTTTATGTACTATTAAAAAAATTTTTTTGTTTTTGTTTTTGTTTTGTTTTGTTTTTGCTTTGGCATGTCTTTCACATATACACACAACTTGCATTGAGTGACTTACTAATGTTTCGTTATTATGACTATTATGCTAGAAAATGTTACCATGAATCAATCTGTCAAATAAGACAGTTAGCTTCTTGATCCTAGTTTGACATTTTAAAATAAAATTACCATGAATATCATCATGAATCTAATCAATTCCAAGCATATGATGCTATAGCCCCATGAAAAAGAGTCTTCTTGGGTGATAAACTTTGCTTTAGGATTTTCTTTCAGATACCCACGTTAACATGCCTGTGGTTTCCGTGATTTTAAATTCATGATTTTAAAATCCTTCGGGATTCCTCAGCATGAACAGAATTACTTTGTCCTTTTTTGAGCTGAGTTTAAATCAGTTAATGGTGTCTGCATAGACGGTGGAAGAAAAGTGGTTAGTCTTCCCTCATTTTGGCCATGCTACTGTGTTTACATTCAGGTCTGGCCTTCTCTGCAATATTGTAATAATGAAGTGAGTTTGTCTTTGGGGCTTCCACTCTTATTACTTTCATCTTTCTTCTGTGGGTTTTTCTCTCTACAAAAGTACCTGCCTTATACATTCCTAGCCTTGATGAAATCAGCTGAGACAGTGTAAGTAGTTGCTTTAACTCTAAGAAGCTCTCTCGTTATATTGTGAGCACTGAAAGTCTCCCTCCTCTTCTCCTTGGAGGGACACCTTAATTTCCGTCAAAACAGATTATTGCCTTAATCTACAACAAGATAAAAAGTAAGAGTATCCTCTGACTGGAGCTCCTCTTCCTATCCAGTCCTACATTGGAACCTGAGAAAGAGCCATCTACGTCTGTGTTCCTCCCAAGAAAGAGACATTTTTGTAATGTTGTTACAAATTAGCTGAATATCTCATCTCTGTGTTAATCCTTGCATGAAAGGGATGACTTGACGTCAGTTTCCAGAATACAGATTTATAGTTTGTGTAGCTGTTTTATAATAAATGATGTATTAGAGTTAATTATATTTTAGACTACTGACTTCAATGCACTTTACAGTGTTATGTATTTAAAAATTTATCATTAAGCAATGTTTCCAAATTCTGACTCTCTGATCTGTCTACATTCACTTGGCTATAACCTCTTCAAGATTAATGACTCTGTTCACTTCTATCTTCCATACATTTTGCTAGTTCCCCCCACAAAGAAGTGGATTCTAAGAAATACTGCTTTAAGGGTTAGAGTGACTGAGAACCACTGAGGGTGGTTCTATGTTAACAAGACTCAACCCATTAATGTTTCAAAAAGTTCTGTGCTTTTATCCAAAATCCCCCCAGCAATCACTGTACGGCAACAAATACCCAGCAGGAAGGGCTCTAGGCTTCAGCATCTCTTAAGCCACTGGGCATTCTGACCCTCATCACGTTCTACAGTTGTGGCCACACTCAAATACAGTACATCAGAACCCCAGCTCTCTTTTGGGCAGCCTGTCAAGTGTGATGTTAGAAGATGTGGCATACACACACACACACACACAGGACTATTACTCAGACATCAAAAGGATGAAATCCTGCATTTACATTTATGTGGCTAGAACTGGAAGGTGTACTGCTGAGTGAAATAAATCAATCAGAAGAAGATAATTATCATATGGTTTCACTCATGCGGAATATAAGAAAAAAGGACAGAAGGCTGTAGGAAAGGGAGGGAAAACAGAATGGGAACTCATCAGAGAAAGACAAATCATGAGAAACTCGTAACTCTAGGAAACAAACAGGACTGCTGGAGGGGAGGTGGTTGGGGGATGGGCATTAAGGAGGGCACATGACGTGATCAGCGCTGGGTGTTATATGAAACTGATAAATTATTGAACACTACATCTGAAACTAATGATGTACTGTAAGTTGGCTAATTGAATTTAAATTAAGAAAAGAGAGGGGAACAAAAGAGAAAGGATTCCTTGTTGAGAAAGAAAGGATATCTTGTAAGTCTTTACAGCAGAGGCTAAGTAGGGAATATCAGATCAGCATTTCCATGTACATGTGTATGTCTTACGTGTCTTAGTTTACCCAGACTGAAGGACAGAGCCTGACATCCAGAAGGCACCTAATTCATTTTGTGGAATGAAGAGATGACGAAAAAATACCCTTGACGTGTGTGTGTGTGTGTGTGTGTGTGTGTGTGTGTTTGTTTTTCTTGCCTGCGCTCTTTGAAAGTTTTGTTTTGTTTTGTTTTCTCTTCCAGAAAGGACTATCCTTTCTCCTAAGCTTCTCCTAAGACTCTCTCTATGCTTGTTTCTCTCTCCATGCTGGCTTAAGCTGCACCCTATGCTCATCACAGACTGTGCATTCTATCACTGAATTCTGACTTACTAGATTACAACTTACTTGATAATCAGGTCTGAAATGAATAAAATTAAGGTCTTCATGAAAATCCATAGTATTGACCAAAAAGTTAGGTGCACAAACATACAAGGGCTTTATGCCATCAGCTTTGGCTTTTAAAAGTACTCCATTCTTCATCTTATTTTTAAAAATTTTTTTTTAATTTTTATTTTTTATTTTTTAGAAAAGTTGTGAAGACCTAAGTGTCCTGGTTGAAGGGCTTTTGCAAATTCTGGGTAGCAGTGCACACATTTGGCCTCACACTGTATTTCCTAACATCCATCTCCCCAACCCCCCGACTCCTAATGCTCCCAACTTTCTAGTCTTCAAATGACTAAGCAAGGGTCAAATGACTCTCTTCCCCAAGCAGGGTATTGGCCTCAGTGAACAGACTTTGCCACCAATAGAATCTGCACTGAGACTTCCCTCCAGTCACAAATTCTTCTCTAGTGTGTGCACTTGCTTTCAATGCTGCCAGCACAGATCCTCTGGAGTTGGCCAAACCACCCTATCTCAGCTCTATTAGTTGCTTTGTAAGTGATGAGAGGTTAGTTTTTCTTGTATGAAGATCATTTCCCTCAAACATGTCTACTTAGCTGGGTTGTGGCAAAGAGAAGATGAGATGATTTTTAAAATGTCTTGCTCAGTGTAAAGCACAGAGTAGATACTCAATTTATGATAGCTAATTTTACCACCATCACTATGGCAATATACGCCTCCCACAAACTTACTGTAGTCCAAAAGCAAACATGCTGCTACATTCACACTCTCCATTATTCTCAATGAGCAGATCCTATTTTTTCCTGAGAAACACATCTGACCCTTCCCCTCCCTGCTGTCCCTTCTCCCTCCCAGAGACTCATGGCTGTCCCATGGACTCGCTGATAATGCTCTCTTCTCCCAGTCTTCATTAATGTGATTCATTTTCCACAAGGCTGGAAGAATTTGCTCCTAAAAATAACCCTTATTAACACATTTCTTTGCTTTACGTCATTTGATTGGCTCCTGATTGCCTAGTTAAACTGCTTTATTTATTCTAAGTCTTCTCCAAGCCTTTTATTTCCTAATATGAATCATAAATATCTAAGATGGAGTTATATGTCAGTTTTACTAATGCATTTTTCCACTGAAAACTTTTTTTTTTTTCCCAACAGAGCATTTTTGGGGAACTCTTTTATAGGAGTCCACAGGACAAGGCTGGCTTCCAGTCAAGTCCAAACTTCTAAGCACAAACACATCCCACTTCTCCAGGATCAGCATCTTCCTACTTCATGCTTACTTTCTGTTCCAAATCTACTGTTTTCCAATAACGTGTTTTGTAGTTTGGTCCTTCCTTTGCAGATAATATGATTGGCCCCTGAAACAGTCTCCTCAAATCTTTGCCCACACTTCTCCATATGCTCAACTAGGTGACCTGCTGATTCTTTAAGAAACAGCTCAAATGTTATTTCCTGTGAGGCTTTTTTTTTTTTTTTTTAATTCTTCTATCTCCTGAGCAATGTGGGTACTTTGGGAGTTTAAAAGAAAGAATCAACTATGTTCATACCTCTCTTATATTTATCACATCACTATGTGAAAGTCAGTCTCCCTCATTAAAAATAAACTCCATATGGGCAGGCATGTCCATGCTTCACTCTCTTTTAGCTTCTTTTCTAGTTCACTGCCTAACATATATATAGAAAGAGAGATGGGGTGTAATGAATGTTTACTAAAATATTTGCTAAATATGCCACGGAATGGTATTTCCCTCACACACACATACACATGCATGTACACAAAAACACACGAGCCAACTGTCACCAAAGGACGTGATTAATAATTTCTATCTTCAGTAAAGCCAGCCTTTACCTCAGAGGTCCATGAATGTTTGGAAATCCCTGATTTCTCTGTTCCCAATTATGTACATCCTATAAACTCTAATCCTTAAGGACCATGATCTCTCCAAACTCACTGTAGAATATTCTGCTCAACAAGGACATAGCTGTTACATTTTGTGCCAAAGTCAATAAAGAGAACATTCCCAACAGACACTGAAGGTTCTTCTAGAGCCCCCTCAGAGTCAGCAATTATGCAAAAATGTGAGAGGAACCTCAGATCGCTTCTCTGCAAACCCACTTTGTCATTATTTATCAACAATTCTCAAACTGATGCCCACTCGTATCTCAGACCGACACTCGATAATGGTTTCAATGGAAGAGCAGCTGTTTCACATTATACGCCTCTCTGTGAGCGGCACCCAGGTACTGCCATTCCCATTGTTTTATGAATGCGCTGGAGAAATGGCAGGTTGCCAAAGACAGCATCCACATGGTGCTTGAAACAACACCCCAGACAAAAAAGGAAAGAAAAAAAATCCCTCACAGATTGCAATGTGTACAATTTTGGCTGTTTTGCACATCCTCTGCAGCTGTGCATTCATGATGCTATATTTAAGCAGAAATCTGTGTAAGAATTAGTCACTAGGAGTTAGAACTTTGGCGGCCATTTTAGGGATTTGGCTCTAACGGTTGTTGAGATTCTCTGTCACCATCCAGAATGAGCTCTGCCTGTCTTATCATCAACCAGAAGTAGGATGTGATTACCTCCTGGAATTTAATCTTTTCATATATTGTAAGACCTGCTCAAAAATTAGCAAGCCCTCATTTTTCCCTTAGTGAGAGCTACCACTGTCACTTTGTGCTCTGTCTTTAGAGTCATGACTGTCAAAAGTTGTGACTTTAAAACAGTCATGAAAAGAGAAACCTTCGAAAAGGCTGTCAACCCAATACATCTTCTCTTTTGCCCCTCCTTCCTTACTCTGAGGAAACTGAGAGTAAAATCATAATTAATGGGGAGATGGGTGCTCAGTTGAAATGTACAAAACCAACTGCTTTTCAGCAGGATGCAAATCCAACGTTAAGAGGCACCAAAATTTCTCATTGTTAGACAGAAGAAATACTTCAGACAAACTCTGCCTAACAAGGAAGGAAAATAAAATACCCCATGGATTTGCCTATTGATGAAGAAAAGAATATGAAATATAATGACTGCTGGAAGAAAAAAAAATCTTTGGGTTGTTATAAAATGCCTTGTTTTCAAAGATATGCAAAAGCAAGCACCTTTAAATAAGTCTCCTATTCAGAACTCAGGGAAATGTCTGGGATAGGAAAAGTAAAATTACATTAGCTAATCTCAAAATGCTTGGCCTTCTCAAGGAAGTTACTATAATGTGCCAACAGAATTCAGCAGATCCATTTACATCTTCTCTGAAAAAGCACTATCGTCTTTTTCCAGAAACCTGTAAAGCTTAGATTTGTCTAAATCTTATTTGCCAGTTACATTCTTCAAATATTTGTATATTCCTGAAAAAAAAAGATGGTCATTAAATTTCATGTCTTTCTTATGTATGTTGAGAATTTGAACTTATTTTAAAAATTCTATCCCAACTATTTCCCAAAACTCACCTCCAGTTTAGAACAACTTCTTGCCTCACAGTTGCTTATGTCTATCATTCAAATTCTAGTTTGGAATCCTATGAGTTATTCCTTTTTTTCCCCCCATGTGAATTAAGGAAGAAAGTTGGCTATTTTTATTTTTAAGATTTATTTATTTAAGAGAGAGAGAGGGAGTATGCACATTAGCTGAGGGTAAAGGCAGAGGAAGAAGGAAAGGATCTCAAGCAGGCTCCACTCAGAGCAGGGAGCCCCCTGGGGGGCTCAGTCTCAAGACCCTCAGATCATGACCTGAGCTGAAGCTGGAAGCTTAACCAAGAAAGCCATCTCTGCTAGACTTATGTCCCCTTAAATGTTATTCTTTTTATTTAATGTTACTTTTTAAAAATCAACTTTTCTATATTGCAATAGTTTTAGATTTACAGAAAAGTTGTGAAGTTAGTAAAGAGAGTTCCCATATATTCCCTCTCAGTTTCTTCTAGAATGAGCAAACAGTAATTTGATCAAAACCTATGAGCCAAAATTGATACACCATTATTAACTAAAGTTCATACTCTATTCAGATTTTTTTACTTTTTACCTAATGGCCTTTTCCTGTTCTAGGGTCCCAACCAGGATACCCACTGCATTTGGTCATCCTTGTCTCCTTAAGCTCCTCCAGACTGAAACAAGTTCTCAGACTTGCTTTATTTTTGATGATCTTGACAATTTTGAGGAGTCCTAATGAGATATTTTGCAGACTATCCCTCCATTGGGCTACATCTGATGTCTTTCTCATAATTAGACTGGAGTTATGAGTTTGGGGGAGGAAGGCTACAGAGATAAAGGTCCATTCCTGTCACAGCAATGGTACATGACACCAACATGATTTACCATTGTGGATGCCGACCTTGACCATCTGGCTGAATTAGTGTTTGCAGATGTCTCCACTATTTGGTCACACTTCCCCCTCTGTATACCATAGTTTTGGGAAGGAACTCACTAGGTGCATCCCCACACTTAAGGAAATGATGGGTTATGCTTTACGTAGTAGCTACATAATTCATTTGAGATTCATCTGTACTGGATATTTGTTTATTCTCTATCATTAATTTAAATGTGAAACTATTCTGCACGATACTCCAATAGTGGATACTTGGCACTGTGAATCTGTGAAAATCCATAACACTTTATCACATAAAGTGTGAATCTTAATCTATGCCGTTAAAAAAAATCATCTAGGAGGCCAGAGAATTCTAGGATACAGCGGGTACTATGATACCAAAACCCTATACATGTGTACTTAAATACGTAAATGGATGGCTGATGTTAGGAGACATGTTTCTCACTGTTGGAGTGAGAGGTTATAGACAAGCAAGGGAAGAAGGCTACAGTGCTCTATATAGCAGTGAACCAGAGTTGAAGTCATTAATATGACCTTGTATGTCCAGCTTAATATAGATAGAGATGGATATAAACAGAAATATTTATAGAGATGTTTATGTGAGTTAGCATACACACAAAATACTTCTCGCTTTGTCTGTTGACCCCTGTCATGACCGCTTATCATGACCGGCCTCACAGCTATTACCCAGATCTTGGTTTCTGATGCCATTCTCCAATAAGAGAGAGAGGGCTCTAGGAGAAAAGGATGATTCTAGCTCTGGGGTAGAAATATACAAGATGAATCTGGGGGACCTTAGAACACCAGAAAGGAAGGAAGTACTCAAAAGAAAAATCGCAAAAATGGGAGTCTGTCAAAGATGGAGATCAGCACAGATGTCTGCTGGAAGAGATCCCAATGGCCAAAGCTGAAAACATAGCAAAAAAAAAAAAAAAAAAAAATGTGATTCTGAGTTTCTTTACTAAATGCAACTATACCAACAAGTCTAAATGAGTTACACTGTCACTGTTCTGTTTCCTCCATGATTCCTAGGATTGGCATTAGAAGCCAATGTCCTGGAATCAGACTTACCCATTTAAGTTAGGGCTTCAGTTCTTACGCATCACCTCGCTCAATTGCTCAGTCTATCAGTATTTCAATTTTCTCATCAAAATGTTGAGTAATGAGAAAATGCGTGAAACCCTAGTCAATAGTGCTGGGCACATTATGAACAGTAAATAGGAGCTATCATTAGAAATTTGCAGTATGCACTTAGTAAAAGCTCTTTTCACTGCCTAAAGACATGTTATCTCTTTATAATTCTGTGAGAAACATTTTTAAACTGGATAGAATTCATTGTAGAGAGACCAGATTATTTGCTAAAATTCATTTACACATAAAAAAATGTCATCTTGGAAATTTACAACCCCCACTAATTTCTAGATAAGTGCTGAGATAGTTTCTATGACTTCCTTTGATTTTTTTTTAGAAATGATTAAATTGTATATTTGGCTTTAATATGGTTCCTTGTTCTAAATGTAGCCAATATAGCTTTGGGCCATTATTATCTAGTGTCACAATTGACCAGTTCTGTTATTTCTGTGAAAATTTCAGTTAGAATGCTTGTTTGACGTCGGGTAGATAAAAATAATCGAAAATTGTCTGAAATTTAAAGCCACAAACCAGTTGTGCTTAACTTGGCTGAACTTGGACTTTGTTAGATATCCTAAAATAGCCAAAGTGTCACGGAGTAGCAGCAGTAACTGGTTGAAAAAGGGGTGGTGAGGAGAGGCACTGGCCCCATGAGGGTTCAAATTACCCTCCCAAGGTCCAGAGCCCCCACGCTTCTTGTTTAGAAGCCACAAAATGTTTTTGAACTTAAACGAAGTGTTAAGCAAACACCCCATTTTAGACCATCTGAAATCACATGGCCAACCCTAATTTCTCCTTCAAGAAATTCTGGAAATGTCTCTGATGTCAAGAGCAACATTTCTGCATTCACACACAAGGCTGGACTAAAACAACCATAACCTCGCTACAGTGAACATAGATATTAATATATGTAATCCAGATGTTAAGCTAATACCGAGTTGTTTGAATATAATCGGTTTGATGTCATAGCCCCACACTGAGTTCTTCCTCCTTCCATTTCTAGGGTAATGCTACTTCCTTTAAATTCAAGTGAGGTTGTATCTTTGTACTGGTGTGGTCCTCCTTGGAGCAGCACAGAAAAATTAACATCCAGTTAATTGGATGAGCTTTGTAAAGAAGCACAGAACCAGGAAGGCCATCTGACAGGCGGCTAATATATGGGTGGTCCAGTGTGAATCCAAATGGTCATTGTGGAAGAAGTATCTCAAAGGGCCAATGTGTGTTCTGACCATCCTTCAAGGATAATTAGAGAATCTATGGCTTCTGTCACTGACATCTTCATGGTATTTAGTGGTACCTGAATCTCCAAGTGGGCTTTAATTCCCGGGGTCTGAAAAAAATGCTGTATTCATGATTTACTGCATAAACGTATCCTTTGTCTCCCTCCAGGGATTAACCTCAAGTAAATTGAGATCACAGACTTAATCTTTTACCAAGCTGAAAGCCCAGTAGGTGGGGGATGCTTTGTCTCCTAATACACAACGTGATGCCCGGACACACACTAGGTATTTAACAAGGGTATGCCGAAACCACATGGTTTCTTCAGGCATGTTATAAAGCATGTGGCTGAAGAGTCAAATCAGACTCTGAAATTTGAAATTCAGGCTGTTTGGGGATTTCACTTCACTCTGTCTTTGTATTACACTCCTTCCCAACAACGTCTAGAAAAATCAAACAGATGGTAAAGGTGTGTAGTCTTCACTAGGACGACGATAACATGTATTAATCAGTCCCTTAACTTTTGAGTGATCTCAAAATACAAGCAAGGAGAAAGAAACTAGAAATAATGAGATGTAAGCTGTGAGCCTAAGTGGTTTTCTAGAGGACTGGGCGGATAGGGACAAGCAATAACTATAAATCAACTCGGAAATTATAAGTGATTCCAAACTGAGTAGCCGAGCATCGCTGAATCTGCGTGAGGGACACTTGTATCTTTTACTTCCTGTTCTATCAGCAAAGGATGGTTTCGCTGATGTGAGGCTTTATCAGGGAAGAAATCTCACATATTTGCCTTCATAATCTGAGGTGAGGATCTATCGTACACTTTTCCTGGGGAACAGTAACCCATACATACAAAACCTGGTCCTCCATTTCACAGATGGTGGGAAGTTTCCTGACCCTCATGGCTCTGTAATCTTACAATAAGTAAGATTGCCCAGGAGCATTGCACACATGAACTGTTTCTTGAGGTCCCTGAATGTCTCTCTAACATCCACGCCTCGCCCTTCTCTGATCCATTTCTGCACATGGCTGTAAAAACTCATCTTCCACAACCATCTCACAAAGGTAGGCTCTGCTTTAAAAACACACACAAACAAAATTTACTCATCCTCCACTGCCTGCAGAATAAAGTTAATCTGCTTTACTTTGGACTCAGAGCTTCACATAGATCTGGAGTCACACAGATCTTAGTTCCAATTCTGACTCTGCATTTACTACATGCCCTGGTGTTCAGTGCGGTCACCATCGCCACCCACCCCCGTTCCCAGTCTCAGAGTCCTCATTAGGGAAATGAAAATTACAATTCTCAGCTCACAGGATTTCTGAAAATACTCACGAAGGTAATAATTTAGAAGGCTTATCCATATACACTCAAGCCATGGTTCAGCACCTGACACAGAATTAGCTCTCGAAAAACTATAACCATTTCTGTTTTTCTTTTTTAAATGCGTACCATTATTCTGCAGGCTCGCCCAAACTCTGTTAGTTATACTATAATTTCCTGTAATTCTATACGATCACTATTTAGTTTTCTTGCTGATTTATTGTCCATTTTATTTTATTTTTTTTAATAACATATTTTTTTAAATTTTTTTTAAGATTTTATTTATTTGTCAGAGAGAGAGAGAGTGAGCGAGCGAGCATAGGCAGACACAGAGGGAGAAGCAGGCTCCCTACAGAACAAGGACCCTGATGTGGGACTCGATCCCAGGACGCTGGGATCATGACCTGAGCCGAAGGCAGCCACTTAAGGAACTGAGCCACCCAGGCGCCCATTTTAATTGAAGTCTTTACGTCATTCATATTGTTACCTCCTGATCATATGTGATACTAGTATTTCTGCATGAGCAAAGATGGGATGATATGTGGTAACGTTAACCCAATTCAACCATGTTGAGACCAAAAGAGAGAAAGTGGTTATTGACCGCTTATTGTAATCAGTATGAGGAAGAGCAGGTGGACCAGATCTCAGAGATGACTGACACGGGGGACATGAAGACCACCGGGGTGCTCCCTGGCTCCTATGGGTCTGCCTCATTAACACCACCAATTCCTTGACTAAGGAACAAGGACAACCCCAGGCAGCTCCAAAGTTCTTACCTCACCTTTGCCCCATGGGGGGAGAGGGCTCTTCTTTTTAGTGTGTTCAAGATGTTATAGGGGTATGTGGGTGGCTCTGTGGGTTAAAGCCTCTGCCTTCGGCTCAGGTCATAATCCCAGGGTCCTGGGATCAGGCCCCATGTCTGGCTCTCTTCTCAGCAGGGACCCTGCTTCCTTCTCTCTCTCTCTCTCTCTCTCTGCCTGCCTCTCTGCCTATTTGTGATCTCTGTCTGTCAAATTAAAAATAAATAAAATCTTTCTCCGCTTGACTTAAGTGGGTACGAGAAGAATAAATGAAAGAAGATGGGATTGGGAGGGAGACAAAACATAAGTGACTCTTAATCTCGCAAAACAAACTGAGGGTTGCTGGGGGGAGGGGGTTTGGGAGAAGGGGGTGGGATTATGGACATTGGGGAGGGTGTGTGCTTTGGTGAGTGCTGTGAAGTGTGTAAACCTGGTGATTCACAGACCTGTACCCCCTGGGGATAAAAATATATGTTTATAAAAAATAAAAAATATTAAATAAATAAATAAATAAATAAATAAAATCTTAAAAAAAAAAGAGATGTTATAGAGAAAAGCTCTGACTGGCTCCCATGTACCCCATCCTAAGCCAGGGACTCTCTTCTACAGAATGGGCCACAGTGAATGTCTCAACATGATTCAGGAGTCCTGACTCCATGTGGTAGGGAAAAGAGAGTTTATCTAAGGAAATGGCTGTTTTCTCAGGAGCTACAAATTATGGTGAGGAGAATGAGTGAACAGATTCTATAAAAGAGCATCCTCTTTCAACTTAAGGGTTGGATACTTAGGGGAGGAGAAGGTACAACTCATGGATTATCCATGAGTCAATTATAAAGGTAACCACAACTCTCCATTGGAACAGACTGGCCATGTTTTATTTTGGTGGACTGCATAGCTAACCCAAGAGAGTCTTATTTGAATAAGCTTAGATCATTCTTACTCTAAATTAAGTCAAACATTTGGGTTTTTGGTTATTTTTTTAATCCTAGAGGGCTCAATTTTGGGTTCTAGACTAAGTTGTCCTATTTCTACTTTAGCAATAAGAAATATCTAGTAATATTAAGATTACCTACAGCATCTATTGCCTACATAGTAGATTATATTCATGGATATGCTTTACATTTTTGGGCACTCAGTCATTAAGATATATTCTGTCAATCTATTCTATAAATAATGACTGATTTTCTGCCACTCAACAAAAATCAGCTCAGAATCTGTTGACTCTCATTTTCAATGAATTATCCAATGTAAACAGCTTGAAAATAAGATTTTCTTAGAGATCCTCAAATAAATGACATTTATTATTAATCACTCGGAATAAAAATTGTGATTAAAAAAGAGTGCTGCTTAACACACTTGAGAAGAAATAGGGCTGGAAGCACCAATGTGTTAATGTCACTAATCAAGATTAGAAACGACCAAATTAGCATGTATGTGTATGTGTCAGCAAACTCCAGAATAAGCCAATGGAAAAGGGGCAAGAGCCCCTAAGCGGCCAAGGTGAACCTTAGAAGAGAATAGAAAAACTGAAGAAAGCTGTGGAGGCAATCTCTAAAATCAGCCCCCCACAACAGTGCCCCAGGGTCTTATTCTGTATTTCCAGTATTGGTGCCTCTCTGTGATGTCTTCTACTTGAATGTGGGCTAGATTTATTGACTTGCTTCTAAGTAACAGAACTTGGTAGAAGAGGTATGATGCCACTTCTCAAATTAAGTTATAAAAAGACCATGACTTCCATCTTGGATGATTTCATTTTTTTCTCACTCTCTTTTTCCTTCCCTGTTCATTCTTCCCACTCTTCCCCACTGTTCTTCATAAGGTTTCATGCCTTGAGGATCCTCTATGAGCCTACGATGGGACTCAGGGCCTCGTTGCAACCAGGCATACAAACCGATTCCCCTTGCTCAGCCAAATCTTCTGTGGTGGTCACAAACCCTGCCAAGAGCCTGAATGCAACTTCATGAGCTAGAGGCTCATGAGCTAGAGGCTCCCGGCTAAGTCACATTGAGATTCTTGAACCACAAAAACTGTGAGATAGAAACTATTTGTTGTTTTAAGCTGGTAAGTTTGGGGATAATTTGTTATGCAGCAGTAGATAACCCATATAACAACAGCACTGCAGATTCTGATTGCTTACTATGCATGGTACTACAGGCTCCAACAGAGGGAAAACCACAATGATAAGAAAAGTTTATGATCGGGCTCTCTGCTCAGCAGGGAGCCTGCTTCCCTCTCTCTCTCTGCCTGCCTCTCTGTCTACTTGTGATTTCTCTCTGTCAAATAAATAAATAAAATCTAAAAAAAATTTGTTAGAAAAGTTTATGAATTAAAGCCATCCTAGGACTCTCCCTCTTGGAACCATCCCCTCTATCAGTTATCTTTTCCTACTGAGAACAACTTTGCTGCTTAGACAAGAATAAAGCCATTGGCTCAGAGCTGTGACTTAACATATGACCTTAGCACCTCTGGTCTCTACTTGGAAGACAAATAGGTGAAAGTACAAAATTTTCAAAAATGTTTTTCATGTCAGCCTTGATTAGTACTATGCAAGTGAAAGAAATAAGTAAAATAAAAAAAAATAGTATAGTCATTATTCTTTCAGTCCTGGAACAAATGTATTTGCTTTTGTTTTTCACATAATTATAATCACATTCCACAGCTAACTTTGTATTCTGCTGCATATGTATTAACATTATAGTCTTCAGCTTTCCTTGGTAATAAACAACCTTTTTAATAATTTTTCACGAGAGCAGCACAGGGTGCCTGGGTGGCTTAGTCAGTTAAGCGTCTGCCTTGGACTCAAGTCATGATCCAGAAGACCTGGGACTAGATGAGTCCAGCACAGAGCTCCCTGCTCAGTAGGGAATCTGCTTCTCCCTCTGCCCTCCCCTACCCTTCACCCTGCTTATGCTCTCTCTTGCTTGCTCTCTCTCAAATAAATAAATGTTTTTAAAGATATAATACACAATGTATTGATGCTAATTACAGTTTTCATAATAATTTCTATGTTTAGGGAAAATAAAAATTAAGATATTTCAAACTTTTTAGTATATGAATTAATATTTATAAACCCTCTCATTCCTTTTAAAAGATTTTCTCTGGGGCACCTGGGTGGCTCAGTGGGTTAAAGCCTCTGCCTTCTGCTCAGGTCATGATCCCAGGGTCCTGGGATCGAGCCCTGCATCGGGCTCCCTGCTCAAGTGGGGAGATTGCTTCCCCCTCTCTCTCTTTCTGCCTCTTTGCCTACTTCTGATCTCTGTCAAATAAATAAATAAAATCTAAAAAAAATAAAAATAAAAAATAAAAAAATAAAATATTTTCTCTATTTCTTCCTTATTTTAGATTGATAAAGTAAAATTATGGGTCAAAAGATACAAATCAGCTTTTAGTAACATTTATAATGTTTTAAGAAGTAAAACAACAATCTTCCTCTCAACTGTAATTCCTATTTTCTTCATAATCAATTTGAGGCGATTCAATGTAACTTAAAAGATGATGTCTTTCCAAAGATCCTAAGGGGACCATTTAAAAATTGTTAAAGGTCTTAGAACCATTTTACAGACAGAGTATTACAGATAAGAAGTGTTATCACAATGTGTGAGTTCTTCTTACAAGTCTGTCACTTTATTATTTCTAGATCATTGACAGCTCTTCAAAAACTATTCTCTGGAGTTATAGCTAAAATCCCACTTTGGCTATTTTCAACTCTAACAGTGAACTAATAAATCCAGGAAGTTCCATTTATTAAGACACAGCAAAAAGACTTCCCCATAATTTTAGGGGAAAAGGTGCTCAGGAGACCTTATTCTATCAAAATATTTCCATCTAGGACTTCCATACTTCTCTTAATCTCTCCCAGATTATATAAATTAGGTTTACAGAAGTATCACTTATTTATATAAAAAAAAAATGTGTCATTTCCTTAGTATACAGCTCAAAGAGACCTGAAAATTTTAAGTCCTATTCCTGCTTCTCAAAGGAAAATTTAGAATATTTCCACCTCTCCAAAAAGTTTCCTTTTCACAGTTATAAATTCCCTTATAAGTTCCTTTGTAACCATCCTTTGTAGACAAGTTTCCCCCCTCCCATTCAGCCCCTGGCAACCAGTGATCCGATTTCTTCCAGAACGTTGAATGAATGGAATCAAGTTGCTTTAGTATCTTGTTTTCTTTCACTCAGCATTGTGCTTTTGAGATTCAAACATTTGGTTGAATGTATCAGGAGTTTGGTCCTTTTGATTGTTGAGGATTAGTCCACTATATGGATATAACCCAATTTTTGTATCCATTTACCACCCAGTTGATATTTTGGTCTTTTTCTAATTTGTGGATGTTCAACTGTTTGTCTGTGGGTAAGCGTTCTTTCTTTCTTTTTTCTTTCTTTCTCCCTTTCTTGCCTTATATCCTTCTTTCTTTCTTTCTTTTTTTTTTTTTTTTTTTTTCTTGGAGACTCCATGCCCACCATGGGGTTGAACTCATGACCCTGACATGGAGAGTGATGTGCTGTACCAACTGAGCCAGGCAGGCACCCTCAGGGAAGCATGATTTTTCATTTCTCTGCGTATATCTAAGTGTGAGAATGCTAATTCTTGTGGAGTTCATTGTTTATATTTATAAGATGCAGTTAAAAATTCTCCACCGTAATCTCTTTAAGCATTTATTCTACCTGATCTTGTGTTAGACTGTTTGATATTGCCAAAAAGTATTCATTACACCATTCTACGTTGTATTTCCACTCTGGTCATTTTCCTTCCTTTCCATTGGGCCATTTTAATTGACTGGCCATCAAAGTCAGTACTTCTTTCTCCTTCTGTTCTCAGGCTGCCCATAAAGGTTATTGAATTATCCATTTCTCTCTCTCTAACTTACATTTCTATTTGATCTTTAGAACTTTCATTTTTGTACTGGAATTGTCCATTTGTTCTTGTATGTTTTCTAGCTTTCCCATTATTTCAGATTATTTACTAACTTTTTGAATAATTCCAAGCAAGGGGTTTTCTTCGGGTCTGCTTCTAACTTCTTTATCATTTAATAGGGGTCTCAATTTTTTTTTAAATTTATTTATTTGACAGACAGAGATCACAAGTAGGCAGAGAGGCAGGCAGAGAGAGAGGAGGAAGCAGGCTCTCCGCTGAGCAGAGAACCTGATGTGGGGCTCGATCCCAGGACCCTGGGATCATGACCTGAGCCGAAGGCAGAGGCTTTAACCCACTGAGCCACCCAGGCACCCCTCAATTTTTTTTTTTTAATTTAAGCTCTATCCATTGCATGCAGAAGGACAGTAGAGACTTAAGTCAATAGCACTGAAACCTAGAAATGAGTATCCCTCTTCCATCAGCCTGTTTGAGAATCTATAGGGATTAGGTCAGTAAGTTAAATGGTTAGTAACTAAACTGAGTTTGTGTTTTGGTTGCTAGATCTACTTTCAGTGCATCGAATTTCAGCAGTGACATATTGTTAATTCACTTAGTGTGGTTCATGCAATGCCCCCATGGCTGACTGACTAGGAGTTCTTACTGTACCCTCAGCTTTCAGGGGGGTGTTTCACACCTGAGCCCTTGTTATAAAAATGTTTTCCACTCCTCCCCCAGCAGCTTAAAACGGGATGGATCTGGGAAGAGAAGAGGATTCTTTGCCTGTCTGACACCAAGAAGGCTCTTATTCACACCTTACTCACATCTTCTGCTCTACCCCCAGTCTTTCTTATGAACCCATATATAGGCCTGCAGAAAAGAGCTGGTCCCTGTTCCCCCTACAGGCTTGAATCTGAGGCTTTCAGGGATTGTCATCATTAAGTCTATAAGAACCCATTATAGTTTAGTTGTTTCCTCCTTTCCTTTTTCTTTTCTTTTTTTTTTTAAGATTTATTTATTTATTTATTTGACAAAGAGAAATCACAAGTAGGCAGAAGTAGGCAGAAGTAGGCAGAAAGGCAGGCAGAGAGAGGGGGAGAAGCAGGCTCCCTGCTGAGCAGAGAGCCCGATGTGGGGCTCGATCCCAGGACCTTGGGATCATGACCTGAGCCAAAGGCAGAGGCTTTAACCCACTGAGCCACCCAGGCGCCCCCCTCCTTTCCTATTTTCATGGAGACCTGACTTCCTCTATCTGTCTAAGGTTCATGTATCTTTTCTCTCCAAAGAAGGTCTCACCCTCTTTGAAATTCAGTTCTTCTGGTTACCTTATGACTTTCATTCTCTGATGGTCTCAAAAAAAGTTATGATGTTGTAGATTATATAGGTTTTCCGTATGTTACAATGAAACCAACAACACAAAAGCAAAATGTCTCTTCAAATGATTTTGTTGACACATCAATGCAGCCAAAAATACAGCTCTGGACTTTCCATTTTGAAGGTAAGATAATATAGGGCAAAGTAAGCACACTCATTTTATTTTCCTCTTTTCTAGTTCCCACTTCATCTCAGACATATTTATTTTCTTTTTGTGATGTCAAACCCAGAATACTCCAAGTCAAAATAATTTTTTCGGAAGGAAAAGGAAAATTTCAATGTTTAGGAAGATGTTTTAAAATTCTCCTTGGAAACCATGTGATATTGTTTTCCAAGTCAGACCAAATGACTTTTTGACTTGTTAACTATGGAAATTTTCCTTGTGCCCCATCCATCCTGGGATGGTGATAAATAATCATAGAAAAATTTTGCCAAAACATATGATAGGAGACTTCTCATTGTCTTAAAAATTTCCCAGCCACAGTGGGAAGATAAACACACTGTTTTAACTCATTCTCTTACCAATCTTAAATACTATACAAGTTTAAAAAAAAAAAAACCTCACTTTATAACCTCTGGCATAGGTTTAAATCCTGTGTCCCTGTTGATGATATATTTAAAGTGGGAAGTAAACACACACACACACACACACACACACACACACACACACACACCCCTCCATTAGGTTTTCTTTTCCCCCTAAAATCCAACCATCAGTCATAAAATTCCAGAACTTCCTTTCCTTAGTTTTCCTAGAGGTAATCAGACCCTAAAACTTTTGACATATCATTACTAGTACTGATACTCCAATTTATCTATTTAAAATAAAATAATTAAAAGTCATTAGCTCTGTGTTTGGTATACAGGGTGTTTACAATACATACTGACTCTTACTTGTCATTATTTAATTTCTAATGAGAGATAGACTGAAACCATACATTCTTCAGATTTTGATGAGGCAAAGCAGAGGGAACTGGCCAACAAACACAGCTTACTCTTCCTCTTTCATAATCTATAGTTACTCGGGGGAGGTAGCTGCCCACTCAATCATTACATTGCCCAGATTCCCTTGTGTCTATGTGTGATTCACGTGCCTAATTCTCACCAATATGAGTAGAAGTAAACTGCATTTCTCTTGGGCCAAGGCTTTTTAAAAGGCAGGTGACTGTGCAGGCTTTCTTTCCCTTTTAACACCTGGATTAAGATGCCACGTTTGGCACACTAGGCGTGGCAAAGTCACCAGATGGAAGAATCTTACCCCTATCATTGTTGCATTGAAGATTACCCCTTCTGAGTGTTGTTTGCAAAACAGAAACTTACTTATTTAGGGATGTATATGTTACCACAGCTAATGTTATCTTGGCCCATACATTGTCAGTAGACTAAACCAATACCACTCAAAGAATACTGTGGCAAAGTTGACAAAATGTTACTGGTCCAAGACAATGTAAATACAGAAACTGAGTAAGAATTTAGGAGATCTGTAATGACTGGACAATGTACTTTTTATGTCTACTGAATATTTTTTTTAAAAATTAGGTTTGTATTTTGCACAGATTTTATTTCATTTTGCCATTTATTATCAGACTGGTTTCTGACGGATTAGAATTCTTTTTTAAAAATGGGACTTTAATAGATGGTTTGAGTAGCACTTGGCTAAAAGACTGCTACTATTCCTTTCAGGAATAGCATCTTCTTTGTGTTATACACTCAGGCACCTACTTCTCGCCAAGTAACACACAGAAGGATCCAGAAGGATCCTCTCAATGACACCTGACCACCACATCCTCTTGTGCTCTAAGGATGGATTGTTCTAAGCAACCTAGCTAAGGATGAGTAACTTCTTTCAGGGAATATTTTTGTCTATCAATCAAAAGTGTTTTCAAATTTCTGTTGGGTGTTGAATGCTTATCTTTATTATTTACCATCATAACTGCTAACTTCTAATATTCCATTAATTTCGTGTTCATTGGAATAAAAGTATCTTTCTTTATTGACCTCTGCCTGAACTACCTTTCACTTAGCTTCTGACTACCTTACTTGAAGATTCTTACAAGCCATTTCCCATTTCCTCCCAAGATCTCCAGTCCTTTGCTAACGGTAAAATAAATGGAGTGGCCCCCATATCTTTGGATGTTTGGTCCTTGATGCTCTGCAAAGATTGTATACCATGTAAATGTCTTTCCCACAGAGATTCTTGCTTTAGGTTACTTTTAATATCCAGAGGAAACATTTAAAAATTAAGTATTTTTATATCTTGGCAGTGCAGTTAATAATGTCACTTATGGAACAGTGATTTCAACCATCTGATTGTGATTTTTCCTTCAGCAACACGAGGGATACTCATCTAAATAGTAGGCTGTATAAGAAATACAATATTTGATCAGGAGAGCACCTTTAGTCTCAAGATGCTTTTAGTGCCAATTACTAGAGTATTAGATAAAGTAACAGGTGTCCTCCATATATCCAATTATTCAACATGTTGCACTGTAATTATTCTTACATTTATTTTTGCCTTCTGCATTAGAGGCTTTTATGTTTCTTAAATGTAATAGAAGTTCACCTTTTCGCTTTAAAAAAAAAAAGTATCTTTTTTCATCAGTTCCTTCAACTAGCCTAAAATAGGCATTTAATAAATGCTTCTTTTTAAAGTTTTTGAACTGCTCTTTGGGAGACAAGAATCTTTACTTGAACATAGTGCCAAAATCTTTGCTAGGACTACCATCTAAGGGCTGATTATTGAGCCTTGTAAGAGGACAATGGTTTGTGGAATCAGAGGGGAACTAGCTCCAAACTCTTATTTATTTATCTAATATTTTTAAAAAATTTTTATGAGCTTCAAATGCTCATACCATTTTTCTTTTAGGTATTTTTTTTTTTTTTTTAGTTTCAGAGGTAGAATTTAGTGATTCCTCAGTTGCATTAACGCCCAGTGCTCCTCACATCAACTGCCCTCCTTAATGCCTTCCACCAAGTAGGGATACCACCTATCCCCCACCTACCTCCCCTCCAACAATCCTCAGTTTGTTTTCTATACTTATGAGTCTCTAATAGCTTGCCGTCCTCTCAATTTTCATCTTATTTTATTTTTCCTTTACTACCCCTATGTACATCTCTTTTACCTCTTAAATTTCACAGATGAATGAAATCGTATGGTATTTTTCTTTCTCTGACTGATTTCACTTAGCCTAATAACCTCTGGTTCCACCCACATTGTAAGCAATCTACACATTCAAAGCAATCCCTATTAAATACCACTGGTTTTTCAAACAGCTAGAACAAACAATATTAAAATTTGTATGGAACCAGGAAAGACCCCAAATAGCCAAAGGAATGGTGGGAAAACAAAACAAAACAAACGAACAAAAAACCTGGTGACATCACAATGCCAGACTTCAAGCTCTATTACAAAGCTGTCATCAACAAGACAGCATGGTACTGGCACAAAAACAGACATATAGATCAATGGAACAGAATTGAGAACCCAGAAATGGACCCTCAACTCTATGGTCAACTAATCTTCGACAAAGCAGGAAAGAATGTCCAATGGAAAAAAGACAGTCTCTTCAACAAATGGTGTTGGGAAAACTGGACAGCCACATACAGAAGAATGAAACTGGACCACATTCTTATACCAGACATGAAAATAAACTCAAAATTGATGAAGGAGCTCAATGTGAGAAAGGAATCCATCAAAATCCTAGAGAAGAACTTAGGCAGCAACCTCCAAAGGTGAGAGAAACAAAAGCAAAAAGGAACTATTGGGACTTCATCAAGATAAAAAGCTTTTACACAGCAAAGGGAAACAGTCAACAAAACCAAAAGCCAATGCCTAAGGATTTGGAGAAGATACTTGCAAATGTCTTATCAGAAAGAGGGCTAGTATCTAAAATCTATAAAGAATTTATCAAACTCAATGCCCAAAGAACAAAAAATCCACCTAGTCTTGAGTAAACTTAAGCTTTTACTCTTCATCTTGTTTCAGCTTCAGTTTCTTCGTTTGCTAAAATACACCTCGCAGGAGTTTCCTGTAGATATTAAAGATAACATATGTCCAGCTGTGGCAATTAAAAGGCCGACAATACAAAAGTACTATTTTTCATGTCCTTCAATCTCAATTACTTTACTCATGATACCAAAATTCGGCAAAGCAATGTGGTGTCCGGAACTGTCTTTTAAATGAATATAGCAAAACTCGCCAGAAAATTCCTAGAGCCTTATTCCCAGCTTTACTATGGCTTCAGTCCTTCCTCTAAGGATTAGTTCTCCCTAAGATCACTTCTCTTAAAAGTTAGGTGCGGGGGCGCCTGGGTGGCTCAGTGGGTTAAAGCCTCTGCCTTCGGCTCAGGTCATGATCCCAGGGTCCTGGGATCGAGCCCCACATCAGGCTCTCTGTGCTGCAGGGAGCCTGCTTCCTCCTCTCTCTCTGCCTGCCTCTCTGCCTACTTGTGATCTCTGTCAGCTAAATAAAGAAAAAGTCTTTAAAAAAAAAAAAGTTAGGTGCGAAAAATAAAGTTACAAGTGGAGATGAAGGGATATCATCTGTGACACAATCTGATATTATAAATAAAAACCCCTAAAAATTTTCATTGCTTGGCTGTACAGGAACCATCTCCTAATTTTAAATTCCCTTCAGATACTTGCAAGAAGAAGGTAGTTCCTCCTTCCTGGGGTGGACCAGGGGGAAACCCTATGTGTTATTTATTAGAAACATTTGCAGGGAGGAAAGTATTTTATTAAGTACCTGTAGCTACAAGGTGCTCACAGGTTGATGAAAAAGCAAATCCATAACATGGATACATTTTTAACAATTTCACCTCAAGCTGTCATCATTCCTTCTATCAATTTCCTATTTACACACCTTGCTAACTTGGTCTATGGTCTCAGAACTACCCCATGACTAAAGAGTATTTCTTACAACTTTTCTTTTTATTCAAACCACTTACTTATGAAGCGATCTGGGAAGTAGCCAAGAGAACCAAAGGCCATGAGTGTTTTCTCTATACATGGCATGGGCTATGGAAGAGAGACATTTTGGACTTAACACTCATAGTTTGGAATTTATTAGAATCAAAGCAGATGTAGCACTGTTATACCTCGATAACCTCTGCATAATTTGGAAGGATGCAGACTGTGCTTTTTATGAGAATGACAATGCCAAATGCTTACAGATGCTAAGATAGCAGTACTGGAGAAATTGGAAGCAATGTTATTGGCAAATCATATAAAAATGTAAAAGAGTGTGTGTGAGTGTGTGTGTCTGTGTGTGTGTTTTCATTTTCCAGCAGCAGGAAATGATGCCACGAGGGAAAATCTGATCTGAAATGAAGTATAAGAAGAAAAATAATCACATTGATTTGAGGTTATGTTGATGAAAGAAAAAGAGTGGAAAGAAAAATAAATAAAAGACCAGTGAATCTCACAAGAGGCAGCGCTGGTCATTCTAACAGGTAAAACTTGTTATCTTCTGTTCCCAGTACTGTGGTTCTTCCCATTTTTCCTACATGTTATAGTGCTCTGGTTGTCACTCTTTGCTTTAATTATTTCTAGTTGGCACACACCTGCCTTTTCTCTACTTCTCTCCAGGTGGAGATACCAGAACATCTCTAAGTTTGCCCATGACTACAAACAGATTGCTTCCTTTAGAACGTGTATCGCCTCACGTATGTGTGCAATCTAAAAAAGTCAAACTCATAAAACCAGAGCGTAGAAAGGTGGTTGCCAAGGGCCATACATAGGGTGGCAAAAACTTGCACTTGTGGAGAATGGATAAGTTCTGGATACTTACTGTACAGCACAGTAACTATAGGTAAGAATAATGTATCGTATACTTGAAATTTACTGAGAGAGTAGATCTCAAGTCTCACTACACAAAAAATAGGGTAACTGTATGAGGCAATGATTAATGAGTTTGACTGTGGTAATGACTTCATGATATGAAGACACACCAAGGTATTGCAGGGCACACCTTAAATTCTTTAATTTTTGTCAATTATACCTCAATAAATCTAGAGGGAAAAAAAAAGAGAGTATTATTTTTTCTAGAGCTTCTAACCAGATATATCTCAGAGCTAACCTGAATTTACCATAGGTGAAGATCCTGCCTCAGATTCCAATTCAATGATTTCCTCCCTGAGGAACTCCTACAGGGCTGACAATATCCATTTCCTATACAGGTTCCTACATTTTCACTGATCCCTCTGTCACACGGAAAGCACCCAGACCATCTCAATGGTGCCATTTTGTTAATATCCACACCACCGGAGCTTGGACTGAGCATTTTATGGTGTAATCTATGATAAATAATAGCTGCAGACAATTTTTTACACAAGTTAATATGTTAATGGGGTGGTAGAAGTAAAAATGGGTACTGCCAGTGATTTAGTTTTATACCGGGGAAGGTGTGTGTTGCTTCTCATAATGCTTTCACTTATTTTTGTGTGCTTGTCTGAGGGACAAAGTAACAGATGTGAGACAAAGGCTTTGCCTAGGAGAAACTGAGAAATTCTTTACAGAAAAATCCTCCCCAAATGGTCCCATTACTGTAAGAAGAGCCATTATTTAATTTATCAGACACTTTCTATGTGCCAAGCACACTGTTCAGTATGTTTTATCCTCCACAGGGGAAAGATGGCATTGTTTCCTCTAGCATAAAATGATGATCACTCCTATACCTGGTAAGAAGCAGATCCAGGGAACCAAGATTCTAATTTCACTGTTTGTTTTTTTAAAAAACTTTATTTACTTATTTGACAGAGAGAGATCACAAGTAGGCAGAGAGGCAGGCAGGGAGGGGGAAGCAGGCTCCCTGCTCCACAGGGAGCCCAATACGGGGCTCAATCCCAAGACCCTGGGACCATGACCTGAGCCAAAGGCAGAGGCTTAGCCCACTGAGCCACCCAGGCACCTCTAATTTCACTGTTTATGCCATATTTCTGATTCCTCCTGCTGAAGCTTCATGAAAGTCCTCTCTGTTGAAGAATGAGGAAGAGTTCACTAAAAAGAACTAAAAATGTCTCTGGGAGCACTGATTAAGGAGACCTCACCCACGTTCTGGAAACGCAGCATATATCTGGAAAATATGCAGCATCATAAAGGAAAGCTTTTATGTTGGGTTTGGATGGTGACTAAATTCTGGGTTGGTGGCCATTTTTGGCCCACTTTCATTTTCCTATTAGAAGCTTAAATCTCCCAGCTCTGATATTTGGATGAAAAAAAAAAATTCCCCATGTATGGTTATGCAAGAGGACTCTAAGTTAACTCTACTAATAAACAAATCCAATTTTCCAGCCAAAGTGGACATCTGATGTAATTCAAACTAATCAGGTCAACGATACTCAATTCTGGGACATAGGTCTGAGCTAAGTTTCTATTTCTTATTGAATATAAAGGAGAATACATATAGTTTCTGGTAGGAGTGACAGCAGAGTAAATCCTGCCTGAGACATGGGTCAATAATGAGGCAGCAGTCTTAAGAATGGAGGGAGAGAAACTGAACACTTGTCATGTCATTTATGTCCTTGATCAAACCACACACCAAGTTTGCATGTGAGCCACTGCATCCTTCTTCCTGCTGAAATTTGAACTGGAGTCTCTTGTAACTAAAACCTAACAACAAATACTTTATCAGACTCCATACAGTTGCACCTTTATCGTAATAGAAGGGGAGATGTTGGTTTTCAACATGAGGACGTGTGACAAGTACATGCTAAAAAGCAAAGATGAGAAGAAACCCTTTTGTTGTTGTTGCTGTTGTTAAATGGAGGGGATATTAGTATTTATTGAAGGACTACTGAGTGTCAGGCAGTATGGAAGTTATTGCCATATACATCACCTTATATGTCTTCTAACTTCATGAAATATATCTATTTTATGGGTGAAGCACCATGCCTATGGTTACATAGCTTAAAAAAAAAAAAAGATAGAGCCATGAGTAAAACTCATGTTTGTTTGTTTGTTTGTTTGTTTGTTTTTCCAGACTAGAAAACCCATGGGTGCTTTGCAATGTAATAAAAATCCTCAACGTGGAACTGTCAGCTAGAGTAACATGGGGTCTAACTAGAAACCTTGAGGCATAAGAAGATAACTGTTTTGTACGAGACACAACTCACTGCAAATTCTGCCTCTCTGAATGTCCTAGAAAGTCCGTCCCAGTTGCCAAATTAGATGGAGGGAGGCTGATGTTTTCCATACTATGGAAATGTCCAGAGATCACTGACACAAGAGATAAGTGTTCCTGGGAATCTGAAGCCAGTTGACTTCGCTACTGAACTAAAACTCAGTTGTATACATGCACCCTTTTGATTCCTAGATCATTTCCTGGGATTATCATCCAGCTCTGTGAGATAGTTTCCCACAAAAACTGGGTACAACCTTGACTCCTTTGGTCAGATTTGATAGAGAATGGATATTTCAAGGTAAATAATGCCTTCCTAATAAACGAATGTCTGGGAACTTAAATCATTAGGGTTCATGATTTGTGAGACTTAGGAGTTCCCCAAATAAATTGTAGCTAGGGTTAACATTAAGTACAATTGTTAAAACCAATAAACGCACTCACTCATCTATTATGATCCAGAAGGCTCAGCAATTCTAAACTTTCCTAAGGATACTGTTTGGTTACTGTTGTGTGACAAAGAGCAAAGCCATGATCTAGGAATCTCAAAGAACCTCCCATAATGCCTAGAATAAGAAGAAGAAAAAATATATAAAATGAAACAGACCAGGTGGCCAACTAGGAAGAAGCCACTCTGAACAGAAGAATCAGCAGAATAAGACCCCTAGATGACCCAGCTCTGTTAACTCAAGAGTTTCTGATCTTCCCAGAGAACTGAGAAACCTATACCTCTAGATGAACATTGCTAACATTTAAATTCTATCAACTTATCCATTAAACCATCTAGGGCCTCTTCTGATCACCAGGTTTATGCCTCTGATTTTACCCAAAAGGCAGGACATTAATGTGTGTTTGGTTGTTGTTGGGGGTTTTTCCATTGTCAGCAGCAATCAGCTTTTTTGTCTTCTGTCCCATAATAAATCTGCTCATGCTGCAGCCTTTTTCACATCATAGCCAAGGAAGGGAAATATTTAAAAAAAATTTTTTTTAAAGTAAAAGCTACCTTTCTCAGATTTTCAGAAAAGCCATAGGCTACAATGGCAGCATTAAGGTCCAGCCAAGGACTGTAGGCACCTTTGGTGATGGGCAGTAAACCTATAATTGCAACAGTGCTTATAATGTAAAGTTAGGTATGAAGAAGGATCTATAAACTCACATGCAATAATTAGTATCACACTTCAAAGTGGACTTTTGAAGCTGACTAAATTTTTTTTAAGTATGGCACAACACCTTCAAAATATAGACTGTTGATATCATCTGCAGAGGGTTGTTCTTTACCTATTACCAGCTACTTTAAATGTATCAACAAAGACCCCCCTATTGATCACAGAAATAGAAATTATTTCATGAAATTTTCTTTGCCCTGATCACTATCAAATAATTATGGGAAATTACTTCTCACTGGTGTTTGAAAATCTTTTTTGGGGTCTCCTTGCCCATTTAAACTAGTTTTGTGTGTCACCAGATCCTACTGAGGTAATGGATGTGTTTTAATTACATTGGAATTGCCAGGCTTTGTATGGAAGGTGCCCATTTTTGCACTGAAAGGAAAAGCAATCAGCAATTTTTAATAAGAAAAATCTTTAGCTCTGACTTTGCTGTCACTGCTTATCTTACTGAAGTGGTTTGGGGATTGTGTGGTTGACACTTAAAATAGGTAGTATGCTGATCAGAGAGTAAATATATTTCTCTATTTCCCCATGGAAATGGGTTTCCTGATGGGAGAAGAAATTTTGTCAAGTGAGCACGATGGGATGAAATTTTAAGTCCGATCATGACAGCTGGCATGACCCTTGAGCACTTTTCACGTCTCAGCAGAATCCAGAAGGGACACTGTTCAGCCTTGATCTTCAGAAAAGAGAAAGTTCTGCAACAAAGTATGAGTGGGGAGCTCACTGTAAGCCCTTAAGCTTAGGAGCCTACAAGACATCATAATGGCAGCTACAAGTTAATAGACCAAGGCTCTTGCCATGGGACCCCTGGCCTATGCAACAAACAGATGGAATGGTTTTAAGAGAGTCCTTCCAGGGGTTGGGGGGAAATGTGGCAAGGAAAAAGGTACATAAAGAAAAGCTTGAGGGTTGTTTAGGTTGATAAGAAAGGAAGTATCTTCCTACTTGCCAAAGAGCCAGTAGGTAGCAGAAATTCTCCTGTGTGGTCTCCATGTGTGAACGTGTGAACACTTTGTAAGTGTATTATCAATATTTATATATTGATATATATTTATATATCGCAAGGGATAAGAGAAAAGAACAGAACATGCTTGTATACCCTGGGACATGATACAGAACCCTGTCTTTGCATTATCTTTCTACACCATTTTCAACGGTAATGTCATCTTTTTGCCCTAACCCCCTTGCCTTTAAGGAAGGGAGAGGAATATCCTGAGCCAGGGTAAAATGCTAGCTACAGCCAGTGGACTGGATTTACAACCCTCATCCTAACAAGGGGAAAAAGTGGGACAGGGAGAATCCCAGGGCTAGAGAGCTGGAAGAGTAATGGGAAACAGGGTGGCTTGGAGATTATCTGATGATTCAAGGAAATATCCTAGTCCAACATGAAATGTGTCCATTAATGAAAATGCTGAATTCTAAGCTCCAGTGGTTAGTGCAATAAGGCTGCTAAGCCCTCTGGCCCTCTGGCTCCAGAGCTTAGGGGAGACTGAATCCCAGTGGGATAGGGGTAGGGCAGGGACATCCACTATGAAGGCTGAGAAGCGTGATCCTAACAGACTCATGGAAGTACTGATAGAATTAGAATAATAGAAGAGGAAGCAATCTCTATGAAATGTCTGGGCTCGGGGCACCTGGGTGGCTCAGTGGTTAAGTGTCTGCCTTTGGTTCAGGTCATGATCCCACGGTTCTGGGATCGAGCCCCGCATCAGGCTCTCTACTCCATGGGAAGCCTGCTTCTCCCTCACCCACTCCCCCTGCTGCGTTCCCTCTCTCACTGTGTCTCTCTCTGTCGAGTAACTAAATAAAAATCTTTAAAATTTAAAAAAAAAAAAAAGAAAAAGAAATGTCTGGGCTCTTTTTCCTAAGAAAATTTCTCTGCCAGTCAGGACCAGTGAAATATATTAACCTAAAAACAGATGGAGAACTTGACATATCTTTATGCCCCCAAGTTTTAGGAGAGAACAAAATCTAAAAGTAGATTTTTTTCTTTCCTAATAAAATTATTTGATAGATTTCCTACAAAAAAAACACTGTACTTGCATCTCATAAATTATGATATGATGCATTTTCATTATGATTTGGTTTAAAACATTTTCTCATTTCCATTGCAGTTTTTCTCTTGGGTTCATGAGTTATGTACAGGTATGACGTTCAATATTCAAATATTGGGACTTTTCAACATACATTATGGTTAATTGATTTCTGATTTAATTATCTTGCTGTCAGAGATTATATTCTACAAGATTCTAGTCTTCTGTATTTTGTGACTTCATATACAGTCCATTTTTGATGAAGATTCCATGTATACCCTAGAAGACTATATTCTGCAACTGTTGCCTGTAGTGATATGTAAATGCAATTAGGTAAGGTCAAGGTGAATTCCAATGTTGTTCAAAGTCTTCTACATCCACACTGGTCTTTTTGTCCAGGTTTCTTCCAGATACCAATGCAGGGTGTTAAAATCTTCAACTCCATTTATAGATTTGTCTTTTTTTTCTCTTTAAGATCTATCAATACCAGCTTCATCCATTTTGAAGATAAGTTATTAGGTGCATGTCTATTTTTAATGGTGAAGTCTTTCTTTTGAATTAGATATTTTTCATCAGTATCTTTTAGCATGATCTCTTCTAATACTCCATCTTGAAATCAATGTTATCTGATAATAATACAGTCCCTACATCTGGATTGTGCTGTAAGCATGACACATCTTTTAACCCTAATTTGGCTTCAAACCATCTCTGTCTTCATATTCAAAGTCTGTCTCCCAGCATTAATATATTTTGCACCTTATTTTTTTATACAATGTGTACCCATCTGCATTTGATCAAATTATTTTCATTAACTGATTTCAGCATTTGCTGTTTATCATCCATGTCACCTCTATTTGTTCCTATTTTCTTTCTGCAATTCCCTTTTTTTTTTTTTACTATTTTATTAAAACTCTAATTCTAATTTATCCATTGTCATTTTAGTTACTGCTTTCCTTTCTTGGTGGCTACTCTAGGGATTCCAATTTTCCTCCTCGAACTATCTCAGTCCTCAAAGAATTCAGACTGCACTGTGTCCCATAAAATGCAACAGTGTATTTTCACTAAACCATTCTACCTCATACATCTTGCTCTAGTTGTCACATACATCGGGCTATTATCCACTGTCAACACTACAATACTGAGTTACTATCTGGTACAGAGCTGACACTCAGTACATCCTTGCTAAATAATTTATACAAATCTTGGGCAATAGTTGCAAAACACAGGGCATGAGATGACCAGAGGTCCTTTGTAAGAGCATGAGTCCTGCCTTCGATATGGTATATTCACTTTTAGGGTGTGAGTGCTTATTCACAATAATAATATACTGAATCATTACACATCATCATGCCCCATATCAGTCTCACCTGTAGAGACAGGTATCAGGAACCATCCGACTAAGTCATGTTGTTTCTTGGTAGGTTTAGTGCCTTCCCCAGAATGCACTTCTCCATATTACCCTCCTCAGCACTTTGTCTGTATAGCTGCATTTCAGAAGAGGAAAAGTTAAGCAAGTAGCTGACTACAATACTCTAGTCTGCAATATTTCTCTTTTGTCAGGAAACTTTAAAAAATTAACTCAGGAAAGCAAGGACATGCAGAGGTTGAATACCTATAACAAATGTGATTTATTTTTTTAAAAAAGCAGGCAAAGAAAACTGATGAGATAATGCCAAATGGGACCTTCAAAATCCTAATGCAATGTACATTTTTTGTTTGGGTCTCCACTAGCTTGTAAAATCACATCTTGAACAGACTTCCACTTTCATTCAACTGTTTGCATCTTTTTGTGCATACTTATGCCCAGGGGACCATTTGGTGTAAACTGTCCATCTGCCTTTGTTTTTCCTAGATTTTAGCACCATTCACCTTGGATCCCTTATGACTGAATTTATGCCAAGGTGAAGATTATTGATAAGCCCAGTGTTTTTGTGAGCTGTTCTGTAGTGGATCTCCATGTTCTCTAACAAGAAGAATACTTTGGTTGCATTGAACTCAAGAGCTGAGTTTTCTTACCGCAAGCAGACATCTGCAGGAACATGGAAAATTAAGTGGTGTGAGACAGCCAGAGGGAATTTGTAAATGACATCTATCCCACTGAAACCTGACCTGATCTGAAATACATGCCAATCAACTTGGCAGACTGGAAAGGCCTGGGTACTAGTAAGACTTCAGGTCAATATGTATGCATTGATTGTTTACTATGGGATCAGGGAGAGAGAGAGTACAAATGGAATATGAGTACTCTCTTATTAGCCATAAATACTGGCAAAAATCAAGAATCCTGGAATACCTCATGCTGTTGAGATTACTCTATCATTGTTCAGATTAAAGACATGCATGTATAGAAGACTGGATAAAGGGATACAGTACTTGCTTAAGTAATAACAAGTGAATTTTGGGCAGTATGCATGAACTGTGAATGAATATCTCCTCTTCTTCACTTGGGCTATTTTGCTTTTTGACCCTCATGCTTCCAACATGCTATAGGAATTAGCGATGATGTAGAGAAGGATGGAGACCTTTTTAATGAGGACAAGTGCAAAAATGAATAGCTTTGGAACAATATTGCTCAGGGTGGCATTCTGGTTCCACTATGTTAGCTGGGTAATGAGCTAACTATCAGTTAAAGGAACATTTCATCATCTCTGAAATACGGATAATAGTATTACTGTTTTCATAAGTATTTCAACCATAAGGTTCCAAAGAAGAAAAGATTTGGTAACTACAAAGCACTTAGATGAAAGACACTTAGTAACTTCATCATTGTTATTAAGTATTATTATTATTACTATTATTATGTGACAGATATGTTATCTTCCAACAGAATTAGGTTCTGTATCACTATTAGTCTCTGGAGACAGAGATTCAAAGGCAAGGAATATTGCAATAACTTGCCCAAGGTTACACAGCTAGGAAGTGGCAAAACCAGATTCAAATTGTAGGATAGTCTAATATGGAAAATGTCTATAAATCAACTATCTGTTGTAGTAACAAAAGCATTGAAATACAAAGTGAATTGATTCTGTGATTTTTTAAAAAGATTTTATTTCTTTATTTGACAGAGAGATTAAAAGTAGGCAGAGAGGGAGGCAGAGAGAGAGGGGGAAGCAGTCTCCCCACTGAGCAGAGAGCCTGATGTGGGGCTCAATCCCAGGACCCTGAGACCATGACCTGAGCCAAAGGAGAAGCTTTAACCTACTGAGCCACCCAGGTGCCCCGATTCTGTGATGTTTTGATAGTCATGGTTCTTAGTGTCCTGACTCCATTGCTGAGAGGCAAACAGAACTCTAATGAAATCAGTTCTCTGCTTTCATTTCTGAAGAGCACCAAACCTCCTGGCTAGATTTTTATTTTTCTGTATTTATATTATACTATTTTATTTTTGCCTTTGAATAATGTATTCTTTATTTCCAGATGAACTATATTGTGGCTCCCCAAAGCTGTCACTATTTGCAGATGACACGATATTATATATAGAGAATTCAACAACCTTCCCTGAAGAACTTGTAGAACTAAGAATGAATTCAGTAAACTTGCTGGATACATAATTAACACACAGAAAAAGAAACTGTGTTTTTTATGCCCTAATAATAAACTATTAGAAAGAGAAATTAAGAAAACAGTATGATTTAAAATTCCACCAAAAAGAATGAAATCTCTAGGGATACATTCAACCAAAGAGGTAAAAGACCTATATTATCAAAACTATAAGACACTGATGAAAGAAATTGAAAACAACCCAAATAAATGGAAAGACATATTGTGCTTATGGATTAAAAGAACATTGTTAAAATGTCCATATTATCAAAAGCTATGTATAGATTTAATATAATCCCTAGCAAAATACCAACAGTATTTTTCACAAAACTATATATAATAGTCCTACAATTTGTATGAAACCACAAAAGACCTCTAATGCCAAAGGAATCTTGAGAAATAAGATCATAGCTGGAGATTTTACAATCCCAGGTTTCAAATGATACTACAAAATGATAGTAATGAAAGCAGTATGTTATTGCTATAAAAATAGACCTATATATATCCACAGGACAGAGTAGAGAGCCCAGAAATAAACCCAAGTATATATGGTCAATTAATCTATGACAAAGGAGGCAAGAGTATAGAGTGGGGAAAGAGAGTCTCTTCACAGTGTTGGGAAAACTGGACAGCTACCTGCAAAGGAGTAAGACTGGACCACTCTCTTATACCATACAAAAAGATAAACTCAAAACAGATTAAACACCTAAATGGAAGACTTGAAACCATAAGACCCCTAAAAGAAAAAAAAAAAACAAGCAGTCAAGTCTTGGACATCAATCTTAGCCATATTTTTTGTTGGATATGTTTCCTTAGGCGAGGGAAACCACAGCAAAAATAAGTAATCATAAATAATCGAGACTACATCCCACTAACTTGGCTTTCAGAGAACCAAGAAAACCACCAACAAAATGAAAAGGCAACCTACTGAATGGGATAAGAAATTTGCAAATGATATACCCAATAAGGTGTTAATATCCAGAATATATAAAGAATTCATACATCTTAAAATCAAAACAAACCTATAACCAAGTTGATTAAAAGAAGGACCAAGGTCTTGAATAGGTATTTTCCCACAGAAAGCATGCAGATGGCAACAAACAACTTGAAAAGATGCTCAACATCACTCATCATCAGAGGAAAGCAAATCAATCAAAACCACAATGAGGTATCACCTCACCCTGATTAGAATGGCTAGTGTCAGAAAGACAAGAAACAACTAGTGTGAAGGATATGGAGCAGATGGAACCCTCACACACTATTGTGGGCAAGTAAATTGGTGCAGCCACGACGGAAAACTATTCGGAGGTTGCTCAAGAAATGAAAAATTGGAAATACACTATGATCCAGCAATTCTACTTCTAGGCATTTAACAGGAAAAAAACAAAAAACAAACCCATTAATTTGAAAAGCTATATGTACCCTTAGAATTACTGTAGCATAACGCAAAATGACCAAGATGTAGAAGAAACCCAGTGTTCACTGATGGATGAATGGATAAAGAAGCTGTGATGGAATATTACTCAGCCATTAAAAAAGTACGACCTTGCCATTCACGACAACAGATGAATGTAGAGGGTATTATCCTAAGTGAAATAAGTCAGTCAGAGAAAGACAAATATCCAAGGATTTCACTTATATGTGCAATCCAAAAAACAAAAATTAACAAACAAAATGAAAAAACAAAAATAGAGTCATAAATACAGAGAACATATTGATGGTTACCAGAGGCAAGAGGAGTGGAGGGATAGGCAAAATCAGGTAAGGGGATTAAGAGGTAGAAACTTCAAGTTACAAAATACGTAAATCATAGGGATTAAAAAGTACAGCATAGGGAATAATAGTCAATCAGATTATAATAATTCTGTATGATGACAGATGCTAACTACACTTACTGTGGGGAGCATTCATAAGCTATCTAAATGTCAAATTACTATGTTGTCCATCTGAAATTAATATAATATCATGTTAATTATGCTAAATTAAAAAACAGTAAGTTCACATGATGGTAACAAACAATTATCAGAGGAATTTCTTAATATCAATCTTTTCAAAAAGTGTATTTATCCCATTTTCTTAAAAAAAAAACCTATACCTTTTGAATGATGATTGCACTTATATTTAATGTGATTACAAAGGTAGTACATCATTGTTTAAAAAATTAAAGTTACACAGAGGTCAAAGTAATGAGCTTTAATACACACATGCATGTACACACACACTTTGCTTTAAAAGATTCTAAATTCCATTTTTAAAAAACAGGTTTATTGCCAAAAAAATCAGATTTATTGCAAATACCTAGAATATTTCTTTTTTATAACTGCATAATATTGCATAGCATGAATATATTATATTTTGTTCCCCCTGATGAACTTTCAATTTATTTCATCATTCTAAAACAATTATCCTCATCAACATCTCAATAAACATGTCTTTAAGCACTTTAAATAGAATCCCAAAACTGAAAACTGCCAAGTTAGAGAATATGTATATTCAATTCGGGAATAGGCCAAAATTATTTCCCAAGATTCTCCAAAAATTCATATCCTCAATGGTAATTTATAAGTATCCAGTTCCAAAAGTCCTTACCAGATAGAGATTTAATGCTCTCCTTAACTTTTGCTCAGCTTGATGAATGAAAATGATATCCAATTGTTATAATTTGCATTTCCCTCATTGCTATTGAGGTTAACCATCTGTTCATGTATTTATTGACCAAATGAATTTCCTCTATTATGAAGAGAGCATTGAAATCCTTTATCTGTCTTTTTAATTGACCTGTTTATCTTATTTTTCTTTCTTGATCTATAGTAGCACTTTTAAAATTAGACATATTTACCCTTAGCTGGAGTATATTGAAGACGTTTTTCTAGTTTAACCTTCAACACTCAACCATTTATGTTAGCTATGCCCTCTTACTTGAATCTTTATGCAGGAAAATATATCTTAACGCTTCCTCCTTATCTATATATTCTCTTTTAGTGCTCTCGTCTAGTCCTGTGGCTGTAAATATCTGTATGTCTCTTCTCCTAAATATCCTCTTCCTTGGATTCTGGACCAATCTGTGTAATTGCCAGCAAAACACCTTGATTGACCAGTCAAATTTGCATTGGAAATTTCCCACATCCAGAAGAGCTATCCTGCATCCATGCCACACACCCTGCCATTCCTATATCCCTCCCCATCTCAGTAGACCACGGGCACTTTCATTATCTCAACTGATCAAGCCAAAATCATTACCCATTATTCTTCTTTCCTTCATATCCTTCATTGCCTCCTTCAGCCCATTCTGTCAAGTATGTTCTGTGTAAATCTGCTTCTCTAGATACCTGTTGCTTTTCTTCTAACCAAAGTGCCATCAGCTGCTACCAGAGTTAAGGCGATGCCCAGCAAAACTTCCCTTCATCCATTTTGTCCCATACTATCCATTCTGTGAACATCAGAGTAATAGAATAGTTTTATAATTAAAATCAGAACAATTGATTTTGGGCTTGAAACTCGTTGATAGCTTGCCAATGTACTTAAAGTCAAATTCGAACTCTTTACCAGAATCCCACCTGCTCACCACATTCCTGCTCGCCACACTGCGTGGCTTTCAATTCTGTAAGTCATTGCACTTGCCAAGACTTTAGGCTTCCACTTTTCTCTTTGCGTAATGCCCTTTTCTAGAACTTTCTATGGTATGTCTTATGATATAGGTCTCAATTTAAATGACATACCCCTTAGAGTGGCTTCTTTGATCATATTATCTAAAGTAGCCTCCCATTTCCTGTTCATATGGTAAAATAGTCCAAAACTGCTATTTTTTTGGCAGCAAGCATCACTACCTAAAATTATTGCATTATTTGCCTGGCACCCATCACAAGGATGTTCACTCTATCAAAAGCTGGGCTGTTTGTTTTATTTATTAGAGAATCACTAGCATCTTGAATGTGGCCAGTCACGGAGTGGGTGTTTGATCAATCTTTTCTGGATGAATGAATGTCTGTATTATCTTTTATGGCTTCTGAATGTTCTATCTTTTAATAAGTGTTGCTCAGTACATTTATTTATTTATATTTATTTTTTAAATTTCTATCCAATCCATCTACAATTCATTTTTACAAGTGGGACAAGGTGTAAGGCTGAATTTTTTCCATATGGATAACCAACTATGCCAGCACCATCAATATATAAGTCATTTTAATGACATCTGTGTCACATATAACTACACATATATTTGGAACTACTTCTTCAGTCTCTATTCTATCGATTGATTTTTCCCTTCTGTGTGAAATTCTGCTTTATTTTAGTATGGGAGAGTTGGAGGATGGTTTATTATCCAGTATAGGGAAACTTTCTTCACTTATCATCCTTATGATTCAAACTTATTATCATTTTTAAATAATTTTGTAAACTTTTTCACCTATACATACTACCAATGGTTATCAAAAACTGTGAACAACCATTAGAAAATCATAACTTTCTTGATTTGATCTATTTTATAATGCAGTATGTTTTCAATTACCCTCACATGATAGAAATCTTAGGAAGTGACATTAATTAGAAGCATGTTTAATTCATCTTCTGGCTGATAATACATTTCTTATTATTTTGAAATAACACTATTGAGAACTAACAAATTATTACATAACTTTAGGTCAGCATTCCCTGCATTGTCCCTGTCCTTCATTTTCAGATAATCATCATGAATACCATGTCAGAATGAAATGACCCTCAAGCACACAACATTTTATCTGCCATGTGGTTTTTCCCTCATCAAAAAAGAGACGAAGAGATTTTAAAAGCATATTAAGGGATATTGAAGATTAGAAAAGTAATAATCTTCTTAAAAGCAAATCAGAATTATTTTGCCTAGGGAATTTACCTCATTAGATTAGAAGCACACAATTTGAAACAAAGGGTAAAATAGACCACCGATGATGGCTTTCAAAGCAAATTTTTCCAAGGAAAATATTAATTTCTAGTGGGAAACATTGGCCTTTTTAGCTTCTTAACATTTCATAAGGTTGTTTCTAAAGAAAACATTTATGAAACTTAGCAACTTTCAAGCAAACTGTATAGGTCATGACCACTATCCAACCATGAATGGCCATAATGGTAGCTGTTCACACCAACAGTGTTGCTAACAGGAGGCTACAGAAAACATGACATGAGGGCTGTTTGTACCTATGTAAGGATAGTGGATTCTATTAGTAAAGGTATGCCCTCAGTAAGCCAGTCTATAAATCCTTCAATAAGCATATGTGGTAGAGAAAAACAGACCTGGAATGACTTTGACAACGGAAACCTAGAGTCAGGTCTATTTTGTTCCAGACCACTTCTATGGAAAGGATTCTCTTGTGTAGTAAGGGACAGAGACACTCTCAGATTACTTTAGTTAATGCAACTGGTAGGTGTGGGAGGGGGCAAAGGGAGTGAGGAGAGACTTACTACAAGATTTTAATGGAGAGAAAGGAAGTCTACTGGAAGTATCGACAGTCTTGCTAGCAAGGCTCACAAAGTACAGAACAAGTAAGAGTATATCCTCTAACTTGAGTTTATCTACCTTATCCTCAAGAGAAGCACCTGACTCCTCCGTTAGTGTCTCATGCTCATGGTAATCCAGCTACAACTTCCTAGAGAGTCCACATTCCACTCTTCCCCTCACATTATAATACCTATTTTCTCACAGCTTGTGTTTTTATGGCAGCTCTCTGGGTCCCAGCTTCTGTATATTTAATAAATTCTGGTACCTCATTTATTTCACACTGAAAGTCTCCAAGAGGGATAGCTGATCAGTTCAGTCAGTCACCACCAGGTGTTAAGAGTCACCAAAGTTTGGCAGAACTCCTGTTCTGAACCGTGATGGTTCATGGGTCTACCTTGGGTCCCATTCCTAAACCCCTGAATCTGAGGAGTGGATGACACAGAGTCCCCTTTAAAAAGGAACATCCAGAAGAGAGCTGTAGGCAGGGAGGGCCTTCAGATCACCTTCAAGTTCTTGCTAATGGAACAGATAAATAAATTAATGTTGGACGGTTGGGTTCTAAATTGTTTCTTGTCTAGTTAAAAAGATAGCCAAAGGCTTCTAATTATTCTCTGAAACCTCTTTCATGATATCTTCATTCAATTTTCCATTTCTCCTTGTCTTATATGGAATTTTTATACAAGATCACCCATTACCATAAAAGAGGAGGCTGTGGGCACTTCATAATTCATAATTATGATAAATACTCAATGATGAATATGAAACTAAAAGTTGCAGTGAACAGGTTCTGTGTGCCCAGAAAGCCACTGTTTCTAGTTTGTGTCTGTCTGTGAAGGGATAAATTCTGCAGGGAAGAAACACAATTGCGATATTCACCTCCCCTCCAATAGCATGTTTTCATTTGTTTGATTCCTTTTCTCTTTAAGCTTGGGGGAAGATCATTTATCCATCCTTATATTTTCACCACTGCTAGAAAAAAATACTTTACGTGGCAGATCATCAGGGAACATTTTTCAAAACGAGGAAGAGAACTGAGGAACATAATTAAATAAAAAAGGAAATTGTCATTATGAAATCCTGCTTGAAAGTGGAGTGAAACTACTGGAAATTATTTGTGAATTGAACAGGATGCACCCAGAATAGTATTATATAGAAACACATGCTAGTTTTCACATTTCCTCCCTCATGAATATTTTCCCAAGTCCAAAGAAAATTTGTTACTGCATATTGAGACCCAACAACATGCTGCTTTATACACTTTAAAGCTGTTATCATTCGCATTTCAAAGAAAGATTTTTATCAGATCATGATGATCTGTAAAGTCATTAATAGGAAAAACCAAATCATGGTGATCAGTAAAATCATTAATAGGAAAAACCAAATCCTACTCATATTTGGTCTCCAGTGTTTTGCAAAATTCTAATTTCTTAAACCTGATTCTATTTTGTGTTCTTTCCTTTATCTCAAAAACAAAAACAAACAAACAAACAAAAAACCACTAGAGAAGCAAATTTATGCAACACAGTGATAGAAGGTTATACAGAATATACTTCAAAGTGAAGACTGGTGAGGCCAGCAATCAGGCAATGAACATTTGATATGAAATTCTTTGGAGCCTTACATTATTCTATCTTTTTTATACATTTTATCCGACTGGGTTTTAATAAAGCCAAGCATGGTTTTATACATCTAGTTGTACTGAGTTTAAAGTCCCAGGTGATTCATCAATCCTTCCTTTACCAGTTGCCTGCCAAGGTCAGATATAATGAAAATCAAGGTTAAGAAAATAAAGCTTGATATTGCAGATAACTTTGCATTATTTCATTGGTTAATTATTCAGGAAAATAGAAGGCTCAGACCCTATGTCTCCACATTATTTGACCACACGGCCTCCTCCTTGGTTTCCAATTCATCATTCCTCTGCCTTTTTATAATATTGATTTTGAAATACTTCGGTTATAAATAAACACAATCTCATTATAAAAGACTTACACAATGCCTGCATATAGAGAATATTTCTACTGAGCTAAATATTTTTTAAGAACCGTTTTGTGTTATGAAATAATATAACCTCTAACTTAACTTCTTTTTAACAAGGCAAGAAACTTCCTCCACATTTCATATTAACATCATCTGGGACTTTTATTTCATTTTTTTTGGTTTTTGTTTTTGCTTTATACTGGGAATAAAACTGAACGATTGTTTGTCTGAATTTTTTTTTTTTTTTGCCTGTCCACAAGAATGTTAACTTGGTTGAATATACTCATTCAGGTTCAGAACATTTTCTATCAGAACTTTGAAGACAATATTCCACTGTTTTACAGAAATTGAGGTTGTTATTGAGAAATTCAATGCTAATACAATATTTCTTTCTTTCTGGAAAACCTATTTTTGAATTTTGATTGTTGTTCATTTGGTTTTCACTCTGGGTTTTATTTATTTATTTATTTATTTAGTCTTTTCTCTTTATGTTTCTAAAATTTTATGATGGCATGTCCAGCCTTGAGTTTGGGGGGTTTTTTCCCCCTAATAATTCTGCAAGGCTTTTGAGGAGTGTCTCGGTTTGAAAACTTGGACTCTTGTTCAACTTTGAGAGCTTGTGCCCTGTTATTTATTCTGTAATTGTTTATCTCTTTTTCATTATTTATTTATTTTCTTCTATAACTCTTACTAGACTGATAAAGAAAATTCTGGATCTGTACTATTATCTCTTAGCTTTTCTCATACTTTTCTCCTCTGTCCTTTGCAATATAACCTGGGATAATTCTTCACTTGCTAATTATGTACACATTTCAGTTCTCTACAGAGAACACAGAGAAGACTTAAGTTCAAACATCTGTTCTCACTGGTGTTTAGAAAGAGCTTCTCCTCCCCTCCCCTCCCCTCCCCTCCCTTTCCTTTCCTTTCTCTTATTCATCCCTTCAATACCCACTACTTCTGTATCTCTAGCATTCTGGACACTCTCCTCAGTCTTCTGAGTGACAGATGGAAACAAGGCAAGGCCTCTTCCCTCTAGGCATTTTACGGGTTCTAAGAAATAAAATAATGTCTATGTGACCAATACAGAAAGGTAAAAGGGTATGTAATAAAATATGATTAAAAATACAAAAAGGCATCAGAACATGATGACTCTGAATGTCACAAAAGGAATTCAGAAATTAAAAATAGAGTTACCCTATGACCCTGCAATTACACTACTGGGTTTTTAACTCCAAAGATACAGATGTAGTGAAAAGAAGGGCCATCTGTACCCCAATATTCATAGCAGCAATGGTCACAGTCACCCAACTGTGGAAAGAACCAAGATGCCCTTCAACGGACGAATGGATAAGGAAGATGTGGTCCATATACACTATGGAGTATCATGCCTCCATCAGAAAGGATGAATACCCAACTTTTGTATCAACATGGACAGGACTGGAGGAGATTATGCTGAGTGAAATAAGTCAAGCAGAGAGAGTCAATTATCATATGGTTTCATTTACTTGTGGAGCATAAGGAATAACATGCAGAGGAGAAGTGAGTTGGGAGAAATTGGAGGGGGAGACAAACCGTGAGAGACTGTGGACTCTGAGAAACAAACTGAGGGTTTTGGAGGGGAGGGGAGTGAGGGGTTGGGTGAGCCTGGTTGTGGGTATTAAGGAGGGCACGTATTGCATGGAGCACTGGGTGTGGTGTATGAACAATGAATCTTTGAACACTGAAAAAACAAAAAGAAATTCAAATGTTATATGAAGTACAATAGGAAACAAACACTGGGCTTTAAGAACAGTAATAATGTAGTCTGCTTTATTATTTTTAAGATTATTCTGATTGGGCCTTGTAAAATACCGAGTGAGAGAAGCAAGAGAGGAAGCTGGAGACATTGAAGGAAGGACAGTAACAAGGATGCCTTCCGGGCTTATGTGTTGGCAGCAAGACTGGAAAGAAATGGACAGATGTGAAATATATTTAGGAGGCATACAAGCCATGACTTGCCAGTGAACTGAATATGGAACACAGGAGTGGATGTAGGACCAAAGATAATTCTTGAGATTTTGACTTGCATAACTGGAGCTCCAAGGAGGATTGTGGTGATGATAGAATTTTTGAAGTCATTTTCACTGTTACAATAGGTTTTTTACCAGCAAATGAAAGGATAAAAAACAAAAACCAAAAAACAAAAAAACAAGGGATAGAGGGTAGAAAGACAGAAATAGTCAAGACTACAAGACTATAGACCTAGTGCCTAGGACAGTGTCAAAACTATCAACACTTGAAAATATCTGACAACAAATGATAAATTAATAAAGCTATCCAAAAGGAAAAGCTGGATACATAGATCAATTGCTAGTTACTTTGTAAAGTAAATTCCATGTACTAAACATCACTTCCCAATAAATACCTACATTAAAAATGAAATTGTCGGGGCTCCTGGGTGGCTCAGTGGGCTAAAGCCTCTGCCTTCAGCTCAAGTCATGATCCCAGGGTCCTGGGATCAAGCCCCACATCAGGCTCTCTGCTCAGTGGGGAGCCTGCTTCCCTTCCTCTCTCTGCCTGCCTCTCTGCCTACTGTGATCTCTGTCAAATAAATAAATAAAATCTAAAAAAAAAGAAAAAGAAAAATATTGTCCCATTTGTAAAGTGTTGATTTGATCTTTTAATAATAAACTTAAAAATAAATAATAAACTTAAAAATAAAATAAGAATAAATAAATATGGCTCTCAAAATTGAATTTGCCAGTTCATAATCATCCCTGGATTACTTCTCTTACAACATTTTATTATGTTCTAGGATGCCAGGTTCTAATGTATAGAGAAATAATGAGGGATCTAGGATAATTTTTGATGATTGGTCCTTCCAGATCCACTGGTCTCCTGGATTCTGATTAATGAAACTGATAATATACTCCATGTTAATGAATGGAATTTAAATTTAAAAATAGAAAAAAAAAAAAAGCTAGAAGGACAGAAATATGTTAGCATAAAGGGCTGAGGAAGGACCAGTGGAGTCTTTGCTAACTCAGCTCAACCTATTTTGCTTTCCCTCCACTACTTTTGTTATACGTATTTCTGTCTTTCTCAGGTCCTCAAAATAATAGCCTGCTTTTTCAAATATCAACCACTTACATTCTTTAAAATTCTATGCATTAAAAAAAATGACTCTAGGGGGGTGCCTGGCTGGTTCAGTCAGAAGAGCATGCAACTCTTGATCTGGGAGTTATGAGTTTGAGCCCCAAGTTGGGACTATATTTCAAGCATTTTTGGTAAAAATATATATATATACATATATATATATATATTCTCCAGGGATGCCTGGGTGGCTCAGTTGGTTAAACGTCTGCCTTTGGCTCAGTTCATGATCCCAGAGTCCTGGGATCGAGTCATCCATCCGGCTCCTTGCTCAGCAGGAAGCCTGCTTCTTCTTCTCCTTCTGCCTGCCACTCCCCGGCTTGTACTCTGAATAAATAAATAAAATGGATAAATGAAAAAATTTAAATTTTTTTTAAAAAGTATTCTCCCATAAACCAGGCATGCTCTTTTTAACAGCTTCTGTAATATTGGACTCATAGCTCGGAAATCTGCCTTTATGGTGTGTGTACTCAGATATAATTGAGCTTCTGGATAATTCACCTTTGGAAACAATTTAGTATTGAAACTGACCCTTAAAATCTATTTTTATTATGTTAATGATCATCAAGAACCTAAAACATGTAAGATAATGTGTTACATCCTGAGAAGAATGCAGTATCCAAAGTATCTGTCAGTGCATATCTTATAATAGGTGCTCAGCAAACATTTGTAGAGTAAATACATGAATAAATGAATGAATAATACTGGTCCCTCTCCAATCTGAAAGGAACTGGAACTCTTCTAGTGGTAGTAGAAGAATTCTTATTTTGAGGACAAAACAAAAACAAAACTCTTCCATTCTTATTTTGCCATGATCTCTCTATTTAACAGATCGCATCTTTAAGAAATACAGTACATGCACCAGAAAACGGACTGTGCCATAGATTCCTTCAACAATAGGAGTTATATGAGCAAAGGTTCTGGCTGGGGCGTGTAAGGGCAAGGCTGCATGAGGTTGAACAGTAGGACTTTGATGGGCAGGAAAAAGCAAAGGGAATATCTGCTAGAAGGAAACAACAAAAACACCTACTGTTGCTACACTACTCGGTTCAGTCTAACACGAGCATTTAATGGACTCTTACTGTATAAGACCAAGTGCATTAAAAAATTAAATGTTGCTTTCTAACACAATTTCCTTTTCCACCACTGCTTATTGATAATGAAGTAGAAACCTCTGATTCACAATGAGACAAGATCATAGCTGTTTTAGGTTTTCCAAGTACCTCAGACATTTCTCCCAACACATCTTTGCTTACACATCTACAAAGAAGATAAGAGATAAGAGCTGTGCATAACTACCTAGCTTACAAAGGCTTAAAGTGTTAAAATGGCTTCCTTGTGTGTCCCAAAAAATTAGCACTGCTGTATGTCTTTAAGCTTTAAAAAAAATAAAATAAAATCTGCATTGTTGAGTATGTAAGGAATGACACTAATGCTAAAATTCTATTAAGTTCACATTCTAACTTTAAGACTGGAACCCTTGTAACCTCCTTTGTATAATTCATCATCCGGCAATGTTAAGAATTCCCCAGTGTTAAACTTGATCATATTATATGCACTACAACTTCTGATTCTGATATTGTCCACTGCAAGCTGGAAATATGTTTCACATTCTTGCCTTGAAATTATTTATCTATGGAAGCCAAGTCAATGCTCAGTTGTTACTTGTGAGTACATTCGATGCATTCTCAACAAGTCCTGACCTCTCATATCTCCAAAAAAAGAAATTTTGTTAAATGTAATTCAGAAAAGCAACATGCTTAACTATTTTCTGCAGAACTTTAGGATTGATACTTGCTGCTCCGGAAAAAAAAAAAAAAACAACAAAACACATTTTTCAAAGTTACTCAGAATATTGCAGATAGGCTCTTTTCTGTTTATCTCCTTCCCATTAAAGACTATGAGCTTTTGACAAATGCTTTCCTGATTCATTCCTCAGTCACAAGTACTACAAAAATCCCCATCTGCCACTTTGCTATTTTTGCACCAGTTTGGATAAAACGAAGAATGTGGACACTTGCTTGGCCCATGAAGTTACTATGTGTCCTCTCCTTTATAATAAAGACTGTACCTCCTATTGATAGTGAACAACTTTGGTGACAAAAATATATACATGACAGATTGAATTGTTCAACACAAATGCACTGTACTTAAAATAACTAGTAAAATAGCAATGCCTTCTATGGGCAACAGCTGTAGGACAGAAATATTAGAAAGAGCACAGTCTTCAAAGTCAGCCAGAACTGGGTCTGAATGAGACACTGAACCCTTATTTTGCTCAGGAAGTGCCTAAGGTGATGACTCCTGCTTCCGTTTCCAGCAGCTTCAAGAAGAGAGACGAGCTAAGGTGAAAGTCATAATATAGTCAAGGTCCCAAGTTGGGAGTCTCAAACCTATATGAGCATACACTATATGAGCATAATATATGAGCTATACTATATGAGTATAATACATACAACAAAAGAGTGTTGGGGCCTGGGTAGATTTGCCAAGCACTAGACTCTCTTAAGGCATTTAAATTATCTTAATTTCCTAAAGTCACATAATAAAACAGGTTGTTTGGTTAAAGATTTTGAGAATGCTCACCTAAGCCCCATGAGGAGCTCCCGAAACAGCATCCTTATCTCACGTTTGGTTCAAGCCTGTATTTTATCGGAAACTACCTACTCTTATCTTTCTCTGAGCAAGACAAAAGCTTTCTCGTTTGAAGGAAATAACGGCTTTAAGATTACAATTCTCTCAACCTGTCGCTCCAGCAGCCAGTAACTATGCACCTTCCCTAATATTGATTTCTCCACAGTTTTATTTCACCTGCCAGTGGGTGATCCCTCTTATTCCTCTTATTATGTTCCGGATCTGAACTCACACCCCTTCCCAGAAATCATCCGTCTGTCCTCTCCACTTTTCCCATTTGACAAACGCATCTGCAAGCATACCCGTTTATTTAAGTACTACAATTGAAAATACACATAAGATGGTTCAGAAAAGAGAAGACTAAAAACAGCACCTTGTCAAAAACGCTTCTGTGCTGCAAAAGCCCCTGTGAAGAGGACAAAAAAAAAGCTGAAGACTGGGACAACGTATCGGTAAACCACATGTCGGACAAAGGACTATTATCTAGAATATATAAAGAACTTTAAAAACTCAACAGTAAAATAAATAATCCAATTAGAAAATGGGCATGGCTATAAGCCATAAAGTGACACAGAGGAAACCCTTGATGTAATTACTGTGAAAGCAGATGATCATAAAAGATTAAAACCATCTGGGAGGAGATAATAAATAAGGCAGACAGAAAATAATTTAATTTTCATGATAATTTGTTCACTAGAGTGGAAAACACATCTAAACTATCAAAACAATTCAAATTTATTTTTTTTAAAAAATTGAAATGAAAGAAGAATAGAAATCACAAATGAATACGTCCCACTTTGTTCCAGGAAAGGTAATGAAATTTAAAATGAAAAGACAAAGACAGACTTCTTAAATTATCTAGACCCCAGGATGAGTTACACAGAAGGTGGAAACATCAAGCTACACTCCTCTTTATCAACAATAATACACAATGGGATGGCAAGAGAAGAATGTCAAAAAAGTTCTGGAGCTGACAGAGTTTGACCCAAAAATGGGAAACCAGGCTATCAGCACTTCAACTCAGGTGTGATCTGGTCCTTTCTCATTTCCTTTACCTGCTGGTTTCTCCTTTTATGGTGTGCAGTACCTATCAGTCTGCTTCCTTCACAAGGTTCAGGGGCAATTCAGAAATGTTGGAAAGACTATAGGTCTACCCTCTACTGATTGGTGATGGGAGCCAACAGAAGAATCAGTACCTCTTTTATTCTTCAGGTGAACAATTCTGAGACACATATTAAACAAATTCCTTGTTAAGTCCCAGGGGGTAGGGGGGAAACCCAATTGCCTATGGCAGTGACTTAACTCAGTAACCTTCTGTCTCTGTAGAATTCCATTCTTTGGGATCACTGGTCAAAATAAATTGCTTCATGCAAGCCCATTTTCTTCAGTTCTGCTTCCCAGAGGGAGCTCAAGCTAAGATGTTTGAGACCAGGCAAGCATCAAGTAAGACAGAGAACAAACACCCAGAGAATTATTCTGGAACTGGATTATTTACCAGTGAGATATTGCTAACAACCCTCTTATTGATGCAAGGTGGGTAGTCTATCTACAGCATTTTGAGGACTCAGAATTTTTATGAGTTAGGCTGGGAAGGCACACAGGCAAGAGTGAAGTAGTGGCCTCTGTGATATCTGTAGCATTTGGACCTCATGGGGTCAATGACAAGGGTAAGCAATGCAGGATTATCTGCTTTAATGCTTTGAAAGCCTTAAGAAAATAAAATGACAGACTTAGGTTGGGCAACTACCAACCCGAAGCATGCATATAACCAAGAAGGCCTCGGGATATAATTTTAAGGACATTAGAACCTCAGTTGAGACAAAATATGAGACTCACTGCCTAAGAAAATAGTGGGACCTTGATATTTGCTTGGAGAGACTTGATATTCTTCAACCCCTTTCCCTGACTCCCCCATAAACACTGGGTCAGTAGAAGCAGCTCCCTCTCTCATTTATAAATGAGGGGCCTCCTCTTATCTAGAAACATCATGAAGACCTCCCCCAAGAAAGGGCCATGCAAAATTAAGCTTGTTCTACTCAACATGTTCCGTGCATTTCCTTCCTGAATGTAGGCCAATAGCCACAGGGCAACTCAAGCATGGAATGTATTTTCTGCTCTGAGAGGAAACAGCATTCATTCATGAAGAATTCTAAGACCTGATTTGTGTGTACTGGCAGGAAAACAGACTGAATGGATTTTGAAGGCATTGGACTGAGGGATGAATGAGCTGGAAGTCTGGATATGGAAAAAGTCAACAACATATGAGGACGCTTTTGTATATGATACTGTGTTCTAGCAATGGAATATGTAACCACCCTTAATAATATTAACTCATTAACCAATACTGTTATAACAAACCGCCACAAACTTCAGGGCTTATAAGACCCCTATGTTTATTATCCCAGTTTCTATGAGCCAAGAGTCTGGACATGGCTTTGTTGGCTCCTCTGCTCCAGGTCTCAGAAGACTGCAATCAGATATTGACTTGGGCTGCAGTTTCATCTCAAGGTTGGACTGGGGAAAGCTCCACTTCCAATCTATGTGGTGGCTGGCAGAATTCACTTCCTTATGGTCTAATGGACTGAGAGCCTCAGTTTTTTTAGGCTGTATAGCAGCTGCCTTCAGTTTTTTGGCATGTGGCCTCACTGTAGGGCAACCAGAACACAATTACTTGCTTCATCGAAAGCCAGTAAGGGAGAAAGAGAATCTCCTAGCTGGATGGGTTCCAATGTTTTTTGTTTTTCGTTTAATTTTTTTTAAAGATTTTATTTATTTATTTGACAGAGAGAGATCACAGTAGTCAGAGAGGCAGGCAGAGAGAGAGAGAGGAGGAAGCAGGCTCCCTGCTGAGCAGAGAGCCTGATGCGGGACTCGATCCCAGGACCCTGAGATCATGACCTGAGCTGAAGGCAGCGGCTTAACCCACTGAGCCACCCAGGCGCCCTCCAATGTTTTTTTAAATAAAAAATTATTTATTTTAGGGGCACTTGGTCAGTGGGTTAAGACTCTACCTTCAGCTCAGGTCATGATCCCAGGGTCCTGGGATCGAGCCCCACATCAGGCTCTCTGCTCAGCGGGGAGAGTGCTTCCCCCTCTTTCTCTCTGCCTGCCTCTCTGCCTACTTGTGATCTCTCCCTGTCAAATAAATAAAGTCTTAAAAAAATTTATTTATTTTATAGATAGAGAAAGTCTATAAGAGAAAGAGAAAGAGAGAGCAAGTGAGTGAGGAGAAGAGAAGAGGGAGAGAGTCTCAAGCATACTCCCTTGAGCCCAAAGTGGGGCTCAATATTATGGCCCTGTGATCATGACCTGAGCTGAAACCATGAGTCAGGTGCTTAACAGAATGAGCCACTCAGGTGCCCCAGGATGTGTTACAATGTTTGTAACATAACAGAAATGAGGTCCTGTCACCTTAGACTTAATTCATTGCTTAGGAGTAAACGAGAGTTTGTTTCCAAAATCGTGTAAAAGAGATGAAACAAGAGAAGATGACCAAAATGTGAGATGTTGTGGGGGGCTATCTCAAAGGTCGACAGATTAATACACTTCTGGGGGTAGGGCCCATGATGCTTGCCCAATGACCTCAGGTTAATGAGGAGAAGGTACTGAAACCCGGACAAGTATTCATGCCTAGTACAGAAGACTCGGGGAGATAGGGATATTACAGTGCATTTATTATGTGAAGTTGAAGACCCCACCATCTGACTGTGCTCCACTGAAAAACGTTCCCCCCACTGAAGTCATAAGAAATAAGCTCCTGAGGACGGGTGACTATTTCTCTACACAGAGTTTGGCCCTAGGAGATGCTGCTGTACAAACAGACTCCTTGGTATCAAGGGGGGAGGTAAAAGGATCCTGGCATGGCAGAGGCCAGACAGCAGCACTCAACAGGGAGGAGCAAGGAGGGCTAATTACTACAAAGGAGTTCAGCCCTTATTTCTATTGCATACACCAGAAAAAAGGCATAAAAGTGTACGGAAGATTTTTAGCCCAACTCTCTGTGCATTTTTATGTCTGATTAGGAGGTCCTCATACATCAAAGGTGGACTGAGACAGTAAGATCAAACTACATTTTGGAAACAGTGGTGACATAAGGTACTGGACAGGTATTTGGAGTGACCTTGACCTTGAAAATGTTGCTTGGCCTTGTTAGATCTGCCCCCCCCCCCCGGTCTGTTAAATATCTCTTAGATGTTTCTTTTGTGTGACACTATTTTTGGAACAATCAGAGACTCTCATGCCACATCCCAGATTTGCTGGGACTCTGATGTGCTGACATACCCATGGATGATACAGAGATTGATGAAATTTTATAAGAATATATAATGCCCTTATTAACAAGAATCCAGAGAATAAAGTGGGGTGAGAGCATAGTTTTGAGGACAACTACAGGCAGAAGTGTCACAAAATCCTTCATGCAGAGGTGGTCTTTCAGCAGACCTGAATAAAATGAAGAAGCTCTATGATTTCTGGGCAACAGGAGATACAAAGACCCTATATAGAGAATGTTATAGGTATACATGAAGCATCATAAAGAGGCCAGGGTGGCTGCTGCTCAGGGAAAGAGTGAGAGAAGTTTCCAGAAATAGATAGGGTTATGAAAGTACATGGAATTTAGACCATTCCAATCACTGTCTTGACGAGGTCATATTTTTGCTACACAGAGTGCCCAGTTCAAAGGACCACGTTTTGTTTTTACTTCATCTGAAAGCAGTCTCTCACTGGAAATGTGAAGAACCAAGTTTAAGTTTTATAAAAATATAAATTAAATTCTGTAACATCTCAGTGTGTCAGGACTTAGAAAAACTATGACTCTCCAATGCCATAAGTTGAGTGTGTGTCAGATTTATCATTCTATGTAAAACTGGTAAAAAGACTAATAAAGGTTTTATCGATTTGGCCTATATAATGAATACTTCTCATAGAGTGAAAGAATTTTTTAATATAACCCCTGGTGTTTCCAACCAAAAGGTTCTTAATTACAAAAGAGACATCAGTCAGCAAGATTAGCTGAAGAAGCAGTGATTGGGGAGAAGGAAATTGTTGGAGTCACTGAAGGCCACTTTGCACGTCATGAGCTTTGCTTAAGGGAAGAACAATCACATCATAAATCAAATATCAAATCGGGAACACAGGGCCTAGTGAGCAGAAAGTGGTCCCAAAGACATTAACTTTGTGATCCGCAGCACCTGTGAATACATTACCTGACAAGGACAGAGGGCTTTTCAGGTGTGATTAAATCAAGGATCTTGAGATGAGGAGATTAGCTTAAATTATCCAAGTGGACCAATGGGTTCACACAAGTCTTTATGACATAGACAGGAGGACCAGAGTCAAGAAGACGGGAAATATGCTACATTGCTGGCTTTGAGGATGACAGATAAAGCCATGAGTCAAGGAATTCTGGCAGCCTCTAGAAGCTGGAAAAGTCAAGAGTAGGGGTTCTTCCCTAGAGCCTCCAGATGGGAGGCAACAATCCACACTTTGATTTTTGCCCAGCGGAAGACCCACATTGGACTTCCAACCTTCAGAACCAGAAGAGAATAAATGTGTATTGTTTTAAGCTGTTAAGTTTGTGGTAGTCTGCTATAAAAAATAAAAACACTGCGGAATAGAGGGCAACACTTAATTAGAATCATACCCAAAAGGAAAAGCCCAAATTAATTCTTTTCAGGAAGACTGCCTAGACTTTAGGAGGGGCAGGAGTTGCCCAATCTCCCATGCTAACTTGAAGGGAAGAATGACAAGCCTCGTTCAGTTTCATTTCTAAGTAGGATTGTCTTGAAAGGTCTGGGCATGTACACACGGTATGGAATGCAACAGCGGGCTACATCATTGCTTGTGGCTTTTCTTGAACTTTCCCTAGCAGAGATGCAAATGGCCTCTGAAAGTCCTATAACCTACGGCTGAATGCTGGTCTCTTCACTTAAAAGTAGAGAAGTAACCTACAGTGTGCCTCATTTCTCTTATCTGTCATGTATCAAATTAATTTATTTGCTTCATATGGTTGCTTTGAGGATTAAGAGAATATTTAAAACCAACTGAAACAACATAAAAAACAAACAAACAAAAAAAAACAAGTGTCCAGCACAGTAAGTATGTACAATGGTTTTGTAGTATTATTCTTCAGTATTAATACATTTATAAGATGAAAGGTAAAATACACCTTATAGCACATTCTACCTAGTATTTCATAACAGTTCTCCTAACTTTTTGCATTTATTTTATCTTAACTTGTATCAGTCATGAAACTCACAAACATCATGATAACTAGTCTACATTGACCAAAGTGTAAAAATACATTTAGGAAAGGAATAAAGCCAGGCATTAAGTGGTGGGTGCCAATAATTTAGTATCCAAACCACATTAACCAGAAGTTGTGTTTTATCAAATCCTTTGCTTTCAATTCCTTGACTTAAATTTTGAGGGAGGTATTTCTTAACAATTTTCTCATTGCTCTCATACAGATGATTGACACAGGAGGCTAGAGAAGGAGCAGGAAATATGGGGGAACAAGCAGAAGCAACTTTAGGAGATAACAATGACTGTGTATTGTCCACCATGATAAACATGTTATGGGCTCAAAGTGTGGAAAAGAGGCATTTAATTAATATTGTGGGGTGAAGGAATACATGCACAAGAACTTTCTGGTGCTTGCTCTGAATCAGATAATCAGTTTATCTTCACAACAACTTTGTAAGATAAATCTTGCTATTTTTGTTTTATCTGTTCTCTTGTCATTCATGTTATTGTTTTATTGTTGATAAACTCAAACCCAGGGGATTTCACTAATTTGCTCAAGACAGCATTTAATGATACTGGGGTTCAAAACCAAGTCTGGCATGGTAATCCAGCCACCTGAAGCCTTTACATAACCACATTTAAAAGCATGATATGGAGATCGTGGATGCCATCTTGACACTATAGTCACTGTTCCTGATACACAAGTCAGTCCGCATGAGATGGGGGAGGGGAGCATCAGGAGTCTCAGTGAATACCACTTCCTAAGCTGTCTAAATGGGTACTATTCCCTCAGTGGGATGGAACCCCTTGTCTTTAAGGAACAAATGGTTTCCACTCACTTGTTAACTCACTGTAGTTCAAATAAAAAATTTCGGAGTGAGAAAAAAAAAAGGTAACAAAAAATAAATGCACAAAATTGTGAGCCTATTTTATTTCAGGCTGCTACCTATCAAAAATAGATTTTGACACAGGTAGACAAGGACCCGTAGGGTTGGTACTTTGGAGCAGGTTAGTTCAGGCCAGTTAGATTCAATTACAGAGAAAAATCTGTTGCTCCTACTGAAGTCCAAGTGCATTCAGCTCAGAACAATCCTCCCTTTCCGCCAAAACAGCTCCAAGTACACACCCTGCTGAAAGTGGGTTGGTACCACCACCATATTCCAAGGCTGCACAAAGGTGTGCTTATTACTCATTGCCATGGTGATGTTCACAAACTATGCTCACGACAGTATTTCTCCCTATGCAAAATTTACATCCTTGCCTCCTAGAATGTGTCAATACAGTTTTTAATAGCTGCATTTGGCTGACATCTATGTATTTTTTTGTTGTTGTTGTTATTATTTCCTTAATACATCAGTGGGATTCTACTAGTATCCTTATCCCACATTAGGTAGAAAAGTTCTAGCTTTGATGAAGCAAATGCATCCTAATTTTACATAAACTAAAGATATTTAGCCTACAAAGGAAATATAGACATCTTTTACGGTTGCATTTATACTAGCAATGAGTTTTTACATTATATTAGATAACCAACAGTGAGCCACTTGGCTGAGTTCATAAAACCAAGCTTCCTTCTTTGAGTTCTCTAGGTCCATCTGGTCATAATTATGTTTTTATATTGTGATTCAAAGCAGAAGAGGAAAATATTATTAAGGATCAGTTACTTTAAGATGAATCTTACTCATATACCAAATATCGGAGTATCAGTAAGCTTCTCCAAATCCTAAGGACTGTAAGAGCTATGTATTTTATTTGTACCTTTTAAACACCTGAGTCCATGACTATATCAAGCAAATATACATCCCAATGTTTGAGGTGAAGTAGCACAAAACTACTCAAAGGTAAATATTCTTTAATCTAAGATTCAACGTAAAAATCACATTGAATAGCATTAAGTACATTTTTACATATTTGTCAGCCTATCTTCTCATTATTTGGTTCTCCACCCTAGTAACATAAGAGCATCACTCATATACCCATGCTAAACATTATTTGGTGTAAAAAAAAAAAAAGTTGATAATAAATATGCTTGTGGTAAACAATGGTTATAATAACTACAGATTTTTTTTAATAGTCTGACCAATGTGTTTAAACAGTGATGAAATCTGCACATAATTCTAAATTATGGTAAAACTATTCAAGACAAAATTATGGTTTTTCTAATACTATTAAGGCAGATTCTTTTTTTTAATTTATTTTTTAAATTTCTTTTCAGTGTTCCAGAATTCATTGTTTATGCACCACACCCAGTGCTCCACGCAATATGTGCCCTCCCTAATACCCACCATCAGTCTCTCCCAACTATTTTTTGATAGTTTATTTGACTTCAAAATATTATCTATGATCTCCAAAGGAAATATTTTTTTTAAAGATTTTATTTATTTATTTGAGAGAGAGAGAGAGAGAGTATGAGAAGGGGGAGGGTCAGAGGGAGAAGCAGACTCCCTGCCAAGCAGGGAGCCCAATGCGGGACTCCATCCCAGGACTCCAGGATCATGACCTGAGCCAAAGGCAGTCGCCCAACCAACTGAGCCACCCAGGCACCCCTCCAAGGAAATATTTTAATTATAAGTATACTGAACTCATTATTGAATTCATAAAATTTATAAAATAACGTGTTAAAATTAGGTTCACTCACAAAATTAAGAAAGATTTAATTGTTAATAAATGCAGCTGAATTAATCAACATTTAATCATATTTAACCATATTAAGTCAAAGGGGAGTAAATAGATGTAAAGAAGTAAAAAATCCATGATTTCTATATGCAGGGAAACTATGTGAATTTTCTCCACCTTTCCTAAATGTTATAACTTAGAAAAAGCAAAGAGAAAAAAAAGCTGATCCACAGTTATAAAATATATTCAAGTTCACCCTATTTTTCTTACCCCTCCCCAAAAAAAATCATTATCAGTTAAGGACAAAGTTGCCTTCCATCTTTTTATATGTGAGAATCTTTGCTTTGCTATCTACTAGCTCTTTCTAAATCAAACCGATATTGGCTAATACAGATTTGCTGCAGGAACTAAGTAACAGAGAATTGATACAAAAGGACAGGGACAACTTCACTAGAAAATGTAAGGACTCATCCATAATGTATCTATTGACTTGAAGAAGTATTGAATGTCACTGCTTCACCAATAACTTACAGCAGGTTGCAAAGTACTGTGAACTTAACTATTTCTGAGTCTGTATTTCAGTCATGGCCGCAGGGCTTACATATCACCAAATGGACAGTTCTTAAATGAGTCCAAAGTCACCCTCTTTTTTCTTCCCCCCCCCCCGTGTTCTCTACTCCTTCTTTTATAGGATAACTATTGTGTTACCACTATGTGACTAGTGGCAGGCTGCTAAATAAGAGGAAATAAGTAAAAAATAGGATTCATGGTCCCTGTTAATGAATGTTAACTTTGTAATGCATTTATTAAGACAAGCACATATAAAAATACATTTATTCCCCTTTCCTTTCTTTTATTCAGTCTTTTTTCTCTCTCTTCTATGTTTCTTTCTCTCTCTTTTACCTGACCTCCCTTTATCTTTATAATTTATTTAAAACATATAGTATATGTGATCCTCAAGGACCTAGCACTGAAGGATTTTACTGCTAGTGAGAAAGTAAGACAGGTACATAAATAACTTAGATAACATTAAAAAATTAAAATGTTATGGGAATGACACAGATGATTCATAACTTTGGGTTCTTTCTCCTCCCTTGATTTTATTTTGCCTCATTTTTTCCCAAGATAGAAAATGATGTCAGGGTGATTCAGGCAGGACTTAAGCTAGAACTGCAGTTCTTTTTGTGTTCTTCACATTAATTGCTCATGATACACCTATTCCCACAAATTCTGTCATTTTCATAAGAAAAGCTAGGGTAGTCCAGAGCATTAGCCAGAGATTTTCACCTCGTGTGTAACAGGACATCCTGGAAGTGGGATATAGTTCACAAGTACACCAAGATATTGATCCCTTCCGCCCCTGGGAGAGCTGGTAGTTTTTTTTTGTTTTAATTTGCTGTTGTTACTGTGTTTGTTTTTTTTTTCCATAATGAGTTTTGTCAACTATCTTCAGATTGCCATATAAATAAAAAAAAATTATCATTTTTAATTATTTATTTTTTTTAAGAGATCTTATTTATTTATTTGACAGAGTGAGATCACAACTAGGCAGAGAGGCAGGCAGAGAGAGAGAGGAGGAAGCAGGATCCCTACGGAGCAGAGAGCCCGATGAGGGGCTCGATCCCAGGACTCTGGGATCATGACCTAAGCTGAAGGCAGAGGCTTTAACCTACTGAGCCACCCAGGTACCCCTACCATTTTTTTAATACATGTCCCAGATGTGAAAACTTCCAGCATAGCACTAGGAACAAAAATATTTTGGCAGTCAAGACGAGCTCGCAAGTACAAAGATTTACTTTTGCATTCTTATTTTAAAACTTGCAATTGGTAGTCAGACATACAATTTTTCCCCCTTTTCTTCTCTCTACCCTAGACACAAATGAGAACCTCAGAAAAAAATTGATTACCAATATTTCAGAATATTTTGGGGACTTTATTTTGAAATATGCTAAATTCCTAAATTAATAAGGGAATAATTATTCATTTAAAAACATTTAAGTCTTTCTACCAAACAGAAATATATCAGATATCTGTATCCTTTCAGGTTTATATTATGTCTTCTAGTATTTCTTTGTGCTCTTTATGTAGATCACAAAACTGCTCATGAATATTAATATTAAACCATAAGACTATATATGTATAAACTGTAAAAAATATATCATTTTTCTATTACAAATTGGACTACTTTTTCATTTTTATAAGTGATCATATTATTTTACACAGGAATATTATTGACTGTATTTTTCTTTCATTTGACAACACTACTGAATCTTGCAATTATGGTGGACTTATAGTTGTTCCCTTACAGTTTCTAGTGGCCAAGGAAAATACATTATTGAGAGATTAAAATTTTACAAAGTTGAAGAGTTCTTTTAAGACAGTGTATAACACATTGTTGAAGCACAGAAAAACAAAACAAAACAAAAACCTTTCTTAGACCAGGAAACAGAAGAAGAAAAATAAGAGTTTATATTTATGCATTCAAAATTTCTTCCCTATAGCAAATTACCTGAATGTGGTTGAGTATTTAGTGCAATTTTTAAATTTATACCATATATTGTTCTTTTACCCCTTTTCCAGCTTTACTGAGACACAAATGACATATGACACCATGTGAGTTTTGGGTAGAGAGCATGATGGTTTCTTACATGTGAATTCTACTGCAAAGTGGTTAGGACAATAGGATTAGTAAATACTTCCATCGCCTCACATAATTACCTTTGTGTGTATATGTGTATGTGTGCTAAAAATACTTAAGATCTAATTAAAAATAGAATGGCCACATAATCCACCAAATCCATGTCTGGGCTTATATCCAAAGGAAGTGAAATAAAGATCTCAAAGAGATATCTTCTCTTTGATACAGTGCTATATCCACAAAAGCATTATTCACAATGGCCAAGATAGCGAAACAACCTCAGGGGTTCTGAATGGATGAATGGATAAAGTTGTGGTGTATGCACAATAGAATATTACCCAGCCACCAAAAAGAATGAAATCTTGACATTTAGGAAAACATGAATGAACCCAGAAGGCATTATGCTAAGTGAAATAGAGAAAGACAAATACTTCACAGTATGATTTACATGTGGAATCTAGAAAAGTCAAACTCATAGGAACAGTATAAGACTAGTCACCAGGGAGTAGAGGGAAGGAGAAAGGGGGCAATTCTAGTTGAAGGTTATGAACTTCCAATGATAAGGTAAGTACACTCTAGGGATCTCATGAAAAGCACATTGACTATGGTTAACAAAAGAGAATTCTCCCATCTGTTCTTATTAAGGTGACAGCAGTGAATAACTTCAGCCATCTAAAGTCCAAATGAAGAGGCAAACATAATCAAGTCCATGTAGCCAAGGGCCATTCCTAGGTTTATTTATGAATAAGGCAAGTTTGTTTTTATGATCACTTGTCTTTCCATTCCCACAGTCTCCCTTTGTTCTCTAACGGTTCTCATATCCATGGCATAGGCTTTTATTTATTTACAACAGTCTTCTGGAAACCCAAGATCCTAAGTTGACTCTCTAGACCTTTTCCAAAGGTCTCTAACTTCTGGAAGTTTCAGAGTAGTTTCCTACAGTCTTTAGCTCTCTGCAAAGCAGGCACCAGAGCTCACATGTACCCATATAATAATGGGTTATAGTAAATTATACTGCTAGCCCTTGAGGTAAAATACTTGCTCTTAAGAGATTTTCTGTAGCTCATGGCTGAACACTACAGCTGTCGAGCTAAATGATTGTTAATGGCTGAATTTTTGTACCCATATTTATCTTGTTCATTTTGTTTCATGGTCTTCTTAAGGAAATACAGCTTTCCTTACATGAAAATATAAGTGAAGTAGTCTGGGACAGAATAGGACCTTTTAGAATGTAAGTACCAGGTAATTAGAAAGTTCTAATTTAAATAAATATATATCAATAACATACACATATATATAGAAGTTTCCAAAATTGTATATGTTAAACTATTTCACTACCTTTTCTCTTTCACTTTTCTGTGTTTTGAAAATCTCAGCATTATTACAGCATTGTGGGTCAATCATTGGTAGAATTTGCAGGAATTAGGTGAAGTTATTATAACATTCAGTCTAATATATATATATATTCAGTCTAATATATTTATTTCTGCAAGATTTCTTCTTTGGACTGAGGTGTGGATTAGAACAGTGCTAGCCTCAAATAGACTAGTGGTCTATAATGTCTCTAAAAATCATTTTAGGTCAATTTATCTCTGCCTCCTCCAAGTTACTCTGCATCTAAGGGGTTGAAGCATAGAGAAGATAGGGTTTGGTCCAGGTAACAAGCTTGTCATGCTTAAGATAACAAATACACCTATTTCTAAAATTTCTGATCCCCCAAATAAAAAATAAATAAAATTTCTGACTCAAAATTCTCTCAGTATTTAAGCATATCATCTTTCCTCCTCCTTAATAAATATACTTAAGCTCTTTTTTATGTTAGTATCACACCCTCAGTGTCATCAGGCCATATCCCCATAGTCTTTGTAACTATGACATCCCTTAAATCTGTTCTCTCTTTATCATTTCCAGTTCTGCCATCTTAGATTAGTGCTTAATCTAGTCTTATCTAGGCTGTTTGAATTATTTCTTTAATATCCTACTCTTCCTCTCTTTCCTCAGTTGAATTCATTTTCCACTCTATAGAAAGTTTTCTCTATGACAGCATCACTCATCTTCCTATAAACTATTAATGTCTGTTACACAGACACACACACTCACACTCATACACACACACACATCTGGTACATTTTATTGCTTCATGTTGCTTGAAAAGGTCATTGGATCATTTTTCTTTGCATTTATATGTTTGGAAGATCTTCCCTTTTCCACAATCTACTGGAAAAATTGTTCTTTAATCATGACTTAACATTTATACTGTAACTACTAATTCTTCTGAGATTCCAGAAAGAATCAGGGATTTCTTCCTCTGAGTTCTCACAGAATTTTATGCCAGTTTTCAATAATAGCAGTATCACTCTGAATGCTATTATTTTGTTTATTTTCTGACTTTCTACCTACAAGATTCACTGCAGAAATGTTCTGGGTGATTATATTTGTGTCTCCTACTGCTTACCATAAACAACACATTCAAGGTACACAATAAGTCAGTAGGTTTTTTTTTTTTTTCTTAAAGTCCTATGTTTTATCATAATCTCTCATATGACTTCAAAATACAGAAAGAGACTTGGGCTCTTAGTAAAACTATTTTTTTTAAATTCTAAATTCTAACTTAAATTCAGAAAATTGAGCTCCTTATGAAACCAAATAACGCCCTCAGAAAGACTTTTGGGAAAAATAATTCTGTCAGGATTCCTGGACATGGGAGCAGCAGAAAATATAATTCAGATGACAAGGCAATTAAAGGAAGTTTTTAGCCATCCACCATGGCTGAAAATGCCCTACCGTTTCTTGAACCATCTACACCTAACCTGGCTATAGCTGATGTGTCCAGGAGCTTTGGGAATTGGGTGTGGGACTTTCCAGAAGCCACTAATACTTATAACATCCAATATTTACCTGAATACATTATGAGGCATGGTTCTGAGCCCTCATTAAACACTGAATTCTTAAAATAACCATATGAGTTCTTATCTTCATTTTATGAGTGAGAAAAAAAGGAGACTTAAAGAAGATAAGTAACCCATCCAATGTCAACCGGCGTGGAGTCAGATGGCCCAGGGTTAGATGGAACACAAGCTTTCCAGTCCATTGCTTATGTTCCTACACAGCTCCCCACTTAAAATTCCCAAAGAGGGAGGAAGCAAGATGGCGGAGGAGTAAGAAACTGAAATAGCATTAGGTCCCAGGAGTTCAGCTAGATAGTTATCAAACCATTCTGAACACCTACAAACTCAACAGGAAATAGAAGAGAAAAAGAGCAGCAATTCTTGGAACAGAAAAGCGACCACTTTGTGGAAGGTAGGACGTGTGGAGAAGTGGATCCCAAGCAATGGGAAGATAGACTGCGGGGGGAGGGGCCGGCTGCCGGCAAGTGGTGGAGCAACGGAGCACCAAATTGGTACTTTTAGAAGTCTGCTCCACCGAGGGACGTGGCTCCAGAGGCTAAGCGGGGGTGGAACCTTTGTGGGGACAATGTGGCCTCGTGACCCTTTGGGTCACAGAAAGACCGGGAGTGTCTGAGTGTGGCAGAGCCCCCCCCCCCCCCATTAGAGCGGGGAAGCCGGCTACAGAGACAGAGCTGAGGAGTGAGCTGTCAACTCAGGGTTACCATAAACCGTGATCCCGGGCACAGTCACAGCACTGCTCCTCTGAGCAGCGACTCCACAAGCGGCAGATCCGGGAGACTCACCTTCCTTCTGCGGGGAGCGGCAGGAGCGCGCAGCAGAAATCTGCTGGGTTTGGAGACTCCAGACAGGGGTGTGCCAGAGACAGAAACTCTCAGTCACAGGCCGGGTGAGCTCGAATTGCAGCCGGAGACCAGGAAGATGGGAGTGACTGCTTTTTTCTGAAGGCGCACTGAGGAGTGGGACCCTGAGCTCTCCGCTCTTCCCAGCGGTTACTGAGAAGCCGCCATCTTCATTCTCCGCCTACAAAGCTCTATGGAAAGCGCTCAGGGAACAAAAGCTTCCAAGAGCAAACCCGTGCAGATTACTTAGCCTGGCCCCAGACAAGGGCAATGCAGTTCCGCCTCAGGCAAGACATTTGAGAATCACGGCAAAAGGCCCCTCCCGCAGGGGGATCAGCAAGAATTTCCAGCCACGACCAAGTTTACCCATTAAGGAGAACCACAGAACTTCAGGGCTAGGGAAAAGCAATGCAGAGAATTCATGGCTTTTTTTCCCATGATCATTTAATCTTGCAAAGTTAAATTTTTTTAAATTTTTTTTCTTTTTTTTAAAAAGATTTTATTTATTTATCAGAGGGGGGGGGGAGAGCGAACACGGGCAGACAGAATGGCAGGCAGAGGCAGGGAGAAGCAGGCTCCCTGCTGAGCAAGGAGCCCAATGTGGGGACTCGATCCCAGGACGCTGGGATCATGACCTGAGCCAAAGGCAGCTACTTAACCAACTGAGCCACCCAGGTGTCCCTTAATTTTATTTTTTTCTTGTTCTATTTTTAACTTTTCCTCTTTCCTCTTTTAACATTTTTTTAACTATTTTAACTTATCAATATCTTAAAAAAAATCTTTTTAAATTTTCATTGTTATAGTCATATTTTACCCCTTCATCGTATTTAACCTTATTTTTTATATACATATAGGTTTTTCTTCTTTAAAATTTTGGGATATAATTTCTTCTAATAAATACATCAAAATATACTCTAAATCTAGCTCTAGTCTGAGCACATTCTCTCCTCTTTTTTTTCTCTTTCCAACCAATTTATCAATTCCTTTTTCAGAATATTTTTAAATTTTCATCTTTACAGTCATATTCCATCCCTTCATCGTGTTTACCCTTATTTTTGTATTTATGTAAGTTTTTCTTTCTTTAAAGTTTTGGGAGGTAGTTTCTTCAAGAGACCAGAATACACCCAAAATCAAGGGGATGGCTCCGTTCTATTCGCCAGTATATATATATAAGAAGAGATGCGAAAGTGGGAGGAGAAAAAAGGGGGGGAATAAAAAGATTATATATAATATATATTATATTTATTATAAATAAAAGATTATATATAATTATAGAATATAATTAAAATAATATATAATATATAATTATATATAATATATATAAGATTATATGTATAATCTTTCTATTTTCCCCCCCTTTTTTCTCCTCCCAGTTTCACATCTCTTCTGATTTGGTCAGCATATATTTTTCTAGGGTCTTTGCCACCCTTTTAGTATTTTACTCTCTCATTCATATATTCTTATCTGGATAAAATGACAAGGCAGAAAAACTCACCACAAAAAAAAAAAAAAAAAAAAAAAAAAAAGGCTGTGCTGAAGGCTAGGGACCTAATCAATACAGACATTGGTAATATGACAGATCTAGAGACCAGAATGACGATTCTCAAGTTGCAAGCTGGGCTCAAAAAAGGCATGGAAGATATTAGAGAAATGCTGTCTGGAGAAATAAAAGCCCTTTCTGGAGAAATAAAAGAACTAAAATCTAACCAAGTTGAAATTTTTAAAAAGGTATTAATGAGGTGCAATAAAAAATGTGAGGCTCTTACTGCTAGGATAAATGAGGCAGAAGAGAGAATTAGTGATATAGAAGACCAAATGATGGAGAATAAAGAAGATGAGTAAAAGAGAGAGAAACCACCACTGGACCACAAAGGAAGAATTTGTGAGATAAGTGATACCATAGGATGAAACAATATTAGAATAATTGGGATTCCAGAAGAAGAATAAAGAGAGAGGGGAGCAGAAGGTATATTAGAGCAAATTATAATAGAGAATTTCCCTAATATAGCAAAAGAAACAAGCATCAAAATCCAGGAGGCACAGGGAACCCCCCTCAAAATCAATAAAAATAGGTCCACACTCCATCATCTAATAGTAAAACTACAAGTCTTAGTGACAAAGAGAATCCTGAATGCAGCTTGGGACAAGAAGTCTATTTCTACCATACAGTGGTAGAAATAGCAGATTGACAGCAGACTTATCCAGAGACCTAGCAGACCAGAAAGGACTGGCATGATATATTCAGAGCACTAAATGTGAAAAATATGTAGCCAAGAATACTATATCCAGCCAGGCTGTCATTGAAAATAGAAATAAAAAGCTTCCAGGACAAACAAAAATTAAAAGAATTTGCTAACACCAAACCAACTCTACAGCAAATATTGAAAGGGGTTCTCTAAGCAAAGAGAGAGGCTAAAAGTAGTAGACCAGAAAGGAACAGAGACAATATACAGTAACAGTCAACTTATAGGCAATACAGTGGCACTAAATTCATATCTCTCAATAGTTCCCCTGAATGTAAATGGGCTAAATGCCCCAATCAAAAGACACAGGGTATCAGAATGGATAAAAAAAACAAGACCCATTGATGTGCTGTCTACAAGAAACTCATTTTAGACCCAAGGACACCTCCAGATTTAAAGTGAGGGGGTGGAAAACAATTTACCACACTAGTGGACATCAAAAGAAAGCTGGGGTGGCAGTCCTCAGGTAAATTAGATCTTAAGCGAAAGACTGTAATAAAAGATGAGAAAAGACACTATATCATACTCAAAGGGTCTGTCCAAAAAGAGGATCTAACAATTTTAAATATCCATGCCCCTAACATGGGAGCAGCCAAATATATAAATCAATTAATAACAAAATCAAAGAAACGCATTGACAATACTACAATAATAGTAGGGGACTTTTAACACCCCCCCCCCCCAGCGAAATGGAGAGATCATCTAAGCAAAAGATCAATAAGGAAATAAAGGCTTTAAATGACACACTGGAGGGTGCCTGGGTGGCTCAGTGGGTTGAGCCTCTGCCTTCGGCTCAGGTCATGGTCCCAGGGTCCTGGGATCAAGCCCCACATCGGGGTCTCTGCCCAGAAGGGAGCCTGCTTCCCTCCTCTTTCTGCCTGCCTCTCTGCCTACTTGTGACCTCTCTATCCATCAGATAAATAAATAAATAAATAAATAAATAATGACACAATGGACCTGATGGACATTACAGATACATTCAGAACTTTCCATCCCAAAGCAACAGAATACACATTCTTCTCTAGTGCACATGGGACATGCATCTATGCATAAGAACAGACACAGAATAGCTAGTGTCAAAAAAGATAAGAAGTATTGGCAAGGGTGTGGAGAAAAGGGAACCCTCCTCCACTGTTGGTAGGAATATAAATAGCCAGAGCCATTAAGGAAAATATTATGGAAGTTCCTCAGAAAATTAAAAATAGAGGGGTTCCTATGTGGCTCAGTCGGTTAAGTGCCCCACTCTTGATTTCAGCTCAGGTGGTGATCTTGGAGTCAGGGGATCAGGCCCAGGACGGGGCTCTGCACTCAGCATGGAGTCTGCTTGTCCCTCTCCCTCTGTTCCTCTGCGACTCTCTTGTGTGCTCTCGCTCTCTCCCAAATAAATGAACAAATAAAATTAAAAATAGAATTACCATAGGATCTGGTAATTCCACTTCTGGGTATTTACCCAAAGAAAATGAAAACACAAATTTAAAAAGATATATGTATTCCTATGTTCATTATAGCATTACTTACAATATAGCCCAATGTGCCCAAAGACGGATGAATGAATGAAGATGATGCAGTTTATATATATATATATATATATATATATATATAGAGAGAGAGAGAGAGAGAGACTATATATATAGTCTACACACACACACACGAAAGTATTACTTTCTAGTATTACAAGAAAGTATTACTTGAAAGTATTACTTTCAAGAAAGAATTACTCAGATGTGAGACAAGAATGAGATCTTGCCATTTACAACAACACACATGGACCTGGAGGGTACTAGGCTAAATGAAATAAGTCACACAGAGTAAGACAACTGTCTATGGTTTCACTTATATGTGAAATTTAAAAACCAAAACACACAAAAAACAAAAGACTCATAAGTACAGAGAACAAACTGGTGGTTGTCAGAGGCAAGTGGGATGGGGGTGGGTAAAATGGGCAGAATGAGATTAAGAGGAACAAGCTTCCAGTTATAAAATAAACAAATCACATGAAAAGCATAGGGTACAAAGTCAATAATATTCTCCTAACACTGTATGGTAACATATGTAACTACACTTATCCTGCAAACACAGTGTAACACAGGTAATTGTCAAATCATTATGTTGTACACCTAAACCTCATAGACTATGGTATGTCAAGTATACTTTAATTAAAAAAAAATCAACTATGGAACTCAGTCAATACAACTGGAGAAAAAGACCTGAATTCTTAAAAGACTGACAAAACCTGAACAAAATTAAGAGCAACAAGCTGTGTTAGAGAAGTTAAAATGATCACCTAATAAATCATTTTAAAACAAAGGATACTTTTCTCTAGTTAATATACAACATTCACAAGGACCTTATACAGAAAACACACACACACACACACACAGTGTTATTACTTTCCACAATTCAGAGTTCATATTCTTATCTTTATGTTGGAATATGGAAGAGTTGCCCCACTTAATAGAAGGATTAAATCAGGGATTCATATTCAGGTCTGGAAACTCTCATGTCAATTGTTTTTGTTTTGTTTGTTCTTTTCTTGGTCAACTTCAATATCAATATCTATGTAGCTTATGGTTCTTACCCTAAGTCTGAGACATGAAATAATGGTCTCTTATGCATATGCATATTACTGGGTAGGAAGAAAAGGTTCAAAAGGGGCAGCATTCAAGTGTACAACTTGGCTCAGGACATACATATATTCATCATAGGACCAATGGCCATTGTTTTATTACATGGTGCTATGACATTCCATCCGCTGGTCTATTTGTTTAAGGATTTTGACCACTTCCTGAATAGAATTTTCCAGAATGAGTTTTCTGGGGTCCACACACATTGAGTCATATAGTTCAATGATCCATTTTCTCATCTTATGGAGTATGGCATTGTTCCTTTTAGTTCCTCACAGATGTACTGCAGATCGATAACTGCTTTTTCTCTTTATTCCCTCCCCACCTCCAGTATTCTGACCTTTACCATCTGACAATTTTTTGTGACTTCCCTGCTCTCCTTTAAAGGTGGTGTGACACTGTGGACATAATGCAACCACACATAACAGCAATCAGAGTTGATCTGAGGTTGCTCTGTGAAATTCAGATTCTCAATGTTTTGCAAAATTCCCTGTATGTATATTTGTATGTTTGCAAATAGAGACACTGATGCTTCTATAGCACCAGAAACTATTGTTCAGTGTATCTGTGGGATTGCAAATGTTTATTATATTTGTTTTAAAAAATACCACTAGACCCCAATGCCCTGAGGCTAAGTATTAAAATGTCTGACCACGAAATAATGAGCTATCTTCATTTAATACGACATGCAACTAGAGGCTGAATTAGCCTGGTAATGTCCCTTTAATGGTATTGCCTGCCAATAATTGTCAGAGTAGCATTTTTTTTTTTTTTTTCAGAATCATCTACTGCTTGCTTTCTGTTAGAGTGGGCTTTCATATTATTTGTTATATTTATTTTTCTTAAAAAGAAGTAGAGAAAAAATTAGAGAGACTTGAAGTTTAATATCCCTGCTGAGATAGAAATAAATATTTTCTAAGTCTACCTCATGGACGGTGGCATGGGCACTTGGATTTAAACCATTCAGTCCATAAACAAATACTTTGCTACAAAGGACTTTTCTCTCCTGCTTACTTAAAGGAACAAATATTTTGGAAGGCTGTTCTGCTACTTTTTAGTGGATGTTTAAAGTGTTCAATAGCTCTGATGCATGACTGTTTCCTTTAACAGCTCTGAAAAATTGCAACAAGATCGTTCATTCTGCTGGTTTCACTGAAAAATAGTATTTAAGGAGGAGACAAAGCAAGGATATGCTTGTTTGTTTTTAACTGTGGTTTCCAATAAGATCTGGAAACTCTGAGAAGTGCTTCTTAACATATTATTTCCATTGTAAATCTAAAGAGTTTGAACTCCAAGAAAACCATTGCTTCATGTCCAACTGGTTCACGTCCTGAGAGATGACAAAATATAAATTGTTAGGTATGATTCATATCCACAAACCTTTGCAGATTTTCCAGGATTGAATCTCCATTCAACATGCTTCTATGCTGGTAGGAAGCAAGTGGGACATTTGCCTCTCCTTCTGGACTGACATTTCCAGATGACCCCGTGTGTCTGTCCCTAGAGCAGCCTCTTCCTACGCTTCAACCTCTGGGATAGTTTCTGTTCTTTCCCAGTGGTGGGTAACTACAGTGGACTTTGTGGGGTCAGATCAATCTTCATTTCCTTTTCTTAGTTTTCTTTAGATCTCCTACTTTGCTCTTTCTTCTGTGTCAGGGCTTTTTCCCCTCACTCAGGACTTCCTGAATTAGCTAAGGATGTCTAGGTGCTTTGCAAGTCTCAGTGAGATACTACAATCTGTTCATCTGTAAAAATCCACATCACTGGGGCGCCTGGGTGGCTCAGTTGGTTAAGCAGCTGCCTTCAGCTCAGGTCATGATTCCAGGGTCCTGGGATCCAGGCCCACACCAGGCTCCCTGCTTAGCAGAGAGCCTGCTTTCCTCTCTCTCTCTCTCTGCCTGCTGCTCCGCTTACTTGTGATCTCTCTGTGTCAAATAAATAAATAAAATCCTTAAAAAAAATCCATATCACTAATACTCATCATGAACACCAAAAAACATGAAACCAATAGTAAGTCCATCCAAGTTAGCTATAACCCCGCACCCCATACTACCCACAGTTCTTTCCACATCAAGGTTCATTTCTTCAGAAATAACCCAGAGGGACAGAAGAGGAAGTTGGGAGAGACGTGGCAAAGGAAAGATACTCAGTAAAACTGGTACATGTGTGTACAAGGAAAAACAACATTTGTGTTTTCGTTTTACTAAATTTTAGCACCTTGATTTGACTGTACCGCCCACAGCATGAGAACCTCAAGGTTGATTCTTTTTTGACTGCAGTGACATCTGTTGGTGAGGGCAGAGCTGATTAACCTCGGGTTTGGCTCTTCTGACAAAAATTAACCCACAAAGCTGCTCTGGGCTCGGGCAGATGTTTCCGTTTATTTTATTCACTCGGATTCTTCATTGAAGAGAACCTCTCCAACTGAATTGATCGAGTCCTTGTCGATAAGAATAAAATGCTGAGACCTGGAACTTCATAAAAATTTCAATAAAATGCAAATCTGACAGCGGTTCTTTCAGCAAACCTTCCCTACCTTCAAAATATGTGGAAGGCAGCTGAGGTCCCAGGTGGATTTTGATGCTGGGTCTAAGTTTAGAGTGGATATGGTCAGAGCATGTATCGGCTAGAATATAGTATGCTTTTGCCTGCTCTCATGTCTTGTACTAAAATTTGGCTGGGCAATTCCACACCTGACAGGAGAATTGAAAGTATCTGGTATCTTTATTTTCACTGAAAATACTAACCAAAGGTAAAATATTTATAATCTGGATCCCAGGCAAAAGGATGGGGTCTCAGAGCTACATTTACTCAAGAGTGACCAACACCTGAGTCACATTCCTGACCAATCAAATTATAATCTCTCTGTCCTTGCTGGCATTGAAAGGCTTTGAAAATTTCTAATGGGACAGAAATGGGCAGCTGGGGTTAAAGCCTAAGAGTATAGAACTTTCTGGGTGGGCTTTAGAAAATGCTGAGCCATGGTCTGACATGGCTCTATACCTAATTAGTCCTCAAATTCTACACAAAATTATACGACCTCCTTGAGCCTCGGTTTACTTATCTCAAAAGAGGAAATTAGATGCAACTCTTTAAAGGCACATAGATCAAGGAAGTAAAAGGTTTCATTACATATTAAATGTTTAGTGCATTTAAATTCCCTCCAGTCGTTGCTTCTTTGGTCAAATTTATCTTGGGATAAAATAATCATATTTACAGACATTTTCCTTCCTTCAGTGGACTGTCTCCTCTCCTAAAATTGTTATAATATGTAATTATTACTTCCTAAATTAGAAAAAAAATATGCTTAATACAAAATTCCAATAAAAGTGATAGGTAGAGATGAACCTGTAGGACTAAGGACCACGCCCTCCACCCATTCTACACTGATGATTTGAGGTGGGTTTTTTCCCCTACAAAACCGCTCCAATATGGCGCTTCTGACATCACATTAGTACACATGCTTTTTTCTTTTCTTTTTAAAGTTTTATTTATTTATTTATTTGACAGAGAGAGAGATCACAAGTAGGCAGAGAGGTAGACAGAGAGAAAGGGGGACCAGACTCCCTGCTGAGCAGAAAGCCTGATGTGGGGCTTGATCCTAGGACCCTGGGATCATGACCTGAGCCAAAGGCAGAGGCTTTAACCCAGTGAGCCACCCACGCGCCCCAGTACACATGCTCCTAATCAAACTTTTTTGTATACTATGTATACACTGAGATGGATAGGGTCTTTTTCCTCAAGGGGGTGGACATATACTAAGAATTAAAATTCATGATATCATATTTCACTTTTCCCTAGTATCTCTGTATTACTTTTTATTCACATATTTCCCTTATAAAATTTTTCCCCAAAACTAGTAGAATCAAAGTGTGTGTGTGCATGTGTGTGTGCGTGTGTGTGTGTGTGTGTGTGTGCGTTGATTTGTTGGTCTGAATGGCAGAGAAGTTTTATTATGGCAGCATATGTAAAACAGATTCCCTTCAATAATGTCCCTTAGAAAGAGGATGACGATGATTGTTCTAACGGCTCATTTTGTTTTTGTTATAGGAAGTTCTGTAAATTTAAGCTGGAGAGAAATTCTTGACAAGAAGTCTCAGTGTTTATAAGTGAACACAAGATTAACTTCATGGCTTTATAACAAAGTATCCATTGACTGGCAAAATAAGACTGAACTGCTTTTGCTGTAGAGGGAAAACATGGGGCCATGAGAGGCCCAGTGACAGTGCAAGAAAGAACATTCTTTTCTTTAAAAAATTTTTTAATTATAACGAATTTTTTGGTAAATGCTCATTATTAAAAATTCCGGCAAAATATGAAAGAACACAAGAAATTACTCACAGATAAGTACCACAAAGTGGGATTTTACAATGCATGCTATTGTCAACTAAAATGTTCATTTCTTTTCACTTGAATTCAATAGAATAAGACTGAATGAAAAACTAAAGGAATTTAAATAAACTTCAATCATTTCTGTGAAAAAGATAGAAGAACATAAAAATTAAGTGTTTGAAAGAATACAAAAATTGTTCAGGGTAGAGCCATTATGTACTTTCAATTTTATGTTTCAATTTTAAGCAGTTTTGGTCGACTACCTGATGAGACATGATAAGGGACTTGTTCCTGACAATTCCACTCCTTCCTCATTGAATTCCTGCATTCCTCTTTAGTTCCTGCATAGAAACACCATTCACATTTTATCTTAAACCAATGACTCCCCCTGGACTTGTGCAATATGGCGATCGTGATTCTTCCCACATTTCAATCCAACACTGGTTGTATGGCAAATATTGTCTTTCTCAAGGTAAACAACACTTTTCTGTTGTGCAACCACAGTTCTCCAAGGTAGAGGGTGTGTGCTCTTCATTTAAATGACTTCGAAAATACCGTATTTTTTAATTCATTTCACTGTCGGCTAGATTTCATCGAACAATAGCTTCAGGAGATATTCATCCATGATCTCTGATTTTTTTTCCCAATGTATATTTATTATGACATCATGTACTAATTTATAGTTTATGACTCATACACACAAATAATAATTTTAGAAGACTAAAATAGGAATCAGAATTGTAATATTTTCTTTCCAACATTTAGTGTCTGCTTCTCTTTGTCAGATGAAAGAACCCTTGATTTTAGAGACCAGCAGCATATATCCCAGTTCACCTGCAAAAGGATGTTAGCCCATTTCAAGGCAAGAGCCACGGAGTAGAGAGAAGTCCTAACAAGATATTACACCTGTTTGCCATTTTCTATCATTCTTTCTATATGCTCATATTACCTATAATTGAACACACATGCCATCTGTTTCCTCAGTTGCCTATCATGAAGCCATTGGACTCAACTGGTCATGGTTAACTTTTTAAGATGGCCAATTCCATGTTGGACAATCTTTCATAAGCAGATACAGCAGCTGAATCAATACTTGAAGGGATATGTAGAATCAGCTCATAACTTTAGCCCCAGAGTTTGTGTATGCTATTTGGATTCCTAGCCTCAGGAATGCTGTGAAAATCCTATCCCTAGATAATCTAGACTGCCCTTACCCTTTGCCCTCTGAGTATTAATACCTCTCCTACAAGGAATACTCCAGCTCATGGTTCTCAACCTTTAATGAACACCAGAATTACCTGGAAAACATACTAAAATTAAGAATATGGGGTCCATCCTTGGAGTTTCTGATTCGTAGGTCAGAGGTGGTTCCCAAATTTTGCTTTTGTAACAAGTTTCCCAATGATTCTGATTCTGCTGGCCAATGGAACCCACATTTGTAAAATGAACTATGATATCATTTTCTTTATATTCCTGGTTTGTAGTCCTGGGTCCCCAATTTCCATGTTTGTGGAACTGACAGAAGCTTTTTTCCACTGTTAGTTGTTTTGGTCTGATGGGCACCCATTAGCAAGACAACTAACAAGAGAACCACAATTAGCCGAGTTCTTATGGATGAGAATGGTGTTCTCATGCAGTTGCATGACCACCTAGCCAAGCATGATATTCTAGGCTTACCTTTCCCTTAGCACTTCATATACATTTCTTTACTATTTCATGGAATCAAATACTATTGTGGATGCCAGTCTGAAGGTAACTTGCTTTTGTCTGATTCCACAATGAAAAATTTATTTTTTTAATCTTTGAGGTTCAGTAACTCCACCAGGCTGTGTCTTGGTGTCTGACATGGTATCATCTTTCCTATAATTAAGTGCATGTCTTTGAAATGCAGATTAAGTCCTTTCCTTCCAGGAAAATTGTCCACTATTTCATTCCAATGGGTTTCCTTTCTCAGAGGGTCTCAATTACCTTTATTTAGGTGCATCCTGTTTCACTATCCATCCTCTTCCCTCTATTACTCAAAATCTCTGATTTTTTTTCTCTCTTTATAATGTGATTAACTGAAGCCTTCACTGTCTTATCAGTCTGACTTTCAATAGCATTTATTCCTGTACCTGAGTTCCTCTGTTGCTTTATCATCCCATTTTTCACCTTTTGGCTTATTTAAGTTATGTTCTTACAAACATATTCTTCAAGGGAAATTAACAGAAATAGTATAGACAACGTTTCCTTTTGTCCTTGAGTTATTTTTTTTTCCCCCAGTCTGGTCTTTGTTCCCAGTTTGCATAGTGTTCTATTGTATTTATTGCTTGTTTGTTGGACACAGCTCTGTCCTATGTCTTTTAATGTCTTTGTGATTATATGGGCAGATAGGTCCAAACCTTCTTATTGCCTAAGAACATTCTTCAGTCTTTTTCCTGCCATGAAAGCTTCTTTTTCCTCTACCACAGTCCTTAAAATATTTTATCAACTTTTGTGTAGTCTAAAGATAAGAGAGGGTTGCAGACGAGGGAAGCTTGACTGGTGTTGTAGATATCCGGAACTGTGCTTTCTAATCTCAGACTATTACCAGGGACACGGCCATTCAGGCCAGGGGAACATCTCCTTTCTCTATCCTTCAGCTTTTCCTCCAATGTAATCCTAGATCCTGCAAAATTAGCTACATTCTGATGGTGCTCTTCTAAAATCCTGCCATGGTAAATTGGTTTCTGAGGGCTGCCTCTATGTCCCTATCTGATTTCCTCTGCACTGGTAGGTATTATGGAAAACTCTCAGCATTCAGCTTGACTTCTCCTCTGTGGCATTTTTAACTGTGGTAGGTTTTTAGGAACCACCTTGTGAAGCACCAAAACGTGCTTATTTTTTTTTCCCTCATTAGATAAAACTTGCAGTTTATATGACATGAAATTGTACCTCCTTCTTAACCCACTTGCTGATTTTTATTCGTTATTGTGAGCATTTGTTTCTGTGACCTGACTTGGCCATGTATTTTTACCTCCTAAAGATCCTGCTTCTAGCATCTTTTCCCTTTCTAAACCATATACTCAACAAAAGTAGAGACCATGCTATTTGTTTATGATTCACCCGAAATACTGGATATAGTATCTTGTATGTAGTACAAGTCTAATCCATTTAATTATTTGGAACATGAGCTTTCTTCTAATATCTTTGTACACATTTTTTTTTTAAACTACAGAGGTAGATTTTTTAGTAATAAGATAAAAGCTAAGAGTTCATTGTGTAAAAATCTTGGCAGTGCTCAAGAAGGAGTGAGATAAACCACGGAATGGGACGTAGTCAACATTCAAATGTATTCTAAATTGCCAAAGTCTAATTCATTTCTTGGTATTTGGATTTTAAAGGAGTGGGCATCAGTCACACTTCATGATCACACAACGCATGCTTCTGTGTTGAAACAGTACTGCCATGAAGCTACCAATTACATTGCCTTTGTGAGAGCTCGTCAGTGTCTGTTAAGTTATCCATAGGTGTTTTTCTACAATGCATTCAGAGAAGGGTTTAGGAGCATGGATACTGGAGGAGATTAACTGGGTTCTGCTCTTAATTCGGCCTTTTACTTGTCATGACACTGGCCATGTTTCAACACTCTGCCTCTGTTTCTTCATCTATACAATGGAAGGAACAAGAGGACTACGTAATAAATGTTGTGAGAATAAAATGAGTCAGACTAGCACAAAGTCTGTGTATCAGATAGGTACGCTGTTGTTCATCACGACACTCACAAATATACCAAGATCAAGTAAAGAAATACCCTTGAAAGAGGAGCTTTTTATTGGGCATAGACTCTGATGGAGATAAACGGGCTTTACTATTCCTGAATATACTCTCCTTTCCTGAGTATCTCATATTTAACTTGAATAAAATATCATATTCTCCAATCTCCAATTCTTCAATCAGTCATCAAATAATTTAAATGTTTCTAAGAGTGATAGGCGACAATAATTACCCCTTGATATTATGCTTTGCTGAATACACTAAAAAGAGTAATTTAAAATGAAGGTGGACCTTGAAATATTGAATATTACCCACTACAGAAAAGAATGAGTAAAGAGAGACAGACTGGGTGGTTTCAGTTGAGAAGAAGTATAAATTTGTTACAATATTAGTGCCAAACGCTATTTGCTAATGTTACCTTGAAACAAATAATATGGTACTTGTGGAGTTAGAGCTAGTAATTTTGAAATTAAGTATTATAATTCTGAAATGTATTAAATATGGAATAAAACAAGTGAACTCTGTCCCATATTTTCCAGAATAATAAGCATCGATGGGATTAAGTCATTTATAATTGACTGATAATATAGATCAATTACTTATATAGACTTAATGGAGCATTATATTGGCTTTCGTTCCCTGAGATAAAAAAAACTCTTAAGGGCTGCCTAAATGATGAAATATTTAACCAAAAGATCTTTGGGGGGAAAGGATGACATTTCAATACCAGAATGAAACAAATTCTATAAGCTGTCCAAAACTTATCTAAGGGACCGTTTTCCAGGGATCAATCAATGAAATAAGCTTACTTTTCAGAGACTGTTACTATTAAACTAATAATACTATTTTAAAGTAACAAAAAAATTTGCTGAGACAATCTGAGTGTTACAGCTACCATTACGTCATTCATTTTCCCAGCATCTTTCGGAACAGGAGATGGATAGAGTATTGAAAAATAAACCCTTATAAAACCACACCTCCCTTCTCTCTCCCCCCCTCCTTCTCTTTCTTTCTCCCTTCTTCCTTTCTTTCTCTCACCCCTCTCTCTCTGCTCTGGCCACCATCTCTTTGCACATATGTGGGGGGCCATGACATAGCCTGAAGATGGATAACAAGAACAATGCAAAAATGAATTAGGAAGCTCCATGTTTGTCAAAGAAAATGCTTCTAGTTCTTTTCAATTCTCATTCCCTGGACCTGTATCAGAAGCAACACAGCTAATTTTTCAACTTTAAGAGACATGGAGAGGAGAAAATAAATGTCATCACATCACCCACCAACAGATAAAAATAAAGTGACCCTCTTCTGACTTTAGAATGCCTACACACATATGATTTGCTGCCCTATCAAATGATGTCAGTGATTTATTTTTAAAGCTTCAATTGGACAACCTAGAAGAAATGGATACATTTAGAGAAAAATATGACCTACCAAAACTGAAGCTAGAAGAAAGAGAGAGTTTGAACAGATCAATTACCAGCAATGAGATTGAATCAGCAATTTAAAAACTCACAAAAAAACAAAAGTCCAGGACTGGACAGCTTCAAAGGTGAATTCTACCAAACATTTAAAGAGCTAATACCTCTTTTTCTTAAACTATTCCCAAAAATTAAAAAAAGGGAAGGAAAATTTCATTTTAAAAATAGATTTAATTTATTTATTTGATGGGGTGGGGGTATAAGCAGGGGGAGTGGCAGACAGCGGGAGAGGGAGAAGCAGGTTCCCCTCCAAGCCAGGAGTCTGATGTGGGACTCAATCCTGGGACCCTGGGATCATGCCCTGAGCTGAAGGCAGACACTTAACCAAATGAGCAACCCAGGCACCCCAGAAAATTTCTAAATTCATCCTCTGAAGTCAGGAATATCCTGATATCAAAGCAAGACAGAGTCTACTATAAAAGAGAACTATAGGCCAATATCCCTGATAAACATGGATGCAAAAAGCCTCAACAAAACACCAGCAAACTGATTTGAACAATACATTAAAAAATAACATTCACCAGGATCAAGTGGGATTTGTTCCAGGATGCAAGGGTGGTTCAATATTTGCAAGTCATTCGACACGCTACTTCACATCAGTAAGAGAAAGGATAAAAGCCACATGATCATTCCAATAATTGCAAGCGACACACATGACAAAGTACAATACTCATTCATGACAAAAGCCTCCAACAAAGTAGGTTTAGAGGGAACACACGTCAACATAATAAAGTCCTGATATGAAAAACACACAACAAACACGATACTCAATGGAGAAAAACAGAGAGCTTTTCTGCTAAGGTCAGGAACAAGAGACAGAAGTTTACTCTCAGCACATTCATTCAGCATAGTACTAGAAGTCTTACCCACAGCAAGGGGATGACAAAAAGAAATAAAAAGCAAACAAGTTGGGAAGGAAAAAGCAAAACATTCATTATTTGCAGGTGACAAGATACTGTATACAGAAAACCACGCAGACCACCAAACCCCCACTAGAACTGGTAGATGAATTCAGTAAATGTGCAGGATATAAACTTGATGTACAGAAATCTGTTGCATTTCTGAATACTAATAATGAAGTATCAGAAAGAAAAACCGAGAAAACAATCCCAACTGCTTGCAATTGTCACATGGACACCAAAATAAAATAACTAGGGATAAACTTAACTGAAAAAGTGAGAGACCTGTACTCAGAAAACTATAAAATACTGATGAAAGAAACTGAAGATAACACAGAGAAGAAGAAGGATAATCCATGCTCATAGTTTGAAAGAAAAAAATATTAAGTATCTTTACTACCCAAAGCAGTCTACACATTTAATGCAATCCATATCAAAATACCAATAGCATTTTGATAGAACTAGAGTGAACAATCCTAAAATTTGTATGAAATTTTAGAATAGAATTTCTATTCTATTGACACTGAATAGCCAAAGCAACCTTTTTTTTTTTTAATATTTTATTTATTTGACAGACAGAGACCACAAGTAGGCAGAAGGCAGGCAGAGAGAGAAGGGGAAAGCAGGCTCCCCGCCGAGCAGAGAGCCCAACGCGGGGCTGGATCCCAGGACCCTGAGATAACGACCTGAGCTGAAGGCAGAGGCCCAACCCACTGAGCCACCCAGGCACCCTCCAAAGCAACCTTTTAAAAGAAAAACAAAACTGGAGGTATCCAATTCCAGACTGGACATTCTATTACAAAGCTGTAGTAATGAAAACAGGATGGTACGGACACAAAAACAGACACATGGATCAACAGAACAAAAGAGGAAACCCAGAAGCAAATCCACAATTATATGGTCAATTAATCTTCCACAAAGGAGGAGGACAAAGACAGTCTCTTCAACATACTGTGCTAGGCCAACTGGACAGCTATGTGCAAAAGAATCCAACAGGGCCACATCCTTACACCATACACAAAAGTAAGCTCAAAATAGTTTAAAGACCTAAATTGGAGACCTGAAACCATAAAAACCCTAGGAGAGAGGACTCTGACATTGGCTGCAGCAGTGTTTTTTTCTAGATGTGTCTCCTGAGGCAAGGGAAACATGAGCAAAAATGGCCAACAGACATGAAAAAATGGTCAACATCACTCATCATCAGGGAAATACAAACACATGGAGATACCACCCCACACCTGTCAGAACAGCTAAAACCAAAACCATAAGAAACAACAGCTATTAGTGAGTATGGGCAAAAAGGAATCCTTGTATGTTCTTGGTGGGAATGCAAACTGGTATAGCCGCTCTGGACACCAGTGTGGAGGTTCCTCCAAAAATTAAAAATAAAACGACCTATTGTTCCAGTAAATCAACTACTGGGCATTGACCCTCAAAATACAAAAACACTCATTCAAAGGGTTACATACACCCCTCTATTCATTTCAGCACTATTGACAATAGCCAAATTATGAAAATGCAAGTGTCCATCAACAGAAGAGGTAAAGACGATGGGATATGCATATATCATGGAATACGAGTCAACCATAAAAGAGAATGATATTTTGCCATTTGCAGCAACCTGGAAGGGGCGAGAGAGCGTAATACTGAATAAAATAAGGCAGTCAGAGAGAGACCAATACTCTAAAGATTTCACTTATATGTGGAATTTGAGCAGTAAAACAAACAAGCAAGGGGGAAAAGAGAGAAAAAGAGGAAGAGACAAACCAAAAATCAGATTCTTAACTACAGAGAACAAACGGATGGTCACAAGAGGGGAGGTTGGTGGGGGATGGGGGAAAGAGACGAGGGGATGAAGAGTGTACGTATCATTATGAGCCCTGAGTCATGTCCAGAAGTGCTGAGTCACTGTATTGTATACCTAAAACCCAGACGACACTGAACGGTACTGGAATTAAAATTAAAAGTTAATTAAAAAAACCCTTCAATTAATTTTCGTGTGTATTTTGCATTGACGTATAAATAATGTGAAAGTACTGTGTAGTCTGAAAATACAGGGTGACATTCTTATCGAGGCAATAAATTCAAATACAACTCAACAAATTAATCTAAGATCTCTAGCATATATTTGGCTGAACCCATGACTAATATTTTTATGCAAGTGACTTTTTTATGCCAGTGACTAATATTTTATGTCTTTCATGATCATCCTCTTTCTAAAAATGATTTCGGTGGATCACATTTTTTAAAACCCTCACCTATTACAATTGTTAAAATGGAAATAGAAAAGCAATATAGTTACTGTTATTAAACATTTAATTTCACTTTGAATTCCTTGTCAATCTAGGCAAAAAAAAAAAAGATATGATTTTCAATCTTGGAGAGAGGCAGGATATCAAATTTTCTACAGCATCAAAATTTTTGCTAATACTGACTTTAAGGTTAATGGACTAATTTGACCTTACAGGGAATATGTATATACCATGCCTTCGAGATTACTTTTAGCATCAAGACAGAAGTAATTTTTATTCTTTTATTTCTCTTGATTAAACCAGGAACTGTAATATCAAAATTCAATATATACAGATATAAGTCTATCTGATGGTCTACCCTGATAATTAAATTACAACTTGAGAATCTAACAAAATAGATGCCTTTCTCACAGCGCTGTTTACTTAAAAAAAAAAAAAAATTAAGGTAAGACAAGTGATCAACTTTTTTTTTTTTTTTTTAAACTCACACTCTGGTTAAAAACTCCGTATCCCACAATGTTTTTCTCATCTTTGTGCTTAAGAGATAGCATGAGGCTTGGCACAGAGAAAGCGCAGGTTAAAGATTCGTGGAGCTGTGTTAGTGAAGGCGTATTTACATAGTCCAGGACTGTTTTGGGTGACATTCCATTATGAGAGTTTAATGATCTGACAAACGTTCTCGCTTAGGCAGAAGACCACTGCCCTGCACTTGAAGGTAAGCCAAGGGTTGCCAGAGAGTGACATCAGATCTTCTCAAGAATCTGAACTAAGGCATAATTAAAATGCCAGCGTTTCACATGGCAGCTGACAGAGAGTTACCAGCCCTGGCTTCCTTGAAACCTGTCAGAGCAACGTGAATGCTCACTGTATCCCTAGCTTAATGGGGCAGGTAGGCTGGCTTGTTGATTAGAGTTGGTTTCCTGAACAAGCATTTATAGGTAGGTGAACATTAGGTGTACTCTACCTGAAGTAATAGATCCATCCATTTTTGAGACCACAGTTATTAGAGTTGAAAATTGGTTGAGTGACACCTCATTTCTTAAATTTAAAATGTAAGGAGATTGTTTTTACTGGAACTGTGAAGTTTGCTGTGAGATTGGAGAATCCTGAAGGAACTTCTCTAACAATAGCCATGGTTTGAGCATATCTAAGTTTTTCCAATAATTTTAATGTAAATTTTTTTTTCATTAAAAAATTTAAATATTCATAAATGTTAATGGAATGGTGCAATAAGCACCCAAATACAGGCCTCAAAGATTTTACAGTTAACATTTTGCTGGATCATGTCTATCTGTCCATGCAACTATGCTTATTTGAATCCATCTTATTCTGATGCATTTCAGAATAACTTGTGGAAATCAATACATTGGCCACTAAATCCTTTGACATACACAATATCAACTAGAGTTCAATAACTGTAGGTAGATTTCTGTATCTTCAGGGGGTAAATTTACATATAAGAAAATGCACAAATCTAAAGCATTTAAAGAGTTATGAGGCATATCTATTCCTAACCCATATGTCTATTCTATACACATTTAGGAAAACTATTCTATACACATTTAGAAAAAAACCTTTTTTTTATCTCAGTCTAGGGACTATAAAGAGATAATCAATAATTTCTCAGACAGAAAAGAACTATCAAAACATAAAATTTTCCTAAAATGGGCAACTGGGAATGTAACGATTTGGTTAATCCAATTTTACAAATAAATTCCTTTAAAAAAATTTTTTTTTAAAGATTTTATTTATTTGACAGAGAGAGACATAGTGAGAGAAGGAACACAAGCAGGGGGAGTAGGAGAGGAAAAAGCAGGCTTCCCGCTGAGCAGGAAACCCAACATGGGGCTGGATCACAGGACCTTAGGATCATGACCAGAGCCAAAGAGAGATGCTTAAAGACTGAACCACCTAGGCACCCCTACAAATAATTTTCAATTCAAATTACGAGGATCAGCTTTTAAGTGGGGACAAATGGCCTCTCCACAAAGAAACTAATTATATTATATCAGCCATTTCCTTTAGTTGAGTGATATAACACAGAATACATGATTTGACACACCATATATGCGAAGCTTTGCTGTAAGTTATAACAAATGCACAAAAGAGAAAACACCACATATACGGATCTGTAGCATACATGTGTCAAATGATATTATTTGATATTACTCAGCTATAGGTAGAGACATTGTGTGTGTGTGCATGTCTGTCTGGAATCACACTCTTGAGCAAATGAGACAAGCACTCTGAACAAAGTTGCAAAAGTACTCCAGTCTGGTCAAATAAGAGAGAGAGAAGACTTGCTAGAAAATCATCCATGTAACATGTCATTGTTAAATAACCACAATACTCTTAACCTTTTGAGTACTTCAACTCAAATTGAAGTCAAAATTGTTGTGCTTCCACTCCTTATAATTTATCTCCCCAGGAAAGTTTAGTTCTATCATCCTTACCTCTATGGCTGTTTTCACCCAGTACTACATTTGGTTTCACAAAACTCCCTGTCACCAACTATCTGGCCCATGATCACAAGTCAATTGTTCAGTTAAAAATTATCTCCCCTGGGGGTGCCTGGGTGGCTCAGTGGGTTAAGCCTCTGCCCTTGGCTCAGGTCATGATCCCGGGGTCCTGAGATTGAGCCCCGCATTGGGCTCTCTGCTCAGCGGGGAGCCTGCTTCCCTTCCTCTCTCTCTGCCTGCCTCTCTGCCTACTGTGATCTCTCTCTGTCAAATAAATAAATAAAAATCTTTAAAAAAAAATTGTCTCCCCTGGTTAGACCAATATCTAGAAATAAGTCTGATTAAAACTAACACACATAGAAATGAATCCCAAGCTTTTACAGGAGATGTGTTCTTTTTTTTTTTTTTTTTTTTTTACAAACAAAAGTGAGTTTATTTACAAAAATCACAATAATTACAGATAGTACAAATTGAGACAATCTCCCCTGTTGTGACAGAAGCTACCAGCTTTCACTTTCAAATGAGGGCTTTGTTATTTCAAGATAAGATACACATTCAGTAATCCACTGCCCTTATTTAGAATGCTTTTCTAAATAATTCCAGGGGCTGATTAGTGGTATGTACATGGGTCATTTCTCTCAACTTTTATTTCCAGAACTACTATGTTCAAGTCCAACATAACTGGAACATAACTGGGTAGAGTGGCACTACTTTTTTTTTTTTCCCCAACAGTAAATTTTGATTATTCTTTAAATATTTACTTAGTGGTTTAGAACTGAAACCATGATTTTTGGCTTTAAAGTCCAGTGATTTTTATGGGTTGTACAATTCCACTATAGCCAGTATGACCTAGCTATTTATTACAGGCTTGCAACTGTTTAAGAAACAGAATTCCATAGTAATCTATTCTGTTCTGTTTTTCTAGAAAGGGAGAGAGGTGGAAGAAGGGGCAGAGGGAGAGAGAATCTTAATCAGACTCCATGCCCAGCACAAAGCCTGAAGCAGGGCTTGATCTCAAAACCCTGAAATAGTGACCTGAGCCAAGATCAAGAGTCCGACGCTGAACTAAGTCACCCAAGTGCCCCCACAGTATTCAATTCTGTATGAATTTTGTCTTTTGTGTGTTTAATCAGAGTCACTACTGCTGCTAGAGGAGTCTGTTGACATAACTTCTACATCATCTTCATTTTCTTTATTATGGCCCAGAGGTTCCAACAAAAAGTCATTACTGTGATTTGGTGGTAACATATTCATTGACATGTCATTTGACTGCCATGGATATTGTGGAGCAAGGACATCTGGCAATCTGCCTGCTGCAAGTGCATCCCCTGGTAAATGACCATTTACACCATTAGTGGAAGGATTGTTCATTTGACCCAATAATCCACTTCTCATCTCCAAATAAGTTGGGTACGGCCTCCGTGGGTCCCCTGGAACCCAGGTCAGTGGGGCACATACAGCATTACTTGCACTAATCCTATGTGCATACTTAATTATTTCTTCAGAGGAGATGGCACCTTTTCTTGCTTTTTCTATTGATTTGAGTTTTTCTTTTGCTTGGTAAACAGCTGTTGCCAGTATTTGTTCTGCTTCCTTGAGCTGTTTTTGTAGTTGCTGAATATCACGGTCTCTCTTCTCCACTTCCTTTTCTAAAACTTGCATTTCATGATGGATTTTTCCCTGATTGACTGCCAATTTCATCAGTTCTTGAAATTCCCCATCTCTGTGAATTAACAACTCCAGGACCTGGTTTTCCTCATCAGGTGGCAATAACTTTTGGTTTCTTGAAATTGCTAACATTTCTATAAGTTCTCTCGACAAGACCTCCAGATCTTCCAGGGCAGACAGCAGTCGCTCTCGCGTGCTGTTACCGCCGGCCGCTCCAGAACCGCCTCCCGGCCGCTCTTTCTCCTTCTCTCCACTTGAAGACGCCGCCATGCTCGCCACAGGCCCGCGGCCGGAGACTCAGATGTGTTCTTTTTAATGGCATTTAAATAATGCCATACACATGAGTTAGCGCTAAGATATCTGATTTTTAATTTCACATACATTGACAGTACAAGCACATTTAATTTCATGTTCAGTGTCTCCTCCAACTTAAAACAATAATTCTACCAAACTTGTGAGATACTGATTATAAACACAGTAAAGGTCAGTGAAAAAGATAGTGGATATCAAAATAGATTATAATTCTAAGGTTCTAGCCTACGTTTTGCTAAAAAACTGTGTAGTCTCAGCAAAATCACTTCATTCCTTGGAGCCTCATTAATTTTACTTGTTGTTGTTGGTGTGGTGTGTGTGTGTGTGTGTGTGTGTTTAAGGTAATTGGTTAGAAGTCTCAGGCTCTTTCCAAATCTGAAGTTCTATTATTCTAACAATAATCTGTATAGGCAGACTCTCTTTGATCCTTTTTCTCTCTCTTAATTGTAATAGATTAGAGTGCCATCCAGGGAAAGGGACTAAGTTTTCAATTGCATTTTTCTTTTTTTAACCTCATCAGTCGATGCTGTTAAAATAGCCTTATATTGGCTCATGTGCTCAACTTAATGCTAGAAACACTTTGATGCTGGTTTGAGCAGGTTCAAATTTAGGAAGGGTGGTGCAAATTGGTGATTCCACAGGGGACACTGACATGAAGCTATTTTCAGGTATTTATATCCATTTAAGAAACATCTCCCCAAGTAGGATCTCTTTTCATATTATTCCCCAGCTGACCCACTATTAATCAAGCTCTCCATCTCTCAATGTGGTAAAAGTCAAATGGATTTTGCCATCAGCTGAGCCATCTGTCTCCTCATACTGTTCAGTTATTTTTCTTTTTATTTCTGAAACTCTTTGACTGAAATTAGAAACGGAGGAGGAGGCGATACTCGGTGACTATGAGAAAAGACAGTCTCATATGCTTCGACTGTTTTTTGTACTCAGGCAGTATGAGGTATAAATAGCATCTCAGGTATCTTTGTATTCATTCAAGAGTTTCTGATGGATTTTTCTGGGAAAAAGTAGGTATTTCCATGCAGTATAGATGCAATAACGTTTGTTTACTTTAACATGAGCAAAATGGTGTGAGGCCCGGGATACTGAAGACATACAGTCTCCTGACCAAAGCAAAAGGAAGCCCAGCGCCTGTGTCTCTTAGATTCATGGGCTCTGGGAAGAGAGAGTGCCAAGGGCTCTCAGCTTCCAGAAGTTTGAGGTTCCCTTTAAAAAGTGCTGAAAATACTTGCTACCATTGTCTTGGCCATTTGTCATAAGCCAATCACTTGTTCCTCATGTATTGTGAGGGGTCTGCCTGGATGAACTTAGATGTCTGAAATGAGAGGGAAAGTGAGGTAGATCCAAGTAGAGGAAGTGGAGGGGCACCCCAAAAAGAAAGACCCCAGAATATAACTCTTCTGTAACACTGAAAACCCTATTGCAGTACCTTTGACTCACGGCCATGGAGTTCTTTCTGAGGTGTATTCTGTGTAGAAAGCTCTGTTTTCAGAGGCAGCCCATCTCATAGCTGAGCAGCATCAACTGATAGGAAGCTTATTTTCACACAAGACAGAACAGAAGCACTATCTCCTTGTTACCATTCACAAGTTGGTCCTATGGTGCCTGGTCCAAGTCTACTTTGTTTTCTGCTTTGTGGCCTTTAAAGAATTTGAAGTCAAGAGTCCAACCTCCCCCTTAGTCTCCTTTTCCTGTAGAGTAAACCCACACAATTCCTTCAGTGGGCTCCTATGCTTTCTGAAGGTCCCAGCCTTCTGATTACTCTTCTCTGAATATGACAACACCTCCCCAGTTACTTTTACAATTAGGAACCTAAATGAGTTCAAAACTCACCTTTTGGTGTTGTCTGCCCTACAGACTGAACCCTCCTTCTAATGAGATAGTTTTTACTACATTAAACATTTAGTTGAGAAAACATAGAGGCTTTCCAGTTTTATTATACATAGTTGAAGATTCTTTTTTTCATTTTATGTTATAATGAACATCATTTCTTGTGTGAAAACAAAATAATTTCTAAAAAATACCAGGGCGTTTCAATTCTTCCTCCGTAAAAAATGAAGAACACTCCTGGCCTGGAAATTCTCTGCCCATCTCATCTGACTTAACGTGCAGTTAAGACAAAGTGCAAATTAGATTTATTTTGGCATTTTCCTGATTGATAGGAACAAATCTTATTAGGTATGGGGGGATTTAGGCTTAGAGACTACCATTTCTTAAACTGTATTTTGTATTTTTTCCAGAGACTATTATGAGAAGTCACTCTTCTGTTTCTTTTTAAAAACAATCCAAACAGTGTTGTTCAGGTATGGAGACCTAAGCTATTCTGCACTGGATACTTGTAAGAATATACTATCTTGTTCTATCAATAACAACACAAACTTGTCTCAAAGATTTAAATACAATTTTGAACATTAGAAACACTCTAAATCCTTCTAAATTAGAAACACTGTGCCAGAAACAGAAGCAAACTCTGGAGAAGGCCATCCGCAGATAGTTTACACCTCGCAGAAGACTATGTCTTATTCAATTTGGGGTTCCCTGACGCAGCCTAGTGCCTGACCCACTCAGGGTCCTGGGGTCTAAAAACACCCTGTGGTAAATTATCATATTATCAGCTTAGGGACAGTAGCTAATGGCTGCTGTTTCTCCTTTTTTGCCTTTTGATAAAACTATACAGACCTCTGAATATTACAAGGCATGGGATAGAAAAGTAATTCTGGATAACATTTTCTTGCCATTTAATCACAAAATGGAGAACTGCCTTGCTTTATACATCACACATAGTAAAAGCACAGACACCCATCTCATTGACCTATGAACCCATCCTTCAGAAAGAAGAGGCCTCAGAAATGTTTCTGAAATTCCCCCCTTGGTTAGTGCAACATGGGACAGGAGAAGGTTTGAAGTGTTATTGTTTAATTAGACCTCCAGTGGCTCAGAGGCAATTGGATTGATCTGAAACTACTTGGAGTAGGACAGGTGTCAAGTGACTAGAATCTAAACTTCTGCTTGAAGGAGGCAGTGACATTCCTGGAAGTTTCAGTGTCCAGGCAATCTTTTAAGAGGGTCCCTGGAGTGAGGGGCTGCTACAGGTAAACCTAGAGGATTTGGAATTTGAAGACTACATGCTTCCCAGAATTTCAACTCACATCTATTGTCAAACATTGCAGGTCAGCTCGTGCCTGGGTAGCTCAGCTGCCTAAACATCCGACTTTTGGTTTCAGCTCAGGTCATGATCGCATGGGTCATGAGACTGAGCCCCTCCTCAGGCTCCAGGTTCAATGGGGAGTCCGCTTGAAGATTCCCTCCTTCTGTCCCTTCCCCCAGTCTCTCCTCTCTTTCTTCCTTTCTCTCTCTCTCTTTCAAAGAAATAAATAAATAGTGTGATGCATAAACAATGAATCTTGGGACCCTGAAAAAATAAAACAAAGTTTAAATATAAAAAAAAATTGCAGGTCAAGGGAAATCACACAATAATACAAGCTGTGTATAATTACAACATAATTAGAATCTATTCAAATGTCTCTTCAGAAAGTTGACCTAAAATTGCAGTAAATCCATTGCTTTATGAATTTATGAAGGTTCATAATGATGTCAATAGGTTATGTAAGTGTTGGAAATAAAGAAAAAAATATTCAAATTAAGTTATGCATATAACTTACACTCCATTTAAGTTTTGTAAAAACTAAGAATTTAGACTGGCTGTATATCATAGGGATAGCCAGAAAACTGTCATGAGTCATTAAAAGCATGTATTGTCTACTATGTACAAGTGACAAAAATATCTTGGTAATATCTATTAATATGTAAGATAAAAAAAAACCACCTGCTTTACTTTGTACTACTACTGATTTGATGGATCACGCATTCTTGGAACATGTTACTTAATAGCCTCTTCACTGAACTCATAATAATGTCCATTTTGTTAAACCATGTACTCCTTCTGAGCAAGTTCTGCATTTATTGCATAATTCTTTATCCCTAATATTCTCAAAGTGCTTGTAATATATTAGGTGTGAAATACATGTGTATTGAATAAATAAACCCATGAATGAATGGTCCCTTATAGAGAAAGCCATAGAATTCTACAAGGGACCTATAGAACCAGATCAAGTTTAAATGCCTGTCATCAGCTTGAATAAACCCAGATCCACCATGAATAACAATTACTTTAGGAAGATTTGTTAGTGTATGCCCTAGCACTTAATAGAAAATTAATTACTTCATATTTTTTAAGTCTGCTGTTTCATCCAGATTCACATTTCCTAAGGTGGTTTTCAGAATCAACTCCTTTTAAACCATGATGTGAATTCTAGGTTAACTCCTTCCTCCCACACTTTATTGGATTTTTCTCAAAGTCTGCATTTTTATGAGCTAGAAATCCAAACATGCAAAATATGCACAATGGCATTGTTTTTGATCAATAAAACAAACAGCTACTATACCCACATTAACCCAGCCATCACTTAAGGCAAGACAAAATGATAATAACAATAATTATGGACCAGCATATAGTGCCACAGAACTAAGAGAACCCCAAAGAAAGAAATCACAAGGGTTTCCATTATGAGTCTTCAAATCTAGTAGTTTAAGTCCTTCAACAACATTTTTTGTTTCAAAATTATTTTCACAATTCTAATTTTTGTTCATCTATATCAATTTTAGAATCCTTTATCACTAGGTAAAGAAAAAAAAATCTGCTGGAGTTGTAAGTAGGATTGCATTCTTTTACACATCAGTTTGAAATGCCATCTTAAAAGTTTTGAGCTATGTAATTTGTAAGCAAGGCATACCTCTGCATGTTTTTAGGTCTTTAACTTTCTTTAATTTTCACCAGCTTGTACTCCTCATAAAAATCAGGGCCAGGTAGCCTTAGCAGATTGATTACTTACTTTTTTGCCTGCTGGTCTCTGAGTCCAAAAAGACCATAGTGCCATGATGGCTACAACAGTGTATGAAACTGTTGTAATTAAGAGGAAGAGGTAAATGAGAAGCACTCTTGAAGTTCACAGTCAAGAGAATCAGGCTTACTAGAAGATTGAGACTTTATCATGGAACTAGACACTGCTTTCTCTTCCCAAACACCTCGTCATCACATTACTAAAGAATAATATGTAACAGTTCCTCTTGACAAGTACAACATCAAGATAAAAAAATCTGCCAAACATACAACAGGCAAAAAGGACAATATGAAGAGACAGAGCAAGCATCAGAACCAGAATAATTGTGACAGACATGTTGGAATTATCATACTGGGAATTTGAAACAACTATGTTTGGGGCACCCAGGTGGCTATTCAGATAAGCATCCAACTCTTGATTTTGCCTCAGGTCATGATCTGAGGGTCATGAGATCAAGCCCCACACTGGCCTCCTGCTCAGCAGGGAGTTTGCCTGAGATTCTCACTCTTCCTCTGCCCCCTTCCCATACTTACACACTCTTTTTCTAATAGATAAGATCTTAAAAATAAAAATAAACAAGTATGATTAATATGTTGAAGACTCTCATGGATAAACTAGAGATGAAAAAACACACAGTCAATGTAATCAGAAGGAAAAAAGTTACAAAAAAGAACTTAACCGAACCAAACCAAACCAAACCAAACCAAACCAAACATGGTAGAGATCAAAAACATTGTAATGGATATAAAGAATGCATTAATGGGCTTATTAGTAGACATGACACAGCTGAGAAGTCTCTGAGCTAGAGAATATCTCAATAGAAACCACTGAGAAGCCAAGAGGAAAAAGACTTAAAAAACAAAAATAAGGGAAAACAAAAAAAAACTCCAACACAGAATATCCAAGAACAGTGGGACAATTAGTGTCTAATACCTGCAATGCTAATTCCAGACAACAAAGAACAAGAGAAGGAAACAGAAGAGATATGTGAAAACTAATGATAATTTCCTCCAAATTAATGTCAAATATGAACATATGGATCCAGATATCTCAGAAAAAAAAAACTGAACACAAAAAGTATATGTATATATACCCCAATCATATATTCAAAATATTAAAAAAATCTGAGGCAAACAAAAAAATCCAAAGGAACTCAGAGGGAAAAGAATCCTACATAAGGAGGAGGAAAGAGAGGACTGACATCCAGCTTCTCAAAATCTATGCAATCAGGCAGAGAATATAATGAAATATTCAAATTGTTGACAAGAAAGTCTAGAATTCTGTACCCTGCAAAATCCTTTCATAAGTAAAGTAGAAAGAAAGACTTTCTCAGGTAAACAAAAATTGAGGAAATTTATGGCCAGGAGACCTGCAATGTAAGAAATGTTTTCAGAGACAGAGAAAAAGAAAATGAAATACATCAAAACTTGGATTGACATAAATAAAGAGCATCAAAGAAGGTGTATGTTAAAGTATTAAAAAAAACTTGTTTTTCTTAGCTTTAATTGGACTAACAGATAAAAGTTTACTCAAAGTAATAATGGCAGCAATATATTTTATTATGTAAACAAATATATATGTATATTTATTTATATTTATATATTTATGTATTTGTATATATATACACACACACATATGTATATATATATATTTTGCAAGTTCATATTTGCTTATATAGGATTTCTTTTAAAGTAGGGTCCATGCCTAGTGGGGAGCCCAATATGGGGTTAGAACTCAAGACCACAAGATCTGACAGCAATGATACAAAGGATGGGCAGTGGCTGGGAAGGGGAGGAGGTTAGGATTATTTTGCCACCTAAAATACATTATCTGTGAAGTGACATAGTATAATATGAAAGCAGACTTGGACTAGTTGTAAATACATTCTGGAAACTGGGGAAAAAAAAAAACACTTAAGTATAATCCACAAGCTAAGAGGAGAGACAATGGAATCACATACAATGCTCAATTAAAGCTGTAAAAGGCAGGAAACAAGTGGAAGGCAAAAATTGGAACTAAGAATAAGATCAACAAATAGAAGACAAGAACAAATATGACAGAATTTTATCCAAATATATAAAATAATTACTTTGAACATTAATGGTCTAAATATACCAACTGATAGGCAAACATTGTTAGAGTGGATCAAAAACATATACGAAGGGGCACCTGGGTGGCTCAGTGGGTTAAAGCCTCTGCCTTTGGCTCAGGTCATGATCCCAGGGTTCTGGGATGGAGCCCTGCATTGGGCTTTCTGCTCAGCGGGGAGCCTGCTTCCTCCTTTCTCTCTCTGTGCCTGCCTCTCTGCCTACTTGTGATCTCTGTTGGTCAAATAAATAAAAATATTAAAATATATATATATATATATATACCATCTACATATTGTCTGCAAGAAACCCACTTTAATCATAAGGATACTTATAGATTAAAGTAAATAAGTGAAGAAGCATACACCATATTAATATATACCAAAGGAAAGCAGGGATAGTTACATTAATTTTAGGAAAGAACAGACTTTAAATGAAGGAGAGGTATCAGGGATAAAGAATGATAATGGAGCCAAATCTCCAAGAAGATAAAACAATCCTTAACTTCTAGACACCTAATAACAGAGAGCCAAACTAGGTGAGGCAAAAAATGATGAAACTGTAAGGGGAAATTAATGTATCCACTACTATAGTTGGAGACTTCAAAGCATTCTTTCAGAAACGGACAAACCCAGCAGGCAGAAAATTAGGAAGGACATAGTTGAACTCAAAAACACCATATAATGGACATCTGTATACTTCTTCATCCAACAAGAGCAGAATACACATCTTTCTTGAGCTCACATGGAACATTCATAAATTCTGGGCCATAACACAGAATTTAAATATATAAGAATAGAAAATGTAGAATGTGGGCGCCTGGGTGGCTCAGTAGGTTAAGCCGCTGCCTTTGGCTCAGGTATGATCTCAGGGTCCTGGGATCAAGCCCCGCATCAGGCTCTCTACTCGGTGGGAAGCCTGCTTCCTTCTCTCTCTCTGCCTGCCTCTCTGTCTACTGTGATCTCTCTCTGTCAAATAAATAAATAAAAAAGAAAGAAAATGTAGAATGTTTGCCCTCAGACCACAGTGGAATTAAGCCAGGAATCAATAACAGAGTAAGGGATGAAAAATTACAAAGTACATGGAGATTAAACCATGACTTTTATATAGCAAACAGGTCAAAAAAAATCTTAAGTTTAAAAATATTATGAATGAAATTAAAATTCAAACACAAGTTATTAAAATTCATAGGCTACAGGAAAATTGTGCTTAGGAGGAAGTTTATAACATTGAGTATGTGAATATGTGAATGAGATACAAGAATAACCTAATGTCAATAAACTAGAGTAGGAATCAATGAACCGAAAACTGGAAATCAACAGAAGAATGAATGAAAACAGAAGCTGGTTCTTTAAACAGATTAATACAATTGATAATCTAGCCATATTCACTTAAAAGAGAGGACACAAATTACTAATATCAGAAGTGAATGTGGGAATGTAACTACATATCCATTGATGTTGAAACCAAGGAATACTTGAACAACTCTATACCTAAAGATTCGACAACCTAGATGAAATGGACTAATTTCATTAAAGACACAATCTGCTGAAAGTCATAAGGTATACACAAGCTAAACTAACGTACATCTACTTAAAAAATTAACTAGTAACTTTCCAAAACAGAAAACACCAGACCCAGAGTGGTTCAAGGGTAATCTTCATAAACATTTAAGAGAGAATTTCTACTTAACATCCGTAGTCTCTTTTGGTATATGGAAGAAGAGCTCATGCTTTCTACCTCATCCTATGAGACAAATACCATCCTAACAACAAATCTAGATGAATACATTATAAGAAAAAAAACCTACAGACCAGTTCCTTATGAACATAAATTCAAAAATTCTCAACAAAATATAATGTACAAAAATAATTTCATATCATGACCAAATGGAATTTATCCCATGAATGCAAGGTTGGTTCAACATTCAAAAATCAATTAATGTAATCCAGCACAGGGACAGGCTAAAGAAGAAATATCATTTTATCACATCATGAGATACAGAAAAAGAATCTGACAAAATCAAACACACATTCATGATAACAATTCTCAGCAAACTTAGAGGGGAACTTACTCAACTTGATAAAGAATGTATACAAAAACCTACAGTGCATCATCATTAATGGTGAAAAACTTCAAGTTTTCCCTATAAGATCAAGAGCAAAACAGCATGTCCCCTCTCTCACGTCTTCTTTTCAACATCATACTAGAAGTCCTAGTTAATGCAATAAGACAAGAAAAGCAAATAAAAGGTTTAATGATTGAGAAGGAAGAGCTAAAAGTATCCTGAGGTTCACAGACTACATGTTATAAATCTGAAAGAACTGACAAAAAAACCCAAACTTCAAACTAATAAGTAATAGTAACAATGTTGCAGTATGCCAAGTTGATATACACAAATCAATTGCTTTTCCAAAGGGAGGGAGGATGAGTAAAATATATAAAGAGAATTAAAAGGTACTAACTTCCAGTTTTAAAATAGAATCAATAATATTGTATAGTGACAGACTTTAACTATATTTTTTTGTGGTGACAAATGAGCAATTACCAAATACTATATTGTACATCTGGAAGAACCATAATATTTTATATCAATTATACTTAAATTTAAGAAAAGACACATATAAAAAATACTGTTTTCCTATATATCAGCAATGAACACATGTAATTTAAAATGAAAAACACAATACCATTTTAATAGTACCCACCCCTCAAATGAAATACTTTGGGGTAAGTCTAAAAAATGTGTACAAGATCCATGAGTGAATCGCCTAAACTCAGATAAAAGACATCAAAGGAGAAAAAAAAAGTAAAGATATTCCATGTTTATGATGAAGAAGACCCAATACAGTCAGGATTTCTTCCAAAATTGAACTGTGAATTCAATGCAATCCCACTTATTCTGTGGATGCAATAAAGTCATTCTAAAGGTTACATGAAGAATCAAAACTCTCAGAACTGCCAACACAGTATCGAAGGAGAACTAGTTCAAGAACTGACACTATCAAACTTCAAGACTTATGATAAAGCTACAGTATTATGTACAATGTGGAACTGGTTAATGGACACACAGATCAGTGCAACAGAATAGAAAGTTTAGAAAAGACCTGCATGAATATGGTCACCTGTTATCTGGCAAAGAGGCAAATGAAATACAAGGGAACAAAGAGGGTCTTCACGACAAATGATACAGAAACAAGAGGTCAACCAAATGCAAAAAATGTAGACATAGCCCTAACACCTTCATGAAAATTAACTCAAAATGTAAAACCATAAAATTATGCAGCTCCTAGAAGATAACTGAGGAGAAAATCAAGATGACTTCAGTTATGATGATGGCTTTTCTTGATCGGACATGAAAGTGTAATCTATGGAAGAAATAATTGACAAGCTGGACTTCCATCAAAATTAAATATTTTTGCTCTATGAGAGATACTGTTGCAAGAATGAAAAAAATAGCTTATAGATTGGGAGAAATTACTTGCAGAAGGCATTTCTTATAAAGGATTATTCTTTAAAATATACAAAGAATTCTTAAAATAGTAAGAAAACAACCTGATTAGAAAATAGGTCAAAGACCTTTGCAGAGCTCCTCACCAAAGATGATATAAAGATGACAAATGATCATATAAAAAAGAACTCTGCATCATACACTATCAGACAAACCCGAGTTAAAAAATGATACCTCTGTACAGCTATTAGAATGGCCAAATTCAGCGGTTCCATGGTGTAATGGTGAGCACTCTGGACTCTGAATCAAGAATGGCCAAATTCCAGAATAGTGACAATACCAAATGCAGGTAAGAGTATGGAGGAAAAGGACCTCTCACTTACTGTTGGCGAGAATGCAAAATGGTACAGTCACTGTGGATTTCAGTTTAGTGGTTTCTTATATAATTAAGTATACTATTACCAAGTGATCTAGCAATCATGCTCCTTAGATTTACCCAGAGGAGTTAAAAAAAAAAAAAAAACTGATCCCTGACTAAAAGCTTGCACATAGATGTTTACAGCAGCTTCTTTTTATAATTGCCCCAACTTGGAAGTAATCAAGATATCCTTTAGTAGGTAAATGGATAAAATGTGATCACTCAGAAAACTGAAAACTTTAGATTGATTAAAAAAAATAGAAAAAAAAAAGAGCTCCTGATTATAAAACATGAAAAGATAGGAAGAAGATGTAAGTACACATTAGTAAGTGAAAAATGACAACCTGAAAAGTCTGCATACTGTATGATTTCAAGTGTAGGACATTCTGAAAAAGCACATCTGTGTAATGCCTAAAAAGGCTGAGAGACTGACAGTGGTTGGGGAAAGCAAGGTATGAGTAGGTAGAACACTGAAGATGTTTAGGGCAGTGAAAAAACTCTATGATGCTATAATCAGCAACACATGTCATTACACCTTTGTTCAAACCCACAGAATTTACAACACCAAGGGGGAACTCTACTGTAACACTCTGGTGGGAGATTCTGATAATGAGGGGGAGACTGTGCATATGGGGAGGCAGAGGGTATATGGAAAATCTGTGTGCCTGCCTCTCAATTTTGTTATGTACTAAAAACTGTCCTAAAAACTAAAGTCTACTAACATATATATACATATATGTATGTGTATATATGTATATGTATGTACTAACATATATATACATATATGTATGTGTATATATGTATATATATGTTGATGAGAATTAACTGTTAATTTACTTGACAGAGAGAATGAGAGCATGTGCAGGGGGAGTTGAAGAGGGAGAGGGAGAAGCAGGCTCCCCACTCAGCAAGGAGCCTGATGTGGGGTTTGATCCCAGGACCCAAGGATCATGACCTGAGCCCAAGGCAGATGCCCAACGGACTCAGCCAGCCAGGTGCCCTGAGAATAATTATTTTCACAGACATCAATACAGATGAATCATAAACATAATACTGGGTGAAAAAAAGACATAAAAATTTCAAAAGCAGCAAAGCAATCAAATGATGATAACAAGTCAAGATATGGTAAACTTTACTGAGGTGGTTGCCATATTGTTGTTACATAAAGAGGGTTTCTGGGGAATATCAGTATTCTATTATTTTACCTGAATGATGCTTTAATGATTCTACTACTTTGTCAAAATTTACTAATACTTATGCTCATGAATTATGCACTTTTATGTGCATATTATAATCCAAATTACATGCTAAATAATTGTCATATTTTTATCCTTATATCTTGTTAGACTTACATGAGATTTAATTTTTAAAAAATCATATTTTCCTTTCTCCTTCCAGTAGAATTTGATCTTTTTTACTTGATTGTCCTTACACTGCAATTGTGAGGAGGACTGTTGATATTCCTTCACTTTTCATTATGACACTACTCCTGAAGTGACAACTAAACCCTTACAGCTCTACTCTTGGACAGCTGATCATCATTTATTATGCCTGGACCCTTATATCATAAAATACATTTGTAGAATATTAGGAAAAGAAAATAGAACTAAGGATCTTCCTTTCTAAAGTCTCTCATTTTATCCTGGGGCAATTTTACACAACAGCCTCTTATACTAAAGAAGTCAATAAAATTTACATTCATATGTTTTAAAAATACATAGGTTGTTTTCTGATTGACTTATTTTGCTTAGCATCATACCCTTCAGAACAAAATAAGTGAATCAGAGAAAGACAATTTTCATACGACCTCACTGATAGGAGGAATTTGAGAAATAAGACAGAGGATCATAGGGGAAGGGTGGGAAAAATGAAACAAGATAAAGCCAGAGAGGGAGACAAACCATAAAAGACTTTTAATCTCATGAAACAAACGGAGGGTTCTTGGAGGGGAGTAGAGTGAGAGGGATAGGTGCTGGGTGATGGGCATTGGGGAGGGTATGAGTTATGGTAAGAAAATAATTAATTAATAATTAATTAATTAAGAATCAATAGAAAATACCTAATTTGGAATAAGTGGAACCATTTAAATATCTGGTTATAGGGTGCAGATAGTTCAGTGATTATAAGCACACTTGGAAACGCTCAAGTCAATATATAATCTAGTAAGTTGAAAAAAATCACACTAAGAAAGTGACAAGGGAACAGATGGAAAAGAGAAAATAAGGAAGTTATGTTCGGAGGTCCTTTGGTCTCATCTGTATTAAAACAAATGACCACAATGGTATTGCTAGAAGAATATGAAGAAGAAAAAGAGATTTCCATGTAACAATGTAACCAAGCTTACTCAGTTTTAAGAAATATAATGTTATCTTCTCAGAAAAGACTTGCTTAAAAAAGATTTTATTCATTTATTTGAGAGAGAGAGAGAGAATGGGTGGATGAGGGGACAGAAGGAGAGGGAGGAGAAGACTTCACACTGAGTGCAGGACTTGATCTCAGGAACCCAAGATCATGAACTTAGCAAAGGTAGATGCTTAACCAACAGAGCCACCCAGGCACCCCTTAGAAAAGACTGTGAGTGTTAGACTGTGACAGAAAACATTTTATTTTATTTATTTTTTTAAAAGATTTTATTTATTTATTTGACAGAGAGAGATCACAAGTAGGCAGAGAGGCAGGCAGAGAGAGAGGAGGAAGCAGGCTCCCTGCTGAGCAGAGAGCCCGATGCGGGACTCGATCCCAGGACGCTGAGATCATGACCTGAGCCGAAGGCAGCGGCTTAACCCACTGAGCCACCCAGGCACCCCAGAAAACATTTTAAAAAGAGGAAAATTCATGATGATCCTATTTACAACCTTCATATTTACATACATTTTTAACTTTGTGAAGGAGTTAGTACCAACTCTCCAGTGGTTTGCATAATTTGAGCCAACTCCTCAAAGCTTGCGATCAGCCCTCCCGGGAGGAACAATCAACAGCCCAGCTCCTACCTATCAGCTCCTACCTATCAGCTCCTACCTCCTCCTACCAGCTCCTACTTGCTGAATCGACTAACATGATTCAGTTCACAGAAAGGAGTGGATAAGAACTAGCACACTTGGGGTGCCTGGGTGGCTCAGTGGGTTGAGCCGCTACCTTCGGCTCAGGTCATGATCTCAGCGTCCTGGGATCGAGTCCCATGTTGGGCTCTCTGCTCAGCGGGGAGCCTGCTTCCCCCCTCTCTCTCTCTATCTGCCTGCCTCTCCATCTACTTGTGATTTCTCTCTGTCAAATAAATAAATAAAATCTTAAAAAAAAAAAAAAACTAGCACACTTCATTTAAGTGTAGGTTCTATTTACATCGCAGCTGACAGCAAGTGTGTAACTATGATAATATTTTTAATTCCTTTTTAATTTCCATCACTGATGTACAATTCCCCAGGCTCTTCTCCCCTCCAGAAAAGAATAAATTGGCCCATGAAAGATTATCTTAGTTCCTAAAAACTGATATTCTGGGCTCCATTTTGCTAATAAGATATACACCATGAAGAATGCTTATCAGCCTTTAAAGGGGCTTTTGAAAGGTATCAAACATTATATTCTAGGTATGCTTCCATCTTTCAAAGGCAAAAATGAATGGTGAAAATTGCATTTTCCAGAAAATGTTGACAAATAGCATTTTTCTATTTTAAATAAGTCAAAACTGGCATATAATATGGGCGTTTGGCATATACACACTCATGAGTTCTAGTTCAAGGTATTTGCAATTAATTGTTGGGGTTTGAAATAAATATGTATTTACCTTCTGCCTTAAAAATCATGATATATAAAAAAATCTCGATATGTGATTGTTCCTTACTTACATTTTGGAAGTTTTTTTTTTTTTTTTTTTTATTTGTCTGTTCTGGTCTTGCAAAGAGATTTCCTTAAGTCTTTATTGAAGTATTCTTGTTTATGCATCTCCTAGGAGTTTTAAGGAACTATTGTTAATTTTTTTTATCTCTGCCACATGGGAGTTCTTACTAACTTCAAAGGAAGCTGTTTTACATATGGAAGAGATAAGTAAGTATACAGAGGGGAGTGGAAATCAGCCCCTCAGAAGTGATGTTAACTTTGAAAGTTAATTCTGAACCACAAACGCTAATTTAATTATGGTATAGCAAAGAAAGCAAAGTAACGATCTGTATTACAAAGTAAAGTACATATATGTTCTCTACCTAGTGCGTCTGCTAGAGGTTGCCATTATAGCACCATATATGGGATCTTTCCAACAATACTGGGTGTTCACCTGCATTAAAATCTAATAAAGAAGAGTATTTTATCTCACTTGTTGGGTAGCCTTCTTACTCAGCTACTAGATCCTTTCAAACTGGCCCCTTTTCAGCTATCCCTATTTAAAAAAAAAAATATATATATATATATAGATAGATAGATAGATATCTATAGATACCTATAGGTATACCTGTGTATATAGTATATATACAGGTATATATATATATGTATATATATACACATACAGTAACTGTGTATATAGATAGTAGATAGATATCTATAGATATCTATCAGTAACTGTATATATAGACAGATAGATAGATACCTATACCTATAGGTATCTATAGATATCTATCTACTATCTACAGTTACCTATAGGTATAGGTATCTATCTATCTATCTATATATACAGTTACTGAGTACTCATTCAGTACTATTATGTGTTTGTGTCTAACACAAAGAGGATCCTAAAGCAAAACTGGTTGAATCAGTGAGTGAATGACCAGATGAATGAATGAATGAAGAAAAATCATTACACCATGGGAGTGTTAAGGGACTTACAAAGATCAAGCAGCCAAAAATCAAACCTTTGAAGAGTTTGCCGTCTAACAGGTTATATGTGATTAAAAAAAAAAAAAAATGGGTACACTCTAGGTGAAGAGAGACCTTAAAGTTTAGAGAACAGAGAGATCAATTCCAGCTTGGGGTTCAGAGAAAACTCCACGGAACATATGGAATTTCAGATTAGCTTTGCTACTGAGAAGACTCAGGCTGTGCGGGGAAGAGAATAAATAGATTTCCACACGATGACAAGTGCGTGAACAAAACCAGGGAGGTCAGAAAGAATAGAAAAGAACTTCCAAATAAATAACTCTGTTTGGTTAGAATACAGGTTGGCCATGAAAATCAAAGGTAAATAAAAGGTAAATATGCATCTGGAGAGGAATAAGTTTATGTCTTACACATCAAACCAAAGGGGCAGAATTTTATTCTGTCACCATTACAACAGAACGGGTAAAATCTGGGAGCTGGGGACAGATGGGGAGAGGTTAACACAGTAAGCTTCCACAGCTATCGGGTTTATATTTAAAGTAATGAGCATTTTGACACTGTAACATATAGTTGTGAAATATAAAAATTAATTTAAAAGTGCCAGCTCTCAATTTGCTGCCATTTCCCACCTAGCCGCGAGATGAAGAAAGTGTAAAACAAAAAAAAAGAAAGAAAAACCGAGTGATTGGGGTGCCTGGGTGGCTCAGTGGGTTAAAGCCTCTGCCTTCGGCTCAGGTCATGATCCCAGGGTCCTGGGATCGAGCCCCACATCGGGCTCTCTGCTCAGCAGGGAGCCTGCTTCTTCCTCTCTCTGACTGCCTCTCTGCCTGCTTGGAATCTCTGTCTGTCAAATAAATAAATAAATAAAATTAAAACAAACAAACAAAAAACCCCGAGTGATTAAGACTCTAATTTGATCTCTGCCACTAATAAGGCCTGGGACATTAGATAAAATCATTCTGAAGGGGTTGGGTACATGATCTCCTAGGTTCTTTCAGTACTAATGTATTGTTTCCAAAACCCTATTGGTGTCTTTAGTCCACCAAGAGGACTTAATTTCTCCAAAGTGAATACTTCCTTGCTTTGACTCTGACATTTGTCAAAGGTCAAACTTCTGGGACGTGGACTAAAATATGGCAAAGGTACCTGGAAACTTCAGACTACTTACTTTTTCATTTTATACTGATGCCTGGGTGGCTCAGTCATTTAAGCATTCTACTTATGGTTTTGGCTCAGGTCACAATCTCAGGGTCATGTGATCAGGCCCCATCTCAGGCTCGGTGCTCAGCAGGAGTCTGCTTCTCTCTCTCCCTCCATGTGCCCCTCCCTCTACTCATGCACACACACACTCTCTCTCTAATAGATAAATAAATCTTAAAAAAAAATAATGTAATGATGTCATACTCTACCATCTTAATAATGGGATAACTTACATGAAAACTGTGTTTTCTATAACAAAAATTATACAACTAGATAAGTACATATATGTTTTAGGTCTCTGCGTAAATGTAAATATAATTTTGTTACGGTATTACAAGAATTTCGTTTATGTAAATATAGCTTTGTTATGGTTTTATAAGAATTGACTACTTTTCTTTATGGTTTTGGCTATATATATATATATATGTATATATAGTTTATACATATACTTTACATAGGTAGTTTATATATTTAGTCTACATTTACATATACACACTGTTTATTGACACCAGAATCCTTTCTCTTAATTAGAAGTGACAAACTGGAAATATCTGGGACAAACTGGGAAATACCACTTGGTTAGTTTTTAGCAGTTAGGAACTATTTTTAATTGCCCTCAATGCCTGGCTCCATTGGCAGGTACAAACGCTTTGAAATTGGGTTCTAGACAAAAGGGTCCTTAGGTGACACTGAACTTCATGCATTTTAGCAAGCCCATACATCAGCATGTAGAACTGGTTTTTGTATGAGGAGACTACTCATGACCTGAATCTCAAGGACCAATCATCTAAAAATCACCACAACTTGGGCACCTGGGTGGCTCAGTGGGTTAAGCCGCTGCCTTCGGCTCAGGTCATGATCTCAGGGTCCTGGGATCGAGTCCCGCATTGGGTTCTCTGCTCTGCAGGGAGCCTGCTTCCTCCTCTCTCTCTGCCTGCCTCTCTGCCTACTTGTGATCTCTCTGTGCCAAATGAATAAATAAAATCTTTAAAAAAAAAATAAAAATCACCACAACTCTAGAGTTTTCTTAGACGCCTAATACACACTTATAATCATTTTTATTACAGAAGAATTTTAAAGAACCAAGAAACCAGTTTCCTTTGCTTCTCCTACCATCCTGAGAATTGTTAGCGCTATTTGGATATTTGAATGTTGATAAGCAAGACCATATATTACATTTTTATCTTAATTTCCCCTTTCCTGAGAGAATGTCTTCTGACTATAAAAGATTTTATGTCCTTTTCTTCTGATGTCACATGGTCACAGAAATATACTGAGAAAATCCCTTCCTCTCTCATGTTCTCTGTTTTTTAAACTGCAAAATGGGCATAATGAGCTTGATTTGCCTCCAAGGTACATCCCATGCAACTCGCTAATTCATTACACCTCATTAAACCTCGCTTCCAAAATATAACATACCATGAAAATGCAAAATATTATTCAATATTCAGAGTGAGTTTTTTCTCCGAATTTATTATCGCGTTGCTCAAATGAATACTAATAATGTGAACTCTGTGGGAAACAATTTCAATTATTCATGGGAGTAATGTCTATAATGTGTTGTCGGTGGATGTGCTGGGCAACGTATTTTCACCTATGCAGTGTGATGGTTTCTGACAAAAACTCCTTCTCCAGGTAATGTGAAATGAGATGCTCTAGGCAGCTATTCCTTTTAACAACTCCTCATCTGATATACAACTTTATAGGAAAGTTTCTGCTATCTGTGTCAAACTCTTTGTCTTCGGGGAGACCAATTCACCTGCATCAAGCCTTCATACCCTCAAATGAATGGGAAAGGCTGGAAGGCAAGAGGGCTGTGCAGAAAAGGGAAAAGAAAGTGACATAAATCAAGAGAGAGGAGTCAAACATATCCTAACTGGGCTGAACACAGAAACTCATACCAAGGAAATGAAATATGCACTAAGTGGGCAATTTATTTTTTTCTGGAAAGAACCCTCTGTCTTGAGAATGAGTTGAGATTCTAAAAGGAAAAAATACATGCATTAGGAAGATGCCATACTTTTCAGATAAGAGTGAAGATGTTAAGAGTAATCAAAATAGGGCTTCAGAATAGACAAATGAGGACAATGGGTAATTCAAATATGAAGATGAGCTTCCTGTGCCGGGTGAATTATTTGTGAAATGCTTTAGAATTTGCGTTTTCTAGGTAAGCACCATTGATTGTACGTGTAAAAAAAAATAGTTATATAGTAAAGTCACCGTCTTGACAAATATATCTTACTGGGCACGGAAATCTTCATTTGTCGAATGAACTCAGATTTCTATTGCGATTTACTGGGAAGTTCATGAGTAAGGCTATCAGTCCTATGCTTAAGGGAAGGATTTCAGAAGTCAAAGGCATTTGCCGCTCAAAGGGATTTCCCTGACATTCGCCATTAGGAAGCCATTTTTAATTAAAGTCCAATTTTAAAACGGGTCCTTTGATTAAAGACAGAGGTGTTACAACCGTAGGGGCCAAGGGCAGGCTGTCCAAAATACATACAATGGCATACTGATTATTTTGTCTTGAAGCTACTAGAAAAGTAGCTTGTGCAAAGATACTCGGACCCTCCCCTGTCTCCCCAAAAGCAGCAAATAAATCTTCCAAATGAAATATACCCTCCCTATCCTAAGTACAAAATCCTTACTACCAGAGGTAGGAATTTTAAAACTGAGAAAGCTGTAGCAACAAACCTTGTTGCTTTTTTTTTTTTTTTTAAGATTTTATTTATTTATTTGACAGACAGATCACAAGTAGGCAGAGAGGCAGACAGAGCAAGAGGAGGAAGCAGGCTCCCTGCTGAGCAGAGAGCCTGATGCAGGGCTGGATCCCAGGACCCTGAGATCATGACCTGAGCAGAAGGCAGAGGCTTTAACCCACTGAGCCATCCAGGCACCCCACCTTGTTACTTATCTTGCTAAGATACTGCAACTCATATTCTATTTAGAATTCCTTGCAAATTAAAGCCCCCCAAGCATCTGTTTTCTTTATCCTGTCAATTTCTCAGAAATTTATTGTCCCTTTATCTAAACTGTATAAAAACTGCCTGCCTTGGTCACTTATTTTGGTCTCAATGTTATGATTAGACCCCCATACACAGTCTACGGCCATACCACCCTGAACGCGCCCGATCTCGTCTGATCTCGGAAGCTAAGCAGGGTCGGGCCTGGTTAGTACTTGGATGGGAGACCCCCATACACATATAATAAAACCTTGTGTTTTTTTTTTTTTCTCCTGTTCATCTGTCTCATGACAATTTAATTCTTAGTCCAGCTAGAAGAACTCTAAGGATAGAATAAAAATTTTTCTTTCCCTACACCCACAAAGCCCTCTCTGGTCTTTCACATGTTGCTATTAAGAGCAACTGAGAGTGATTACCAAGAGCCATTCAATTATTTCACTTAGAATTTTTGAAAAAAAAAATTAAGCAAGCTGTTTATAAGCTACATTATATTTATCATTGTAGCTGTTTATAAGCTACATATATTTATCATGGCAAATCCTGGCAATATTCCTAAGTTTTCAACCATTGTTAATTAGGATATTACGCAACCATAAATGCAACAACTATGAGGAAATGACGAACTCTTGAAAACAGTAACTTCAAAACTTGAAAGTAATAATATACAAATATACACATACATTAAAAATATCTAATTATATACATTCAAACGTATAGAAAATAAAATCACAAGATTCTGCTTAGATATACATAAAATTGTGGATGAAATTTAGCTTCTGTAATGTTTTAGTGTTTTAATCCTAGTGTTCCACAGTGAAGAAAAGGAAGAACAAGAAAATTAAGGCATTGAAGGACCCACTTAATCCATTAGTACACTGAGATAAATGCATTTGTATTATTCAAGATAGATATGTTTGTTTGGCAGAATGGAAAGTGTTTAAAAGTTAATTATAGGGGTGCCTGGGTGGCTCAGTGGGTTAGAGCCTCTACCTTTGGCTCAGGTCATGATCCCAGGGTCCTGGGATTGGGCCCCGCATTGGGCTCTCTGCTCTGCAGGGAGCCTGTTTCTTCCTCTCTCTCTGCCTGCTGCTCTGCCTACTTGTGCTCTCTGTGTGTGTGTGTCAAATAAATAAATAAAATCTTAAAAAAGAAGTTAATTATATTGAGTACCTCCTATGTGTCAGACGGAAAAGTGTTTTAAACTTTGAACTCAAAAACTCAACTGTCCCAGGTATTTGCCAGACTAGGGACACATGGCACCACCAGATGTTGGAGGGAACAAGAGACAGGAAAGAGGTGATGCCCCCTCTAAAATATGTTCCATTTTTAGCAAGTCAGAACTATATTTGTTACTACGATTTCAGATTTCTTAACTGTTGCCACTTTGAGATAGATAAAATACCCATATTACACAAAAGCAAAGTAAGGTATTTTAATTTATAAGTAGCTCGGTCCACCTGGGACTTCAAAACCTAAGACCATTCCTCTCTCCTGGGGAGAGAGGCATATGAAGTTCAAATTAATTATGCTAGCTAAGGTCTCAAGAGGGATATTCTCCATCTAATGTCTGGAAGCATTTCTATGAGGAAGGGCCATTGCCTTTAAGGACTGATCACCTGGCAATAAAAGAAAGTAGGAAATCAAAAAAGGCATGAAAACAAGTTGTACAAGGGGGGAATTTGCAGAATTTGCATTTGCAGATATTTAGGGCTCCACATAACTCAATTACAAAATATTCTTCAGAGACTTAGAAGGAACCCATTAAAGATTCCTCTCACTGAACTAAAAAAAACAAAACAAAACAAAACAAAACAAAAAAAAACCAAAAAAAAAAAAAACCAAACTTAGGCAGCTTAATGCCATTGATCCTTTTTCCTGACCTCCATAGAAATGAGAACCTTCACCTGCCCAAGATGAGGAGGGTGAGAAGGGAAAGAAACATAAAGTGTAGCAATGCTAACTGTCTTCAATATAAGCCAAAATGTTCCTTTGTGATAAAGGAGAGGTACTTGATATGATGAGATGCATATTCAAGTTAGACTCTCATGGGTCATGTCTGAGACATCGGTCCTCTAAGCTAGTGTGACACCCAGCCTTGGCATTTTCTGGAGACATGACAGTGTAGGAATCCTGGTGCCCAAGAATGGATTTCTTGACCTGCCACCAATCAAGACAAGCCTTGTAGAGATCTATAAACTCAAGAGATTTGTGAGTGTTTTTTCATCTGTTTCCCAAGCCACTACCCTTTCTGCAAGGTGCCCTTGAAGCAGCTCTATTGAGTAAGGATAGATGAACAAATGAAAACTTATCTAGTTATACAGCCAGTAACAGCAACATAGTGATACAGGTATATATAAAGACATAAAGATGGTCTTAAAAAAATATAACTATAGATGTAACCAGTGGCTTAAAGTCAAATAAAGTTTTCAATTCCGCTACTTAAATTCTTATTTATGTTTCTCCTTTGGAGAGTAGCCATTTCAATTTGAGAATACTCTATATCTTAATTTTAATTATGAATGTACTAATATGTTGCTTAATTTCCTATCAATGAAGGCAATATTTCTTTTAAAAGAACTTGTGAATTTCAGGTATTACATGAGTATCTTGGGGTGATAATGAAATAAGCCAACTTAATTAACATGCATAGTTAACTGGGGCAAGAAGATAATTAATACATTAGTATTCTTCTTCCTTCCTTTTGCCACACAGGTGGATTTTAGTCAAGATGTATACACCTATACAATATGGCTTTGCTGTATTGTCAAAACACACACACACATACACACACATGCATGCACACTAATTGCAAATATTCTAGTTTAGCCTCCTAAAAGATCATTCTGAAACTATACCAATGTTCTTCAGAGTCCCACCCTTGATCAGATTCCGTGGCAGGTATACTGGCTGCTTCAGGAAAAGCATGATCTGAGTATTTGTAACCTGTTTTTCTTTGTTGGTTTAATTCAATTTTGTCTGCTGACAAAAAACTGAGATTTTAATGGCTTGATTTTCATTATATAGAAATTCTAGCCGCTCTTGTTGAGTAAGTTATTTTAGGGCAAAAATGAAATTCAAAACTTAGGAAAGTCAGTCCACGACAAAGGAGAGGAGGAGCTAGCTGGTTTATAATTGGTACAAACTATTATTCATTGCAATAAAATTTTATCATTTGCTCAAAAGGGATGTTAGTGAGGTTGAGTGGTTCAAAATTCAATTCCTTTGAAAATGTTGTATCTTTCAAATTATCATTGATGTGATAAGGATATCTTTCAGAATTGGTCATACTAAGTTAATTGAGTTAGAAGGTCGAATTTCTTATGCTCAATATAGGCATTCCTGATCTTTATAAAATTAAGCTTGAGTTGAGATTTTTTTTTATACACAATTTCTTCCTTAGCTTGAGTTTCTAGAGGATGCATAAAACATACTCTACTGATTTTCAAAAGAAAGTTGCATCATTAGGGAGTTAGAAAATGCAAGTAGCTTAGCATTACTTCTCAGAAAGAACATTAGAAGAATTGCAATTAGCTGAGTACAGAGTTGACCTCGTTAGACATATCATGTATATGTAACTCTCTCCCTCCCCTCTATCAATCCATCTATCATCTAGGTCTTTACCATCCCTTCCTTCACCTATCACCTATTTTATCTATATTTATCTACTATCATCTATCTAACATCTATTTCTATCTACCATCTGTCTATCCTCCATCTACCTGTCTCCATCCAACCATTCATCCATCAGTCTACTTGTCTGTCTCAGTCCAGCTTGCTTTCCCTGGAAGCCTTCCTTATCTCCTTAAAGTAGACCATAACTTGTCAGGTGACACTAAAGAACTAATATCCCCAGCTAAACTAAACAGCTTTTTCACTATCTGATTTCCAAACAGCAGGGGGCCTAAATTCTTCTTCAGTTCTTCTTGCTTCTTTTTGTCTTTTGGAGCATAGGAGTATTAAGACTAAGGATAGGATATAATTTACCTTTCGACATGGGGCAAGGACACATTTGAGAGTAAAAGGAGTACTACACCTTTAACAATTCAGCAAGGGCAACTGGCATATACCAAGAGAGTCACGTGAAAACAGGGACTCATGATTACCATGTCCGATACCCACTTACGTTTAAAATCCAACGACATTCTGCTGTCAAACAGTTTAGTTTTATTCACAAATCTTATGACTTCTTTGCATGTTTATGGCATTTTCCAATTTGAAAGATTAGCTGACTTTATGTTTACTTCAGGACAGCCAGCCAGTACGGCCCCTAGATTTATAAGGGTTCGCTCCGAGCTCACAGGTGTCTTGTTTGGTAATAATAAGAAATATTTATGACCTTTTCTGTCAAAAGTGGCAAGTTATTACCTGTAAATTGCCAGATGCATTGTTTAAAGTTTCCAGATGGATCAGTGTTCAGCTGCTGTTACTCTAATTCCATGGTATGTGCTGTCCTATCGTTCTTGAGAAATATTCTCTTCCAGGTGGCAGTTTTTCATTCCCAAATTATAGTAACATTTCAAGCAAGCCAATGTATGGTTCATTCTAAGAGCACCATTGCACTAAAAAGTAAGTAAAATACCCTCAGATACCTTGGCCAATGGACCAATTTTTGCCTTAAGAACTGACTGAGCTAGGTCAAAAGCTGATGTTAAAAAATCAGTCTTATGGGGTCGCCTGAGTGACTCAGTGGATTAAAGCCTCAGGTCATGATCCCAGGGTCCTGGGATCAAGCCCCACATCAGGCTCTCTGCTCAGTGGCGAGCCTGCTTCATCCCTCTCACTCTGCCTGCGTCTCTGCCTACTTGTGATCTCCGTCTGTCCAATAAATAAATACAATCTTTAAAAAAAAATCAGTCTTACATCATTGGTCTTCATCCCTGTAAGGCAATATAAAATTGGACACCAAAACTGAATATCATGACTATTGGCTAGTGCTTCTCAGTATTTAATTCTCAACCCTAGTAGTCTCTCATCAGAGCAAACAGTATCAGAAAATAGACATCACCATTTAATTTCAAATGGAAAATTCTTCATAATCCCACTGGCATTTATTTAGTTTAATTGTAAATTATTTCCTTAAATAATTTTTTTTAAGATTTTATTTATTTATTTGACAGAGATCACAAGTAGGCAGAGAGGCAGGCAGAGAGAGAGAAGGAAGCAGGCTCCCCGCTGAGCAGAGAGCCCGATGCGGGACTCGATCCCAGGACCCTGAGATCATGACCTGAGCCGAAGGCAGCGGCCTAACCCACTGAGCCACCCAGGCGTCCATTTCCTTAAATAATTTAAGACTGGGGTTGGGAAGAATGGGCTGGACCTTATTTGTTTAGGTCACAAAATACACCAGAAAATAGATATATATGTATATATGTATTTGTGTGTATATATATATATATATATATATATATATATATATATTGAAATGGATGTTCTTTCAGAAATTCAGGGGCTTGTTTACAAGAGACATTTCACTTTCCAACATGAAGGGACTGTCATAAGAACTTTATATGAAATCTTCCTCCTTTGACGCTGTCCTTCTTTTATTTCCAACAGTTGGATTACCAAGATATTAAGGTTCTGGAAGGTGCGGCTTTCAGAGCTGTAACTGGAGTCCTATTTTAAAAATTCAGTGACTGGTGTCGCCAAGCATCAAAATGGCAGTCATTCCCAAGGACGTCATGGAAGAGAATCTGTGGCAACGCACGACCCAACCTCCTGACTGGATATGAGTGACATGAAGCTCAAAAAGGAACTCATGTTTAGGTTTGCCCAGGGTCTTCTTAATGGTACAATGCCAAAGCTCTTTCCAAATAAGAAAGATGGTAATTAAATGAAAACTCCAGGGGAAATGGATGACTTGGTTTATGCAAGAGAATAAACAAGACAAGTTAAGTGACACTGACAGGAGCAAACGAAGAACGAAAAAATTCTGCCATTAGAGGATGACCAAATAATCCCTTCAGCTGAATTCCCAAGGATCCCATCATGAGGCACAGTTACCTGTAGCTCCCATTCTTCACAGGCCGATCTCTTTGTCTTCCATTAGGTTTCTCAGAGGCCTGATCCATGCCATCTGGATGCGTCCTTATAAAAAAACTTTCTAATGGGGAAATAACCTGAATGAGTTTGTTTTCCATAGGTAGAAGAACATTGTATAATTCCAAGGAAGAGAAAATTCTCTCTCTAAAAAAAAATAAATAAATAAAATTTAAAAAAAAATCAATTTGACCTAAAAAAATTATATTTGACTTTAAAAATACTTGACTTCCCTATGAAAAATGACCTGTAGAAGGTTATGTGAAGTCATACCATCTTCAACAGTTTTGATATTGTCAGGATGACTGGAAAGGGAACACCCAACTTGGATTTTATATTGGGGAAAGGGAGTGGTAAATTCACTTCTCCGATTCAGCCAATGAACCAAGCAGAGGACAGCAGGTTCCACTCCTCTTCTATCTCCTCCTTGGCTGTTTTCTTGCCTTCCTTTCCCTCCTCTTCCTCTTCTAGTTCTTCTCTTACGTGTTAATGATCTTTGTCTCCTCCTTGTCTTCCTTCCCTCTTCTCTCTCTCTAGCTCTCCCTTTCTGGTTCTGCCTTTTTAGGGTCCTATTGTCCCAGTCATCAGTATTAGCAACTGCTATTAGTGTAAATGCAGTATAAATCAGAAGCCACTATTTGCACAAATACTGAATCCAGAAAATGCTATCAAAAAAGTTAGGTGCAAGATTTGTTGCAAGACATATCATGCCCAGAATAATAGCTACATAGAATGTGTATGGATGTGTTTCAGATAATACTGACATGTTATCAATACAAAGATAAATGCTTTACTTATTGTACTTACTGTCAATAACTAATGACTGGATGCTAATTATATAGGTAAGGAAATGAATTCATAATCACTTATTTTTTTTTACAAGTGTATCGTTGGTCTTTGTAGGTCTGAAACAGCGTAAGGCAATAAAATTGGAAATAAAACCATTATGTATCTGATTTCTAGACATGTATAAGAAATTACGTTTTAAAGAGAAATACTTCAAAGGCATATGACAGCCAGCCACTGTATTTTATTGCCATTATATTATCATTATAATTACAAGATTGAAAATTCACCACAAGCAAGACTTGCAAATACATCTTTCAAATGTATTTCTTAATGGTAAATAATATTAATGAATTTTGAGGTAAATTAATATGTGACTCCAACCTCAATCTAGAATTTTATTTCTGTGTAATTAAAGTGAACTAATTCATAATGAATCATTTTTAAAATTTTACAGAAAAATGAATCTCTTAAAGGTTGTATCTTCAGGTTAATTAAAAATGGTTTATTCCATTTCTGAGTTAATTACTGAAACTTAGGATCCATAAATAGACATAATGGAAGAAATGCTTTTGTTGTCTATGACATTCTAAATCCATGGTGAATTCATGAAATGTCTGTCTGCCCATGGGAAACACAATTAAAATCATCACGCAAAGGGCTTTTTATCCAATTAAACAGAAAATGAATTGTCTCTCCTTAATTTATTTCTTCAGGGAACAGATATTTGCTACATTTTATTCTTTATACTATGAGGCGTTATTTGTCAGAGAGTTTCCAAGTTCCATTTTTTTGCTAACATTTTGCTGACTAAACCAATGATCTATAGTAGCAACCATCAATATAAAAGTTGAGGCAGGCTTCATTTCATTCAAGCATTTAATTTCAAAGGTTGGTCCGGACTATGCTGTGCAAGAAACATTGTTCCAGTGGGTGTTACTGCTCTCAGTTAAGCTAACAAAAACCTGTGATTCTATGTTCCTTCAATGCAGAAGTGGTCAGTTCCTTCTAAAGCCAAGATTGTTTCTTAACCGCTTGGAGCTATGTCCATCTGCAAATCTGTGCTAGGACTGTAGGATAAGCAACCATAGTTATCTGTCTGGATTTTTCCAGACCCTCCCACACTCATCTATTTAATGATTCCTTTGCCATACAAATGCCCTATTAGAAAATGGAGTGGTCTTTTAAGAAAGACATATCATATGGTTTCACCTATTTGCGGAGTATAACAAATGGCATGGAGGACATGGGGAGTTAGAGAGGAGAAGGGAGTTGGGGGAAGTTGGAGGGGGAGGTGAACCATGAGAGACTATGGACTCTGAAAAACAATCTGAGGGGTTTGAATTGATGGATGGGTGGGAGGTTGGGGTACCAGGTGGGGAGTATTATAGAGGGCACGGATGGCATGGAGCACTGGGTGTGGTGAAAAAATAATGAATACTGTTGTGCTGAAAATAAATTAAAAAAAAAAAGAAAGAAACACAAATCAGGTATCACTTGTTATTATAAACCCTCCAAACACTTCTCATTAAAATTAGAAAGAAACACTAAATCTTTTTATGGCATATTGAGACCTCATGTGATCTTCCTGCTTCATCCTTCTGGCTCATTGTCTGCTGATCTTCTCCATGATCATTTAGCAGGCTCCAGTCACAATAGGTGTCCTTGAATTTACTGAGCATTTTCCTGGCTTAGAGTACTCTATATTGTTCAATTGCTTTTCTCTGGTCAACTTTGGAGACTTGCTTTGCTGCTTGCTTCTTAACTGCTGAAGTCTTTGTTCAAATGTTACAGTCTCAGAATGATCTTCAGTGAATTCCTTGTTAAATCTCAACCCTGTCAGTTTCCATTTCATGAGCTCATTTAATTTCCTTTCACTAATTTTTATATATACTGCTATCTCCAATTGCCTTATGTGTTTTTTGATTACTTGTACATTGATTTCTCCATCCCCTTAAAAGAGTGTGTGGTCCATAAGGGCAAAAATTGGTTAGTATTAAATGAAAGCACAAAGAGAAAAAGAAATCCTTTCTCTTGTTCCCAGGTTCTTTAGAATTCTTGATCTTTACTTTCTTTTTCTTTTCTTTTTTTTTTTTTTAAGATTTTATTTATTTACTTGAGAGAGAGACAGTGAGAGAGAGCATGAATGAGGAGAAGGTCAGAGAGAGAAGCAGACTCCCCATGGAGCTGGGAGTCCGATGCGGGACTCGATCCCGGGACTCCAGGATCATGACCTGAGCCGAAGGCAGTCGTCCAACCAACTGAGCCACCCAGGCGTCCCTGATCTTTACTTTCTTAATGCTTTGACTTCCATGTCATTGCCAATTCTTTGGGTTCCTTTCTTGATGATCCAGTTATGCTTGCTCTGGGAGCATCTGACTTTGATATCTCTCTAGTCTGTAACCTCGGCACAGTGTATCCCAGGTAAGGGTAAGGGAACCCTTGGGATGTGCTTCCATGGCCTGCCAGACAAAACAGAATGTTCCAGTTCTTATGCAGACTGGACCCAAATGGCGAGGGAGAATTGATCTCTTTGTAATTAATTTCATTGATCCAAAAAAGTAAATGAGGATCTATCAAACTACATTTGTTTTGGTGTGGAAAATATGTAGTTATAAAGTGTCTCCCGGGGCCAGCTTACAATGGCTTGCAAAAGCCAACTGTTAAACACTCAGGAATTTTGAGAACCAGTCATTAAACTAACATGGTAAAAGTATACTGCAAACGTTGGCAAATGTGACATAAAAAGACCTTGTCCTCTCAAACACAGCTCATCAGCCCATTACCAAATATATTCTTTTTTAAAGAAATATTTTATTTATTTCAGAGAGATAGAGAGCACAAGCAGGGGGGCAGGGAGGGTAGAGGGAAAAGCAGACTCTCCACTGAGCAGGGATCCTGAAGCGGGGCTCAATCCTAGGACCCTGGCATCATGACCTGAACCAAAGGCAGATGCTTAACCAACTGAGCCACTCAGGGTGCCCTATATTATTCTTTCTATGACTATCTTTATGTGACTTTTTAAAATGTATTTTGAGATTTGTATTTACTTATATGAGAGAGAGAGCAAACATGAACAGGGGAGTGGTAGAGGGAGAGGAAGAAGCAAGGCTCCTGCTGAGCACAGAGCCTGATGCAGGTCTCAATCCAGGGACTCCAGGATCATGACCTGACCCGAAGGCAGATGCTTAATGGACTGAGTCACCCAGGAGCCCCACTTCAAGTGATTCAAGTGAAGTGATTTTTGTGTTGACCAATGTGAGGGCAACCTCACTCTTTCTCTAACGATGTTGCCAAAGAGACTTCTGATTGTTGAAGACATGTCTAAAGAGGATCCTAAAATCTGACCTGTTGTCCTTACAAAGTTCAGAACACCCAAAAATACCCAAGGCTTCTAGGACTGATAAGGTACAGGAGGAGGGTAAGTAAATGTCCACTTTCATAGGAACCATACAGGACTGCCATTGGTGCTCTGTGAGACCCTGCTCTGATACAAAAAATTGAAACAGAGAAAGAGTCACACCAAGTCAGAGACATACAACTTTAGTTAACAAATCTTGAAGCTCAAACCAGGAGGCCCGACAGTGGTCGGCTGATCTCCCAGAATCAACACACTCTTTGGCATTTTAAGAAATCTGAACTTTTGGTCCACCTGGTTAGAAACCTTCTTTGTCCAAAGTGTGTTCGTATGTGATGGCAGTTGAACTGTTAGGGGAAACTGCATGGTGCCTCATAGCTATGGGAAGAACATGAGTGTCCCACCTCTACTGGGGAAGAGAGTTCTAAGTTTCAGGGGAGACTTCCAGCCCAGTATTCCCAGAGAGTATAAAGAATCAAGGCCAGAAGTCTTGCCATCCTTGCTATTTCTTCTTTTCCCAAAACCAGATTATCATAAATCCCTCTTACTATTAAGGGTTGCTACTATCTCCACACAGTAGTCCCTAATTCCCCACAGATGAGACTAAAAAAGCTATCATCCACCCCATGGCCTCCAAACTGGGCAATGGTAATGGTGACCCATCCTATCAGTGCAAATGACTTGGGCATCTGACTTGAGCAGGAGCCTCAGGTCCTCCTGGGGAAGGTATCCAGCTCCACAGTAGCACGGAAGTTGAATCCTGCTCTTGCCACATCTCCCCTTTCCCAATGACTCCAAGCACTGATATTTTGCCTTCTATGTTCCTACAGGAGAATGAAACCTATTCCATCTGAGAAGAACCTATTCCATCTGAGGTCGGCAGAAATCAAAGCTTGAGGCTCTGGGATCCTGGTAACTGTTAGAGAGTTACTACAATGCATGACCATCCATTCAAGGGTGCAGATTCCCCCCACCCCCCACACACCCATGTGATGGCCTGCTCATCCTTAGGCTCATTTGAGTGTTACACAGTCCTTATCACATACAAGATGCTCAAGAAACTTGGACGAGTAGATAAACAAATGAATTTCTCACACAAGAAATGGGAGACCCTCCTCTCTTTGTCTTACTCTCTCTTTTTTTTCCCTAAGTAGATCATTAGCACTGTCTCTGATATAAGAGTGGAAATTAATCTCTTTAGTGTCCTTAGAATATGAAGATATATCTGGTCTTTTCCCTAGAAGTCTCTTCTTAAAAAATATAGGCAAATAAAATTGAAGGTGCTTATCATCTTGTACTTTAACCTGGGTAATGATGAACTGGCCTTCTGGGCCCACAAGAATCTTTTCTGGCAAAGGCTGGAGATTCCAAAGAACCTGGGTGAGCTTAAATAGGAAGGAAGGACAATCAAATAAAGGGTATAGGAAAATCATGTAACATCTTCATCTTCAATAGGGTTATGGCCTCAGCTATAGAGGGGGAAGACTCAATTGGGATAATTGGCAGCTGGAAATTAATTTTCCATACAACACAGGTCAAACAAATCAGCAGAGAATAGCAAAACAGAATTAATTTCCTTCCCACCTCTATCATTTACTACACCATGCAGAATTAAGTCAATCACCTGAATGATCTGGATATCTCTGGTCTCATCCATAAAACAGAGGCCTTAGTGTTTGTTAAAGAGATTACAAAAGAAAACATATTTTAAAATTACCCAGGGGCACCTGGGTGGCTCAGTCACTAAGTGTCTGCCTTAGGCTCAGGGCATGATCCCAGGATCCTGGGATCAAGCCCCACATCGGGCTCTCTGCTCAGCGGCAAACCTGCTTCTCTCTCTCCCACTCGCCCTGCTTGTATTCCCTATCTTGTTGTGTCTCTCTCTGTCAAAGAAATACATAAAATCTTTAAAAAAAAAAAAAAAAGAAAGAATATAGAAAGAAAGAAAATCACCCAGTAATGCATTTTAAGATTTATTCCTGCATTCAATAATTATTCACTGAGTATAAAATCCTATAATGTAGTTGCAAATGTTACCATCTGATGTAACTGTTTTGTAGTTACACATTTTGCGTGAGGTGGTGGCTAGGCTAATATCGCCATTGAGAAGCAGAATGGAACAGTGTAACAGTCTCACCTCCAGATACACTGCGTCCCTCTCTGATCTGTGACCTTGATTGTCAGCCGCCAATTTCATCTACAACTCTCATTTGGCCTCAGCCTGGAGAGCAGGTGTTGGCAGGAGCTTTACAGAAGGGGCTAGTAGAAAGAGTTGTTTACTTCTCTTTCCACATTTATTGTCCTTGGGATCCTCAGTGCTGTTTTCATCATGAGTTACTATATGAATGCTTAATCTGAGGAAGGGCACCTGTCTACCAGCATAAACACAATGCAGTGACCCACGATTTCCAATTTGACCCGAAATGGCAGGAAAATCTGGCCACACACCGAGAAGGTCAGAGAACCCCTTTTAACAGTTTCTTCAGAGGTTCTAAAGGAAAATTCAGTAGGAGGTGGTTAACAGAGCAGATAAAATTCCAAGCCAAACTGGGCCCACAATCCCCTCAGCTTCGCTCTCCCCAGAAGAAATCACTTTCCGTTGTACATGGGTTTGATCACCCGCTTGTGTTTTGAATGCAAAATTTTAACGTGTGATATTACGAAGAACACAAAGGAAGTTTCACAAGGCTCTCAGTGCCTGCTTAGCTGGAAACTGGGCTCTGCTCTTTTTTAAAACGAACTGTGGCTATGAGAGGTTTTCATGCTGAAAAAGAAAAAAGAAGACAACTATAGTTTTAAAATCTGTTTGGATGACTTGCTTCTGTGGGTTTCAGCGTGCACCTTTCAACTAGGTATGCCTATCCTTCGAGTCAAGTCAGAAACAACTAACTCCTAACTGGCCACCTATTTTTTTCCTTCATTCATTCATTTAATTTTTTAAGATTTTATTTATTTGTTAGAATGAGAGAGAGAGAAAGAGAGAGAGAGTGTGTGTGTGAGCACAAGCAGGGGGAGGAGCCGATGAAGAAGCAGACTCCCCGCCGAACGGGGAGCCCCAGGTGGGGCTCTATCCCAAGAACCTGGGATCATGACCTGAGCTGAAGGCAGACACTTAACTAACTGAGCCACCGAGGCATCCTTTGCCTCCATTTTATACCAAAGTTATTGGTGGGTCCCCCTAAGGAAAATAAAACAGGCACCTCAACTGTCAATCATCAAAGGTGAAAAGACAGATTTCAACATTTCACAAGCCTTTGTAGATGCAAATAGAAGTTCCTCATGTGTATCTTATGCACTTTGAAAGAGACAGGCATATTTGCCTTGGGAATGCTTTTATTTATTGCACCAATAACCAGCTTATTAGAAAGCTGTCACCCTTTGACAGTTATTCTAAGGACCAGAGATAGTTTTCTGGAGGTCAGAAATGAATGTCAAAACAATGTACCAAGCCCTACTTTTGAAAGCTGCTGCATAACCTCAAAGATGGTTGAACTCCGGAGCATACCTCAAAAATGGGCTTCACAGACACGGGTCAGTCCATTACAGAGATGAGCTCAGAGCAACAATCCTCTTTCCTGGGTGAGCTGCAGCTACCTCAAAAGAAACTTCCCTGGGAATAAGGTGTGGACTCAGGTTGCAGGACAGAGTCTCTCGAGAGAATAAGAAACCTTTTCTCCGTGTGAAAGGGTCTTCAGTCAATGTGATATGTCCTTTTCTGTCTTTGCCACCTCTTCCTCTTCCCTCACCATTAATTTACTTTTGTTCTTATGGTAAATAAACAAAAAACTATAAAGAAAGATGGGGATTCACTCTGTAAATGAGGTTTGGGATTTGACAGAAGGTGGAGGGTACCCACCTCCCCCATCCTGCCTTCAGCACAGACTAGAAATGGACTTCTCAGCATTCCGTTACGGAGATCCGTGCTTCCGTGCCACAGGATAATTGCAAAGTCCTTACTTGGCACTTCTTGCTTGTTTTCTGGTTTATTTCTTACTCTTAACCATATCCACCTCTGCCTACTTTCTCCCAGGCCTCTCATCTCCTTCTAACCCTTTTTACCTCTCTGACCTCTACTCACACTTCATATATACCAAGGGTTTAATTATGAACGTGACCTACAAGTTAAAAAGCAACAGGAGCAATCATCAAAGTTCAACCAACCCATACGAAGCCTATCTCTTGACGCTGAATCATCTTAAAAGTTATCGTTAAAAGTGAAGCTTTTTAATAAGGTGACTTGAGTGTGTGTGTATTCTATAGGTACACTGTATCACATCCTAAAATCTCATGAAATCTTCAAAACTAAAAATGACGATTCAAAGGAAACAAGGCAACCCACTTTTTAAGGGGGAAAGAACAACCGGAAGTGGAGATGGATATACTTACCTGCTTTGAATCCAGGTATAAATACCTTTATAAAAGTGTAACTATGTAATTTTGAGAATTAGAGCAGTCGTATTTAACTTCAGATCATAATGGTCTACAGCAGAACGGAGAATGTGAGCCTGTACAAGCCTGGGCACAGTGGGGTCAAATATTCTGCTCATCCCTCACAGCATGTTTGCACAGCTCCAAAGCCTTCCCCTTCTGAGCCCAGAAACTGTCCTAATCCACCGTTTGAACAGGCATGTTAAGTAACTTTTATTGAAAAAGCATCATATTCAACTGTTGGGTTCTCACAATTTTGTTGAATGTCAGGAACCATTCACCTCAAGAGTTTTGGGTTAGCCTCACTTTTCTGTCACCTGGAAGAGAGGGGGGGTGACCCTCTGCCCTTCCACTACATTTTCAGTCACATCTCCTTTCCTCAAGCCCCCCGGGGTGGCTTAATTTCTAACCCCGAGGGATATATATACAAGTGATGTGATTTTACCTTTTTTTTGTTTCTGGGTTTAGACAATTTTGTCGAGAATAAAGGGAAATGTGCCATTTTGCAACAATGAGAAAACTCATAAAGGATGCAGTGTCGTCTTGTGCTGTTAGTTTGAAGTAGAATATTGAGTCGTCTCCAAAATAATTGCGCTCAGACAAATACAGCAAGATTAAGTTGTGAGCTTTTGTTAATCATATGTGCATCAACAAAGCCCCAGGGGAAGGTTAGACTCTTCCAAAAGTTTCATTTAATGCTATTTTCCTTCTCCAGCCATGACCATAGATTTTAAAACCCAATCTATCACAATCATCAGATAACATGTACAATAAGAGAATGTGACTCAGATGTTCCCTCCTCGGTCATAAGGGACATCTTACTGTGTACGGGCTCCGTTGGCTGACCTTCAGTATTAGATGCTAATACCATATATCTTTCCTCTTTATCTGTAGAAGGAGCCACTCTTCACCCCAACTCCCAGCCATACCTGTACTTTTTCCTTCTCTCCTCTTGGGATTCTCAGAAAACAAGAAGATACTCTTGGGAAAGTACATTGTGTACTCAAAAGAAGTGGAAAAAAAATTCCAAATAGAAAGTCATTTTACTTAAACCATTAAAGTGAAACTATTCTAGTCTTATGAAAATAAGTCATGAGGATGAAAAGTACAACATAGGGAAAATAATCAATAATATCATAATAACTTTGTACGGGGATATGTGGTAAATTCCCTAACTGCAGTGAGCATCTCCTAACACAGGCAACAGTTATCACTACATCATACACTTGAAATTAATATAAAATTGTATGTCAACTGTATTTCAGTTAAAAAAACAAACATGTTGGGGTACCAGGTGGTGGGTATTATAGAGGGCACAAATTGCATGGAGCAGTGGGTGTGGTGAAAAAATAATGAATACTGTTATGCTGAAAATAAATAAAAAATAAATTAAAACAAACAAACAAACAAACAAACAAACAAAAAAACCAAAGTTAGTTTTTTCTAGATCATACACAGGTCACCAGTGTCACTGAACATGGGGTATGGAATCTGGCTAGAGTTAAAATGAGTATCTCTTCTTTGCAACAATCCAATGCCCATTCATTTATACCAGCATTTCTTCTAACTTCCCTGCCTGAACTCTCAACTCCTGCTCGAACTGACTTTCTCCTTCAGAAAGCTTTGAAATCCCTTCCTTCCTTGTTTAAGACAGAAGGAAATAATACCTCGGCCACCAAATCCTTGTTGCTGTAGATCTCTGGAGTATCCCCAAACCTCACCTCAGACTTTATTTCTTGGGCTTGTGTCTACTTCTTTTTTGTTGACCTCCAGAAGAGCTCCATCACCATGTCTGTGGTCTCAGATGAATGATAGTTACGGAAAATTGCTAAAACTGACCCTCGTGTTGAACCTTAGACCAGCAAAGTCTAATTTCCACTCCTCACTACTACAGTTCCCTCTGGTACAATTTTTCTCTCATGGTTCTCTAAGCTTTGGAAGGTCATCTTCAGGCCAGGCTACTTCATGATTACACAAAATGGAGCAATAATCAACTATTTCCTCTAAGCATTTCACTGATTTTCCTCCCCTTAGCTTCAAATCCAATCTGAACGAGAGCTTACAAATCCTCCCTGGACAAGTCCACTCAACTTTTTCAATCAATCTCTTCCTTTCCCTGTTGCCCCTCACCCCCAACCCTGTTTCCTTCTCTGAGGCAACCCTTAGTTTGATTAAATTTCCCGCTTACTTGAACTTTTCCCCCATCTCCTTTTCTGAAAACAAAACCAAACATTAGAACATACTTTCTCAAATCTCTTGTTACTTTGTGTCCATCCTAAGATCACCTGTGTTTCTTTAACCTTTCACCACTGCTCTCATCCTATTGTTCTCACCTCTACTACAAAGCCCTGGCGGGAGGATGTTTATTTCAGCATGTTTCTTTCAAATCTCTTTTGAACATCCATTGCATACCCATAATTGTTCTTCCTCTTCAAGTATAATCTGATATGGCCAAATTTTATTTTAATGTGAATACTGACCAAAAATCTCCATGGAAACATTTTTTTGTACCCTTCTTCCTTAGGTCCTTTCCCCCTGTCTCATCTCTCTCTCCAAATAAGGATTTTCAGAGTTTTCATGACGTTGTTTCTTTTTACATCATCTCTTCTTATTACCCCATCTCCCGTGTCCTCCACATACAAACACATTCGGATCCAAGCTCATACATGCACAAATTAGGAGACAAGAGCTGACAAAGTGTTGCTTTCTTGTTTTAGTGTTAACCCATGAAAATGAGAGAAGAGTTCTCAGGGGCAAAAGAAAAGCAGGAAAAGAGCAGAAGCACCACATGCCAGACAGACAAGGAGACCCAACAGAGATATACTGGTTACTTCTCTTATGACAACTCCAATAATAAAAGCTAGAGTTTTAAAAACCACCACGTAACTGGTCCTTTCCAGGATTATCAGACTCTCTTGGCTTGTAGTTGATCTGTGAGCCATCTAACTTGACACAGAGATTGCCCACTCTCATACCTAGGCCACTTTCAAAGACTGAGCACAGACCTGCTTAAAAAAAAAAAAAAATTAAAAATTAAAAAAGAATTTTAAAGGCAACAACACAGAAAAAGAACCAGACCATTACATTTCACTGCCACATTTTTACATATTTCAATAGCTCCAGCCATTTTACGTTGAATTGCCTCCTATCTATTGCAATAATTTACTAGAAGAACCTCTCTTTTTTCTAAATGAGGAATCTATTCCCTTTTGGGTTGAACCAATACTTGGAGCCTGCTTGAATGGCATCAAACAGGCCCTCTATAATACCCACCTCTATACTAGATCTAGGAAAAGGTTAATGAAAAAAAACCCTAATTCCTCCTTGGTGTTAAGCCACAACTATGATTGCCATCCAAGTCATATAAAATTCATCTTCCAAAGAAATGCACCCCTTTACTTTACCTTATGTCAGTCTTTTCTTCATTTTTAAGGCTTTCTATCATCCCACATCTGCATTTATATTGTTTCTTTCCACCCCGTGATTCTTCATTTTCCCTGTGACCAGTATGTCTTTCTTTTCTTTGCTCAATCTTGTCATTCTATATTTTTTATCTCCTCCCAAGTTCCAGCACTGGAGACAGAATCTCTTATGTTGTTAAAGCAAAAAAGATCAATATCATTGTTGAAGAAAACCCTACTAATGCAGTATTATTGGTTTGGCCTTTTTAATTTGTTAGATGTTCCCTGAAATTGTAATTATGTTAGGGGTGCATAAGATTTTGTGTTTTCATTATTTCCTTCCTTTTATTTATTTTTTTCCATCTTAAGGTCATTACATCTAAAGACATAAACATGTAGCACTGAGAGGCCTGATAAACTCGAATGTTGGGTCAGAAGAAGTTGGATGCTATTTATAGTGAAAATATGGAATTTACCCCCAAAAAATTCAATGGCAAAAAATCCAAGTTTCAAAGGCGAGGCAATAGAGAATCAGACATTTTAGTGTAAGGGAATGCATCCTTACATGATAAACTGTGCTATTTATTGGGATCACTTTACATTTTGTCTCTGGATTAATTTCACATCAACAAAATTTAACGCCTCCGGCCCTGGTCCCTCAATACAAATGCTAATATAAATCACCAAGATACCCAATGTAGCTTCTAAAAGAACATCTGCCACACATGGGCAGCTGGCTGTTGTTACTGACACGAAGAGATAAAGAGAAGCCATATTATATTCCCCAAAGGATATTGTACTACTGGAGATATTTTGACTACTCCCAGCTAAATTGGGAGTAGCGGAGAATTTAAAATCTAAAAACTCTATCTCACGTTATTCATGTTGGTTACCTGATGGAACAGGAGAACTTCAAAGCTAATGTCTCCCAGATGCTCAATCACTTTCCTAAAATGCGTTCATTATTTAATGTGAACGCAAAGTCTACCTACCTCCCTACTTACTACGATCATCTCTCTTCTACCCTTTCCTCTCCCTCACAACACCAGAAAAGATTCAGCTATGCCATGGCGACAAACAACATTTCAGGGGCTTCCAAGAAATTACTTCTTTTTTGTTTTGTTTGTCCTCGTGCACGTCCATTTTGGATCAGTGACAGCTCTGCCCTATATTTCTTTAGAGGAGTGCTGAGCTCACAGAGGAGAATTTGTCTGGAGGAAGTCCGGGCTTATAACAGAGGGAGAACAACATCAACAACGTGGCAAACTGTGTTCCGGTTCTTAACTTTTCTATTTAGAAATGACACTCATCACTTCTACTCATGAGTCAAATGCCCAACACTGAATGCAAGAGGACAGGGCCATATAGTCTTTCCTCAGGGAGGGTTGCTGTAAGAAATGCAACACAACAGCTGGAAAGAAGTTATGGATTCTATTACACATATAATATTTTGATGTATTAAGAACAGGCATTCATAGAATCTCTTAAACATTTTTTTTTTTCCTGTAATGTCATTGTGGACAATGTCAAACATGCAGCCACAGTGAAAGAACTGTATGGTTAACTTTCATACACACAGCATCTGTGTTCTGCTATTAACGTTTTCGTATGCTCGTTGAATTATCTATCTACTCATGTATCGGACCTATTGTCCATCTGAAGTACATTGCAAACATCAAAATAAATCACAGACATCAGTTCACTTTTCCCTGGAGATTAAAGTATGCCTATCAGTAATCAAAGTTCAGTATTCATAGAATTTGTAAAAAACAGAACTTGCCTTTTATGATAGGAGGTACACAAAAATAGATATTCATTTGTTGAATTTTGGTAAATGCAAAGACCTGTGCAACATAAACCCCTTTTACATTCTAGAATGTTACTGTAATGCCAGAAATTTCCCTCAACACCTATCATGGTCATTCATGCCTCCACCATTTCCAGAAACAATCACTCAGCAAAGCAGTTTTATCCATTCTACTACTTCATATAAGTGGAAAAGGGTAAATATATCTTCTGTGTAAAGCTTTATTTTATTTATTTTTTTTTGGTTCAGCATTGCTTTTTTTGAGATCCATCTATACATTAAGTCCTTTCTTTATATTACTGATCAGTATTCAATCGAATGAATATTCCATAATTTGCTTATTCATTCTTATGCTAATGGACATCTATTTCCAACCATGTGCTTATAGGAAACAACCAAAGAGTTTCCCAAAGTATTTACATTTTATAAGTCCTCAAGCAACATCAGAAACTCACCACCGGTCTCACCCATAATTTGGGAGGGTTTTGTTTGTTTTTAAAGATTTTATGTATTTATTTGAGAGAGAGAGAGAGAGACAGCGCACATGAGTGGGGGTGGGGGGGAAGGGCAGAGGGAGAAGCAGGCTCTGCACTGAGCAGAAAGCCCAATGCTGGGCTAGGTCTCAGGACTGTGACCTGAGCCAAAGGCAGACACTTAACTGAATGAGGCACCCAGGTGCCCCTTACTTTTTGATTTTTGCCTATCAAATTGCTATGAAGTTGGCCCTCACTGCAATTTTCATTTTCATATCCCAGTTGAATGTGATGTTGAGAATAATTTCAAGTGCTGTTAGCCATTCATGTCATCTACTGCAAAGTGTTGAATCAAGTAGTTTGCCTGCTCATTTTAATTGCGTTCTTGTGTTGTTACTGAGTTATTCTAGAAATACTTTGTCAGATATATGTCTCCCAGGTATTTTCTCCCTGTATCTGGCTTACCATTTCATTTCCTTAAGGATGTCCTCAGAAAAGAAGAAATTTTAAATTTTTGATGAGTCCAACTTACAAGTTTTTCTTTTATTTCTAGTACTTTTTGTGTCCTATCAATAATCTTTGTCCATCCCAAGGTCCCAGAATATCTTCTGTATTCAATTTCATGTGATGTCATGGGACATATTTTTCTTGTTCTTTTTTTTTTTTAAAGATTTTATTTATTTATTTGATAGAGAGAGATCACAAGTAGACAGGCAGGCAGAGAGAGAGAGGGAAGCAGGCTCCCTGCTGAGCAGAGAGCCCGATGCGGGGCTCGATCCCAGGACCCTGAGATCATGACCTGAGCCGAAGGCAGCGGCTTAACCCACTGAGCCACCCAGGCGCCCCGGGACATATTTTTCTGTGCAAATTTCTAGTTGTTTCAGCACTATTTGCTGGTAATACCATTTTCCTCCATCATGTCAGTAACTTTTCTGAAAATCCAATGACCATATATATTGAACCTATACCTGAATTCTCCAACTTTACACAAAAATCATATTGTCTTCACTATGGTTTTCATGTAAGTATTGAAATAAGGTCACATGTGTTTTCCAAATATGTTCTTATTTATCAAAATTATCTGGGATATTCTGCATCTTCTGCATTTCTAGTGGAAGCTTTAGAATCGGACTGCTGATTTCTCTTAAAAAAAAGAAAAACTTGCTGTGATTCTAATTCATAATGTAGTGACATTATCAATTTGAAGAGAAAACACGGTGGGAGAGAATTTCTACCACCCCTTGCATTGATAGATACATTTGAATTCCCCCTTTAACCTGGGCTGGCGTAACTAACTGAATGTGGGAGAAATGATGGGTAACTTCTATGGCTGGGATACAGAAGCCTTACAAATTCTATCTGGGAGGCTGAATTTCCAACTAAGTTGTCCGACTACTTGACCTCCTCTTTGTATTCCAGATCTTGGGAGAAAATGTTCAGTATTTCACCAATAAGTATAATACTATATATAAGCTTTCTACTTGTTTGACTGGTAATAGCTCTGTAAATATTCCCATATTGCTATCCCTGTAAATTGCAAACGTATTATCAACATAATAAAAAGACATTTTGCCGATGTGATTAAAGATGTTCAGATGTGATCCCCCTGAAATATCCAGGTACGTTGATATGTAATAAAAAAGGGTCATTATTATAAGTGGAGAGCAGAAGAATAGTCAGAAAATAAATTTTGAGAATGGAACCAGAAATTGGAGTGATTCACCTTAAAATGGAGTAAAGAACCACAAGTGAAGGAATGGAAGCTAATGGCCATTAGCAGCTGGCAAAGATGAGACCCTCCGAAAGCCTTTAAGAAGAGCATCTTGACTTTAGACCTTAGGCTTCCTAAACCCTAAGAGAATGCATCTGTACTGCCTTCAGCCACAAAACTTGTGCTAATTTGTTTCAGTTGCAATAGGGAACTATTGTATATTTAGAAACAGAAATGTTAACACAAGAATAACCCTGAATGCAAATATTAATTAATATTAATTTCCTGTTGTAGTCCCAATTTTAGGAATAAAGTCTTTCTATTTCACCATTAACAATCATGCTAGATACAGGTTTTTCTTATGTATCTTTTATCAATTTTAGAGAGTTTTCTTCTAACCCCCATTTCTTGAGTCTTTTTATCATGAATGGGTATGAATTTTGTCAAACAATTTTTCTCTACATCTATTGAGATGATAATACAATTTCTATTTTTTATCTTATTCACATGAACTGTAGTGACTGATTTGAGAACTGTGGGATAAACACTCATGGATATCATTAATATCAAAAGAGTTTTTTTTTTTTTTTAAATATGGTGCTAATTTAAACCTCCTAATAGTTTGAGGAGAATTTTTACTTCTATATTTATGAAAGATATTGACCAACAACTTTTTTTTTTCTTTCCCCGTGTATGTCTTTATCTGGTTCTGGTGTCAGGTTATGCCAGTCTCAGTAGATAAGTTAGAAATTGTTTTCTCCTCCTTCATATTCTGAGGTTATGTAAATTGGGCATTTTTTTTTTTCTTAAATGTGGGCAGAATTCACCACTTAAACCTCCCAGTTTCCTTCATAGGAATGAGAATGACTCTTAATTTTTCCAAGTATAGACCTATTCAGATTTCTTTTGGGAGGTGTGTGTAAATTTTAAGTTATAGTTTTGAAGAAACTTGTCAGTTTCATCTACATGATCAAATGTATTGCCATAAAGTTGTGGGGAAACAATTTCTTCAGGTGTTGGCATGATCAAGGCTTTCTAAGAAACGCTGCTGGCAAGCTGAGCTAAAACATTAGCGAAGGGCAAACAATCCTTGGTAGTTATTTTTTTAAAAGATTTTATTTATTTATTTGACAGACAGAGATCACAAGTAGGCAGAAAGGCAGGCAGGGTGGGGCAGGGGAAGCAGGCTCCCCGCTGAGCAGAGAGCCCGAAGTGGGTCAATCTTAGGACCCTGAGATCATGACCTGAGCTGAAGGCAGAGGCTTAACCCTCTGAGCCAGCTGCTTACATTTCTAAGTGTAATGAACCTAGGAACTTCCCCTCCCCCATTCAAATAGGATTTGTTTAACATCTAGAACAAAGGTCACTCTGCCTCTCCAGAACGAGGACGGTTGTCTGTGGCTCCAAATTCCTATTTCTGGAGTTCCTATACACTGTTAGAGACACCCCTCATCTATACCATTTTAGGAGGAAAAGGCTGTGGAGAACCTATACTAAGACACTTTCTAAGTAAATAATTGGTGTCCTCTCCGACCCAGAATTCCTACATTTTTTTATCAGAATGGTATTTATAAATATAGGTACAAGACATTTTAACAATATTTCTTCAGCATATTCTCTGGTGTATCTAGATGTTTTTCTTTCTGCTTATCTTGCTTAGTGTTCACTTTCTTGGATCTCAAAATCAATACATTTTATGGAACTGGGGAAATTCAAGTATCTCTTCAATATTTGCCCAATGCCTAGAAACCACTGCCCTGTGTTATGTCAAATTTTATAGCTGTTTACAGGAGGAAGGGTTAGTCCAGAACGAGTCTCTCTTTAATGACCTGAAGTAGCACTCCTACCCCTTATGGATCTATTGCTGAGTCTGTAATCAATACATCCTGCCAAGTCTCTCTTTTTAAGCTTTCAGTATCTATGCCAACTTTCTACCAGTTATACTGTCCCACATTGAGTTAGCCCACATTCAAAATTTGAGTTCACAGATAAATTCCTTTGTTCTCCCCTCAAACCTCTTTACTTTGTGGTTCAGAGAAAGGCATCAACAACTACTCACACTTCAGAGACAAATAAATGAACAGTCCGTCCAAAACGCAACGGTTCCTTCCTTTATCTTTGTGGTTCACAGGACAATGCCCCCTTCTCCACACTGTCCACATCTGGACCCATGGAACCTATGGAGCTGCTACCCGACTTGGCAAAAGGGATCCTGCAGATGTGATTTAGGTAGGGATTTCAGGATGAGAAAATTATCCCAGTACCTGCAGTGCAGTCACAAGGTGCTTGTAAGAGATAGGCAGGGTCATAAAGCAGAGGTCTGAAAAAGAGGGTTTTGAAGATGCTACACTACTGCTCTAAAGATGGAGGGAGGGGCCATGAGAATTTAGAAGAATCTAGAAACCAGAAAAGTGAAGGAAATGGATTCTCCCTGACAGCCTCCGGAGGAACACAGTTCTCTCTCAATTTGAGTTGAGCCAAATGAAATAGATTTCAGAATAAGTTTGTGTTATTTTAGTTCATTAAGTCTGTGGCAATTTGTTATAGCAGCAATAAGAAACTAATACAATTATCACTATCCTGTAGAAACAATCTCATTGTGTTAGTTCCTCATCACCCCCTTATCCAGTGCCACAGACCCTACATGCCTCCTCTCCAGGCTACTTGACCAGTCTCTAATCTTTTCCTCCCACCATCAGTTTACCCTGCAGCCCCACACGTAACCAATCTCCTCCAATCTAAACTTTATGATGGTGCCAGAGGGATAGTCCTAAAGTTACAATCCATTTATGAGATTCCTTATTTAAAATTTTCCAAAGGATTACAATACTTTCAAGATCATTTCAAATCTTCTAAGGTTAGCATACAAGGACCTGCATATTCAAACTGCTTCCTGTTGTTGTCTTTTCATTGTCCACGACTTATTCTTAGTCAATCTACTCTTCATCTGCTGGACAGCACCCCAGGGAGGTCACATCTCATAATGTGCCCATGACTGAGCTCTCCCTCCCTTTCCTTCTCTACCTAAGACATTCAGTAAGTATCCATTGAGTACATGACAGACTAGAATTCCCTATTATCATGAAACCAGGTTAATTTAACCTTATGAGTTTGGTATTCAAACTAATGTACCACATAAATACATTTGCTGTTCTGAGGCCTGTATAATATTTCTTTACACAAGGAAAAAATTATTGTTTACTCACACTGTGGGTAAATGCCTATCTTCATTGGTTAAAAAGAGTTTATTTTCCCAGTGAAACAAAGGATAATAAACTCTTCTTTCATAGCAGTGTTCATTTACAGACCTATTTAGGAAATATTTATTGGCTTAACTTCATGCGATTGAATTGGAATTGTGAGGGTATGACCCATCCCATGACCCCACATAATAATTTAAGCTAACCCCATTCAGAAATGCAGCTGCTGGTTCTTTCATTAAAATCTGAAGACTCTGATGATGTCATTGTCTTTAAAATTCTATCCTGAAATTTCCTATGTTGCAATCCTACCTAAACAAAGAAAAACAAACAATTATGACGTAGTCCTTTTAGAAAATTATGTACCGGGGTGCCTGGGTGGCTCAGTGGGTTAAGGCCTCTGTCTTCGGTTCAGGTCATGATCTCGGGGTTCTGGGATGGAGGGGACCCCATTGGGCTCTCTGAATGTCGGGCTCTCTGCTAGGCAGGAAGCCTGCTTCCCTTCCTCTCTCTCTGCCTGCCTCTCTGCCTACATGTGATCTGTCAAATACGTAAATAAAATCTTAAAAAAAAAAAAGTAAAGAAAAAGAAAATTACATACTGAGGAGAGTGATAGGTAACTCAGACTAGGGTAAGGGGAACAGTAACTTGGAGAAGATTCCATGAAACAGTAACACTTGAGTTAACAGTTTAAGAAAAAAAAATTCAAGGACAACCACAACAAAGGGGTTAGGAATAAACACATGTAGATAAATGTGGAGCAATGACATGCATTTCAGAGACCCACCCATAGATTAATTTCACTGGAACAGAGAGAGAGAGTATATGGGAACCGGGGAGAATAGGTACTGTGGGTAAGTAAGGAGCTAGTGAAGTAGGTGGACATGTGAAAGGTCTCATGAATGTAGGAAAACGCATCTTCTAGAAAGTGAGGATGCTCTTTTGCAGATGGGTAACATGATCAAAGTTGTCCTTTAGGTAATAATCTGTCAGCAGAATTTGAGTGGCTGACAGTAAGAGAATTTCCTCAACAATGAGAAAAGGAAAACTTGTTAAGATTTTATAGATACATGGAGATGAGGCAATAATGAAATTATGACACAGGAGTAAGGAGTTGGGATTGAAAAACTAGGTTATACTGTAGTGGTTATCTGAGAATTAATACAGGATGCGGTAGCTGCAGAAACTTGGGCTTTCAATAAGGACCCAGATGTCATCTCAGCTCAGTGAATTCTTAGAATAGTTATTTAAGCAAACTAATGAAACTTTATGGACTTAGGCAGCGATGATAACACCAACGTCACCTGTAGAAATAAATACATCAGCAAAAAAGGTACTTGCACAGTCTGGGGCCCTAGGTGTTCAGGAAATGAAAGCTGGTTTGAAAAGCACATGCATCAAACACAGGGTTTGGTCAGTGATTAGAAGGGGGAAGTAAGAAAGTGGTAGGAATGTAAGGTCAAAGTTTTTCGGTTTGTATTACTAGATGATTTCTGGTGCATGAACTAAGATAGGCAATGAGAGAGAGAAAGACCAATTTTGGTTAGAAATGAAAGTCTTTTTTTAAAAAGGTTTATTTATTTATTTATTTATTTGGCAGAGAGATCAAAAGTAGGCAGAGAGGCAGGCAGAGAGAGAAGAGAAAGAAGGCTCCCTGCTGAGCAGAGAGCCCGAAGCAGGGCTCCATCCCAGGACCCTGGGATCATGACTTGAGCTGAAGGCAGAGGCTTAACCAACTGAACCACTCAGGCACCCCAAGAAATAGAAGTCTTAAAATAGATTTCCAACTCAACAAAAGTGATAGAAAAAACACAACCAGTCCCCATGTTTGTTTGTTTGTTTGATTTCTATCATATCTTTTTACAACCTTGCGTTTACTTTTGTGCAGAAATGTCATCTAGCAACCAAGAATAAGACTCAGGATTTACGATGGCTGAATGAAAATCCCAGTCCTCCCACTTCCTAGCTGTGGGATCATGGACAAGTTACTACGCTTCCCGATGACTCTATTTCCTCATTTGTAAAATCTCAGAGAATGGTTGTGAAACTTAAGTATTGAACATTTTTTAAAATTTTATTTATTTATTTATTTGACAGGCAGAGATCACAAGTAGGTGGAGAGGCAGGCAGAGAGAAAGGAGGAAGCAGGCTCCCTGCTGAGCAGAGAGCCTGATGTGGGGCTCAATCTCAGGACCCTGAGATCATGACCTGAGCCGAAGGCAGAGGCTTAACCCACTGAGCCACCCAGGTGCCCCTACTATGTGAACATTTTTTAAAGCGCTTCCAACTGCATCTCCTCTCTCTAAGAGATACAGAAGTATAAGATACGTTCGTAATATTTTGATTAGTTATTGAGTAACCTCATAAGGGGAGTCTCCCCAGTCCCCTACCTCCTTCCATATCTCACTCTAATGCTCCTGATAAAATAAGCAACAGCTTAGTTGAGAACTCAGAAATCCCTGACATTCACTTGATATGACAGGTCAAGAAACACGATCATTTTACAAAGCAAACTTTAGATCTGATGTGTGCAGAGACCTTCTATACTTGACAAAGGAAGTCCCATATGCATAGAAGATTTACATGGTAAAATTTCTTGAAATTTACAACTGCCAGAAGCCTCCAAAATAAAACTTTCTCCTCTAGGAAGCTGCTTTCCCCCGCCTTTACTTTATTAGAAATATCTAATAAAGAGAAATTCTTAAATGCCTAAATCCAAATGTCAATACTTTTATATCTGTCTGTGCATGTTATATTCTGGCACAGAAGCAATTATATAAATTTTTCAACAAGTAAATATATCTTTTAACTTTAGGTAAGTCCAGTCGCATTAGTGAAGAGAGTTTTATGTTTTGAAAAATTATGATGGCCAGTAGTAGGGAGCCTGAAATTTACTACTTCACAGAATATGACTTTTAAAAAGTACCACCTACTATAGTTTCTGCAGAGAAATAACAGCTTTGGAGGTCAAATCTGTAATTTATGGTAAGAGAATTAATGACTTACTATCGTTAAGATTTCCCCCTTTTGATTCTAGGCATACCTTCTCTAGACACCTAGGACAGAATTATGGTTCAGCAAGAGCTTTGCCTAATTATGGCTCTCAGTCAGAATGTCCACATTTTCACCAACAGAGTGACCTGTAATTGGCTCTACACATCAGTGTCCGCATGGTTGGCACTAATACATCCAATGAAACTCACCAGGTTCTCTATGGCTTATTTCATAAGTAAAACTAAATTTGTTTTTACTGTATTAATCAAAAATACCCATCGCTAAAACATTTTAAAAAAGTACTCACTGGGGCGCCTGGGTGGCTCAGTGGGTTAAAGCCTTTGCCTTCGGCTCAGGTCATGATCCCAGGGTCCTGGGATCAAGCCCCACATCTGGCTCTCTGCTCAGCGGGGAGCCTGCTTCCTCCTCTCTCTCTCTCTCTCTCTCTCTCTGTGCCTTGTGATCTCTGTCTGTCAAATAAATAAATAAAATCTTTAAAAAAAAAAGTACTCAACATGGCAGATTTTATATTTTCGATATTAAAAAACAAAACATGAACATTTAAAAACAGGTAATGGGGTGCCTGGGTGGATCAGTGGTTTAGTGTCTGCTTTCAGCTCCGGTCATGATCCCAGAGCCTGGGATTGAGGCTTAACGGGGAATCTGCTTACCCTGCCTCTCTCCCTCTGGCAAATAAATAAAATCCTAAATAAATAAATAAACAAAAACAGAATAAACACCTCTGTGCATTCTGCTCAAAATAAAAAAGATAGGTTTTCTCAAATTCTTCAAATGTCATTCTAGAGAAGAAAGAGAGTATGGTAGATAAGGCGACTCTTCCCTCCTTCCATTCCATTCTCCTCCACCCTCTAAGAGGCATCCAAGTAATAAACTGTGTACAAAAACTTCTAGAGCAATTTAATAATTTAAAAAGACATATGCACACACACACAAGTATGTTCAATAGAGCTTGAAGATTCAAAAAGTATCATGTAAATTCTATTCAAGTGTGTACCTTATCATGCCACTGGATTTTCTTTTCATGGCAACACTGTGTTTCTAACTGTTCAAACTGCTAAACTGTTCTATTCATTCTTTTCAAGAGCTACAATGCTAAAAACTTTGCCCTGTTTACAGGGGATTGACGATGGGGTGGACAGTGGATTTCCCATATGAAATGGGGTGGAGGGGAGGCAAAAAAGGTGTAGCACACATTGCAGCATCTGATAGAAAAGAACGGTCTACCACCACTGTTATATTCCAGGATTTCATGATTCACACAGTTATGTTTCTCAATGCTCTGTACCATTGATCTATTTGACTTTTTCTGCTTTTGTAGAGCCCAATTCTGATGACCCAGGTTTTTAAAAAAAAGGTGTTAATATCTGGAAATCAATCTCTCCTTCCCAGTTTTAAATGTATCCTTGACTATTTTTGCACATTTATACTTCTTTATAAATTTATAATAAATTTGTTAATGTTTCCCAACACTTGTTAGAACTTTGACAGGAATAATGGTATCTTTAAGATGGTAAGTTTTCCCAGCAATGAAAATATTATTGTATCCTTTAATCTGTTTAGGATATATTTTGTGACTTTCAAGAATATATTTTTGTATAAAGCCCTTACACTTCTTTATTTAAACCTATTTCTATAAACTACAAATCTGGGGACAGCTGGGTGGCTCAGCTGGTTAAGCATAGTCCTTCAGCTCATGATGCCAGGGTCCTGGGATCAAGTCCCATATCCGGCTCTTTGCTCAGCACAGAGCCTGCTTCTCGCTCTGCCCCGCTCTCCACTCACGCTCATGCTCTCTCTCTTTCTGACAAATAAATAATAAAAATCATTTAAAAAAAAAACCATAAATCTGTTGTTTCTTCAGTGAGCCTGTTTGTAATGCCTTTTATTATATATGCATCTCTTACATATTCAACATTTTAAATATTTTAAGATTTGTATATTTCACATAAAACAAAATAAACCCTAAGTGTAAAAAACTAGGCTGTGCAATCAAACACCTAGGATTTTACTCCAAGACTGAATTTTATTTCAAATTGAGCATCTATGAATTATTGAGGAACAATATATCAGTATTCAATATGGCACCTTCATTTTAGAATAAAAAAATACTTAAGGATTAATTTTATTGTACTAATACTTTCATCTTTAAAAATTTAACTCCTTCTGGGGTGCCTGGATGGCTCAGTCAGTTAAGCATCCAATTTTTGATCTCAAGGTTGTGAATTCAAGCCCTGTGTTGGGCTCCATGGTGGGCATGGAATCTACTTAAAAAAAAAAAAAAAAAAAAAGGTAACTCCTTCTAAAATACGGATGTATTGCACCGAATATATTTTGTGTGTGTGTGTGTATAAAATAGGTTTATTATACTTTACTTATAGGAATTCACTTATTGGGAGAACATCTAACCAAAAATAAAAATAATAGAAAAACAAATACAAAATTTCTAATGCAGAGACTGCTTACATATAGGGCAACTGGTGGTATGGGGGTTGCCAGTTTGTTGACCTCTAAGTATATTATACTCACATCCTTCAAACCACTTAAGGCACACAGACATCCATGTCAGAGACTAACCTCAACTACAGAAAAGAAAAGACAGTTTTACAGTTGGAAAACATCAACGAAGTATTTCTAACATTCCCAAGGAATAATCCCCAGTAATTTTTAGCCAATCCATCAGGATTTTCTAATCAACCAATGGAAAAAAAATGCTGTTGTAGTTTCCCCTTGATGTCTGTGACTTTCTAACAAGAGAAAAGGAAGTTAAGGGGCCCTTGGTGAATTCACTACACACATGCACAAAGACACACCACTTGCACACACACACGCGCGCGAAACTGAATGCAATCACTGCAGGGACTGAGTGGTTAATAGGGAATTTACGTGGCATTGTCATTTTGAAAAAAATCTTCCATAATGAAGTTTTCTACCTGTCTTGTGGAAAGGGGCTATGGTCTGTGTCTTTGATCTAAGTAAAGGATGAAATTCAAGCTGCTATAGATAAACATTTTAGTTTATTTTACAAATCTTAAGAACTCAAGAGATAATGCATAGGTATAGCAATGACCAAACTTCAACTATCCCCTTTTAAGAAAGAAAGGATCATTAATTATCTCCTTTCATAGTTTTTCCATATGGTTGCTGAAGTCCTCTATACTGGATTGCACTCTACTTCTGATTTATGCTTTCCCCTCTTGGTAAAATCTTCTTAGCAAATAAAGATGCTGGAGCAAGTAATCTGGGGGAAAATAAAGGGGAAAAGAAACAAGAGACTAAATGGTTGGAAAGATGAAGAAAATAACTTCTGGAGACCATCTATTCTATGCCTTTGTAAGTTCATCAAATCCTAAAACCAAGGCTACAATATGATTTCTCTTTTGCAAAAGAGAAAACTAAGGCCTTGCATTAACATTCTTTTTAAGTTTTTATTTATTTGACAGAGAGAGATCACAAGTAAGCAGAGAAGCAGGCAGAGAGAGAAAGAGAGAGAGAAAGATCAAGAGAGGAGGGAGCAGGCTCCCTGCCTAGCAGAGAGCCTGATGCGGGACTCAATCTCAGGACCCTGAGATCATGACCTGAGCTGAAGGCAGAGGCTTAACCCACTGAGCCACCCAGGCACCCCCTTTGCATTAACGTTCTTAAGTCCCCACAAGCATGAGGGATAGGGTAAGGATTTAAAACCAGATCTCTCTAACTTAAGGATCCATGTTTATCTAATTTTAACAGTTTTTTATAACCCTACTGCTAATGGCTCTAGGTGTGTTTTAGAAATTTGAGGAGGGGGTGCATTTTCAGTTGTCAGAATGTTTCTGAGTCATTGCTGGCATCTAATGGGTGGAGCTCTTGGACAGTGTACAGATATCTTCCAGTATTAATGTAATCCTGCACAATGAAGAAATGGTCTGTGTGTTCTGTGATGTGAAAATTTCCCAAAAGAATACCAAAGAAAAATCTGTTCACATAATTTTATACAACTTGAACCTAACTCCACTTTGCATATAAGCAGAAAGATTTTTTTTTAAGTTTTAATGTGTATTAAAACTTATATATTTTCTAGAAATGCTACTTCTCGGTAATTCAGGGAGATTAGAATTTGTTTTGTTTGGAAATTTCTCAAGAGCTATTCACCATTTCAAAGATCTCTTCATTCATGACACTGCTGTCCATGGTGTTTAAGTTGCCGGAATAACTTAAGTTACCTCTATCCATCTGGCAATCGTAGCTGGCAGTCATGTTCTTATTGGGCCTCATGTTAAAATGTCAAGTATAAAGAAAACATGTCAAAATGCCCATTGATCAATATTTTCCTTCTCCTAAATAAAACCTCTCTTCATTATAAAATGTTGGCAAGTATTTAGCTCCGTCATTATGTCAACTAGTGTAGTTACCCCTACGTATTTTAACAAAGAATCATTACTTTATTATGAATTATTTTCTTTATATGGTAATTAGGCTACTGTATTGAGAACTGAAGCTTATCTGTGAAGGTTAAAGTATTATGAATTTCACTCAGGACAAGTTGCAAAGCTGATTGTGAGTTGATTCCTAAGGGGTCAAGAATGTTCTTTGTTTTTTAAAGATTTTTATTTATTTATTTGACAGAGAGAGAGAGAGAGAGATCACAAGTAGGCAGAGAGGCAGTCGGGGGGGCGGAGCAGGCTCCCCACTGAGCAGAGAGCCCGATGTGGGACTCGATTCCAGGACCCTGAGACCATGACCTGAGCCGGAGACAAAGGCTTAACCCGCTGAACTACCCAGGTGCTCCTAGAATTTTTTTTTTTTTTTAGGATTTTATTTATTTATTGTCAGAGAAAGAACACAAGCAGAGGGAGTGGCAGACAGAGGGAGAAGCGGGCTCCTCATTGGGCAAGGAGCCTGATGAGGGACTTGATCCCAGGACACTGAGATCATGACCTGATTGGGGGAGAGGGGGCTCAATCCCAGGGCCCTGGGATCATGACATGAGCCAAAGAAAGAAGCTTAACCAACTGAGCCACCCAGGTGTCCATCAAGGGATCAAAAATTAATGCTTGTATCACCATGTAAATTTTGATGAGATTTCTGATGAAAATTTGCCAGGCTTAAAAAATGGACTTACGGGACGCCTGGGTGGCTCAGTTGGTTAAGTCATCATCCTGGAGTCCCAGGATCGAGTCCCGCATAGGACTCCCAGCTCCATGGGGAGTCTGCTTCTCTCTCTGACCTTCTCCTTGTTCATGCTCTCTCTCTCTCAAATAAATAAATAAAATCTTAAAAAAAAATGAACTTACATATAGAACACAAGTTAAAGAGTGTCCGGCTGTGAGTACCAGATTGCACTGGGTGTTAGGAGTGAGGCTTCTACATCTGTTATACCTGCCCCACACTGCTAAATAGCATGATGTTTGAAGAATTTGCACCCAGGCAAGCCTGTTCCCAGAACGGAAATTAGGAACTTCTTGGTAGTAACTGTGAACAACTTCTGACCAGTGACGTACAACGGTAAAATTACTGTAGACTCCTGGGAAAGCTCTCTCCTATTCTTAGAGACCTGAGAAACCACTCGGGCCAAACTTAAACAACAACTGCATACTCCAGGTGAAGAAGCCATAAACTACTGGGGAACTTGACTCAGGATAAAGACAGACCTGGGTCATAGGACAGATTCCTTAGTGACCTTGTTTCAATTCATGCATCTGCCCACCTAGAAGTATATACCATCTGTATGCCTTTTTTTTTTCTCAGGTGTGCAAATACATTTCTTAATATTTTATAGTTTAACTTCTTATTGAAGTATAATATACATATAGGAGTGTGCCCAAATCTTTAGGTATGGTTACTTTCAACTTTCTCTCATTCCTTCTGTTCATCTCAAGGAGAAAATCTCGGATAGCCTTAACATCTCTTCAACATTCGCTTATCTCCCCTTTTAACAGAGAGAAAATATGCCCCAAACTTAGATCCTGCAGTCGGTAACAGTGTTTCACAAAGTACAGCCATGTAACCAGAATTCAGTTAAAGAAACAGAAACTTTGTAGCACCCAGGAGTTTTCTGAGCGGCCCCTCCCAGTTAGTAACCTCAGTAAGGTAACCATTATCCTGACTTTTAACATCCTAGACTAGCTTTCCCATAGTGGTAACCCACAGTAATTACAACTATGTGTGCGTGTATGTGTGTCTGTGAGAGAAAGAGAGAGAGAGAGAGAAAGAGGAAGAGAGAAACAGAGAGAGGGAAGAAGAGCAGAGAGAGAAAGAGAATCTGAAGCAGTTTCCATGCCCAGAATAATCTCGACAGGGGGTTCAATCTCACAACCCTGAGATCAGGTCCTGAGCCAAAACCAAGGGTCAAACACTTAAGTGATGGAGCCATCCCAGGGCCCCTCTTTTTCTCAATTTTATTTTCATACAATTCACCCATGATTTGTATGCAGCTACAGTTCAATCTTCCCCATTGTTTCATGTCATTATGGTTATTTATCGATGTTCCTGTTGACAGACATTTGGTTTTCAGTTTTGAGTTATGAGGACTTGTGTTGCTGTGAAGAATTCTGTGATGAGCTAATGTATGCATTCCTGTGGAGGACATACCTAGGAAAGGAACAGAGACGATGCAGAGTATTCATACATTCAGCTTTAGGAAATAATACCATGGGGGTTTTTAAAAATATTTGCACACATTTCTATTTCTACCAGAAGGGTATGAAATCTCTAATTGTTTCACATCTTCACCAACATTTGGATTTGTCAGTTAAAAAAGTATATTTATCCCCTCTCATGGGTTCCCATTTGTATCTCGCTGTGATTTTACCTTTTCCTAATGACTGATGAGGAAAAACTGATTTTATGCCTTTTGGCCACTTAGAGATCTCCTTCTGTAATGCTCAAATCTCCCATTTTTCTATTTGTGTGTATATCTTTTCCCTACTGATTTGTAGGAATCTTTGCATATTCTTGGTATCAGTCCTTTCTTAGCTGTAGGAATTACAAATATTTTTGATCCTGATGTCATTGTGGAAACACTGGGTTTAGCAGTTCTAGGCTATAAATGTTTAATGAGTGGCCCTATAGGGATGAAAGAAACCCTGATTTATAATGTCCACTGATTTTCGTGGTGTGAATATACCCACCAGATGGCCAGTTTGAGGTAACCATCTGATGTCACCGAACACAGAGTTGCATTAGGGCAATGTTTTTTGTTTTTTGTTTTAAAGATTGTATTAATTTGACAGAGAGAGACATCACAAGTAGGCAGAGGCAGGCAGAGGTTCGGGGAGCACTGAGCAGAGAGTCCAATGCGGGGCTCGATCCCAGATCCCAGATCCCTGAGATCATGACCCTAGCTGAAGGCAGAGGCTCAACCCACTGAGCCTGGGTGGCAATGTTTTTTACTTAAGATTTTATTCATTTATTTGAGAGAGAGAGAGAAAGAGTGCACATGAAAGCACTAGCAAGGGTGAAGGGAAGAAGAAGAAGTCTTCAGCTCAGGTCATGATCCTGATGTCGGGGGATCGAGTCCTATATCTGGCTCCCTGCTCCACGGGGAGCCTGCTTCTCCCTCTGCCCCTCACCCCACTTGTGCGTGCATGCTCCCACTCAAAAATAAATTTAAAATCTTAAAAAAAAAGAAAGACACGTATATTAAAAGTACAGCTAGATTTGTTTTCACAAAGTAAAGACACTCATGTTACTACCAACCACACTGAGATAAAAAGCACTACCAGTCCCCAGGAAACTCCCACATAGGCACTCTTAAGCATTAAGCCAAAAAAGTAACCACGAATTTGATTTGAATTATCATCACTGATTAGAGGTTTTTTTTTAATTTACTAAACTTTACATCATATTGTCTGCTTTATAGATCACTTTAATACTATCCAGCAATAAAACAGGGTATCCCCAGATGTGAGACACACACAGCGATGGAACCTTAGATGATTCTAGTCCGTGTTACTAGCACATCAGTGGAGAAAAAGGACAAAATTATACCTTTTTAATTTTTATTATTTTGAAGAATATCTATTTTTTAAAAATTTTTTTTTTCCTTACATCAGGGGCAAATCTCACCACGGTACTCTAAAGTCCTTAGCATCTCTGGACCACTTGCTTCTCGAGATCCTTTCCTGGCAATGGAAAATCAGTCCTTAAACTACCTGGCAAATGACTCCAGCTGAATTCAAATATATCACTTTCTTTTCATTGATGGACCTGGATGTGAATCTTCTGTTTATTAAAAAATAAGAATTTCACATCTACAGTAAAAATATAACATTCCCCTCTCAAACAAATGACTGAGTATAAAAGTGAGTCCATTTCAGGAAACTTCAAACCTAGGAGGAGAATTTATACTTGCATCTGGTCAACTTTTTATTGGATTACACAACTAAGTGAGGTTTGAGAAACTCTGATACATGAAATCTGCCTCAAGTAAGAGCAATGGCACAGAATAACTACTTTGGGAAAAAAACAGAAGGAAAAAATGAAGCACTTTGATTCTGTAGAGCCAAACAAAGGTGCTCGGAGAGACTGTGAGGACAGAACCTCTGTGGGATTTCCATCTCCCGGGTCTTCAGCATCACTCTCCAATTAGTTGAGGGAAATTCTCCAGAGGAAGTAGGTTTCAAGAGTGATCTGACAGATATGGTGATCTTGACAGGCTCTAGAAAGATTTGCAAATAGAACGTTACCTGTCCACTGTTGCTGTCATTTGAAATGCTTAACTATATTACATTTCCAACAGAATGTACAAAACTGTCTCATATTTTAAATGTATGGGCTGTATGTTTTATTGAGCATATCTAACAAGTATGTGGGGAAAATAGTGGATTCATGTCCTTGAGGAATACACAATGCCAACTTTTCCAATCTACACCATCATTACAGCATAGCGATAGGATTAGGACTGTGGGGGATGTGTTAACTGCCTGAATCTGTAAGTAAAGTCCTCCCAGAATGGAATCCTCTGGTGCATCTGTTATGTATTTAGACTTCAAAATGTAGGTCATTGTGAGCCAAGCAGGTGTGCAATTTTCTCACCCATGAGATCACATAAAATGAGAACTTCATGACTGCCCACGAGCTCAGAACAAGGATCAAGGAAAGGTACAGCCCTTCACTCAAGCCAACTGAGTTTCAAATCCCTGGCTCTCATGGGGAATTTGTAAGAAGACTAGAAAATTTGGTATGAGAATGCCTAATTTCGCAAAACAGTTATTTCTGCTTTTGTCTAGAATTTAGACATTGAAGTCCCATTCAAGGTAAAAGATTTTGATTCTCAATAGTGAGATAAATGCACCAAAGAGTGACTAGCAGTCCCTTACACTGTGTGTGTGCGTGTGTGTGTGTGTGTGCACATGCCCACCACATTTGTGTGAGCTCAACTCAGCTTTGTTAATGGAATGGTGGAATAATTTCATTTCCCTCAAAAATATGATTTTCTCCTCACTTATCCATCACTTTTTCTGTTCTAAAAATTACATGGTATGTTTTCAGTAGAGCTGAACTCTTTTTTCTCCTCTTCCTCTCCTGTCTCTGGCTGTTCTCACATCTCCAAATGTAGATATAAAGGTAGTTGGTTCCATCAACATGAATCTGTCCAACCCAAGAGAACTGGAGTTCCCACTGGACTACGGCAAGAGGGAATGTTGATATTTCATGCTGTTTTCCCTTCCTCCTCCTCCTTTTCCCCCTTAGTACTTCTCATCTCAGAAGTGAAACTGTCCAGGACAATAGTATAATTAGAGAAGGGAACATGTCAGTATTTATGAGTGTATATGTACAAAAAATTAAAATGTATCTCAGAATACAACAGTTAAACAATCAACTGCCACCTTACTGCTTGACATAATAATGACCCACATAACCTAGAGAAAACAGCCCCTAGGAGGTCAGGGGTGTTAGTGTCACAGTCCGGACGAAATCAGAGGTCATTCCTTTTCTGCACCTCCACTCTGCTCTCCTTTGTTTAGATTACTCCTTAGGTCACTCTCTGTTAGATAATTCCTTGCTTAAGGTCTGTCTTATTTTTGCTTATGAAGTAGAGTTCAATCTATTTAAATGATTTTAATATGTGACAGCTGTTAGATATGGCACTGCTTTGTGACTTCCTAAGTGCTAAACTTGATTGTTAAAGAAATGGTAGGAAAGAGTAAAATTGGTTGTTCTGTTGCTCCAACTCCGCATAATCTACAGCTGGTTTGCCTTCTTCCTAATGGCAATGTGTGGGATGAACAACACCCAGATTGCTCTCATTCTGTAGCCACTATTGGCGTATTAGGCTTCCTGCAGGTTAAACAGCAGCCTCTGATTTCCTGGGGCAGCATCTAAGTAAACCACTTCCAAGACACCAACTCTCAGGGCACTTGCTGAACACCTGTAAAGGAGTTCCTTAACCAGTGACTCCTACAGCCATATCTGGGGAAGACCTCATGGGGCAAAGGCACCTGGAAAATGAGATGGGAACTAAAAAGAAATGTCAAACTTCGTATTTTCACAGAAATAAAAAGTATACACTGCTGTTTAAATTTAGGGTTAGTCTCCACCCTATTTCTCAAGCAAATGGGAATTGGTAATTGATCCCTGACATCTCAGAGATGATCTGATGTGATGGAGAGAGCAGGGTCACTAGTGATCCTGAAGGCTAAAGGAGTTAATTTGCCCAGAGGACTATGCTCCACAGATTTTCCTGTTGCCTTCACAACTATAGTCAGCTTCAGAATCAGTAGTTCAAAATTATAGACATATTCATGTCCTACTGTTAGAGGTGTGTCATAAGGAAAAGGAACTTTAGAGATCATGCTCTCCTTTGGCCTCTCACTGGGCCAAGCATTTTTTTTTTTTTTTTTTTTACCATAAGTAAAGGGAAAGAGTAGTAATAAAACCAGTTACATTTAACTATTATTCTGATTACCAGAGCAATATACCTTTGGTGTTTATTCAGCACCGTGTTCTTTGTGCACTGAGTTAAATGCAATCCCTACCCTTAGAAGATTAACAAATGACTAAGAAGCAGAGAGATATTCGAGAAAATATAAAAGTACCAGAAATCGAGAGAAGAAAATTTAAATATGGTGTCCATTCTTTAATTGAAAGATGGGGTTTACAAAATGCTTTTAAAAATAACTTAAACACCAAAAGCTATGAGCTTTGTGTTCATCTTAATTCACATTTTTATCATTTTCTCCTTATTTTATCTTATTTTATTCTTCATTCCTCAGCTGAGACAGAGTAACATGTAAACAACAAGAAATAATACCCCATCCTAGTGAACTTTAAACTAGGATAGGAAAAGGAGACATCTTGAGAAAGGCAATAAGAACTCAAACAGTTCATGTAGATTAGAGAGGAAAGTTGTATGAAAACTCAAGAGAAGATGTATCAAGACATTAAAAAGTAATTTCATTCTTAGGTCTTTACTTTTCTTCATTGGAGGTTGCCATGATTCCTAATGAAGAGAGAGAGACAGATCTAGAAGCAGGGAGAGGGGTGGGTGGGAGACTGTTGGAGAAACAGACAAGCACAAGTGTCAAGATTTAGACAGAAGAGTCCAGAAGGGGGGAAAAAGGAGAGTGCATTGCATCTTAAACCAGACAGCTGTTGGATTTTGCAGTCAGTTTGTAGGGAAGTGCTCAGTAAAAATAACTAGAGAGGGAAGACAAAGTGCCTTTTGTATCTTGCCTGGTTGCCATTACTACATAGCACTTTGGAAGAAAAATATTGTGTAAATTTACTAAATAAATAAAGCTTTGGCAACATATTTAAATTGTGTTGAAAACCAAAGCACTTCAGGACGCCACGTAGTATTAAATCAATAAAGTGAACTTTACCGCATAGAAATATATTCTATTCACATCGGTCATTACCCAAACTTCACAATGATATTCTGATTAATAGTGCATGGAGTAGATCTCCCAGATGCCAGCCAGATGTTCAAAGAAAACTAATGCTGTTTGACTTAAGGAGTAAAGTATAAATCATATGTACTCTGACACACATAATGGAACAAATGGAAAGCATCCCATGTGAATTCCATACTTATTTCATAATTCCACTTAGATTAAAGAGGAGAAAGAGAATGTTTTCTCATTTCTAGGACCACATAGAAAATAAAGGAGGAAAATATGCCCTCTAAACAAAGTCAGTGAGCCTAAATGGTTAAACAGATCTGTAAAAATATGTTTTTGTGGTTGTTAATACTTTCAACATGAAAGGTAATTGGTTTTATTTGGCAACTCAGCATTGTTTGAAGACAACTCCAAAAGTGCAGATTAGCAGGGAGAGAATAAGAAGAAGAAAAATTCAGAGCCCTAACAGTTATAGGCAAAGATATGAAGAAATGTTTCCTAAATTTTTAATTATCAAAGGTCATAAGATCTGTCAGATATTGAATATGGAAACACAATGTATCAAAATACATACCTGTAACAATATTGAAAGTAGCAACGTGTTCCCTTTTGCTTACAGTTACTGCAAATGATTACAAACTAAGATAACTCTTTAAAAATAAATCTGTAAGTCTCATTTTGATATGCTTGTCTGAGGCTATGATCCCTTACAATTATTAGGTTTTAATAAAAATACTTAAAAAGCTACATGTTTTAAAAAATGATAAGAGATAGAATAAGAAGAATATCTTTTTTAAAGATTTTATTAATTTTATTTGTCAGAGAGAGAGAGAAAGCTCAAACAGGGGGAGCAACATGCAGAAGGAGAAGCAGGCTCCCCACAAAGCAGGGAACCTGATGTGGGACTTGATCCCAGGACCCTGGGATCATGACCCGAGCCAAAGGAAGACTCTTAACTGACTGAGCCACCCAGGCATCCCAAGAAGAATATTTTTTAAAAAGGAGAAAACTAGTGGTTGATGAACAGTACACTTTTTAAAAGATTTATTTATTTGTTTGAAAAAGGGCAGGAGAGAGGGAGAGAGAGAATCTCAAACAGACTCCCCAGTGAGTGTGGAGCCTGTCATGGGGCTCGACGTCATGACCCTGAGATCATGAACTGAGACACAAATCAAGAGTTGGACATTTAACTGACTCGGCCACTCAGGCACTCCTAGACTAGTAAATTTTTAACTGACCTTCAGGGTAAAAGACACTGAACGGTTTTCCCATTCCCATGTTGTAAATACCTCCACCAAGCTCAATTTAATGCTACTAATATTGGGTCACTGAGTGCAGTATTCGAGAAAGATGCGCAAAAGTGGCTCTCATGAATACTGGCTCTAGCACATTACAGAAAAGCCATCCTCTTTTCTTCTGGATGAGGACTAATGATCTTGTTAATGGCCAAGATTTCTTCTAAGCCAGACTGGCAGATAGCTGGGTAGGTTGGTAGCTGGAACTTATTTATAAATAAGGGATGCTTCGGTTTGGTTGATCCTGTAACAGTGAGTGTTGTGGCATGTGCTGTTCCAATCACTATGATGAGGGGCTCTTTGATAGTGTGAAGAAACATGAAAGGCTGAATATGGACTGGTATCAAGGATAGAATATTTTTATTATCTGACCCAGGGTGGAATTTAACATCTGACACTTGGTTTGCAGCTAAAGTGGTCAGAATCCACTGTTTGTTTGCTTTTAACTTACAAACAATAATGAAGGTAGTATATTTTTCTGCCATTATGTGTAGACAGATTTCACTGAATGTTAAGAAATAAAATAATCTATTCTATCTTGTGATATACAGTGCTATGCTATTTTTATATATTTATTTATTGTGACCCTAATATGTGCCTAAATTCTTCTATCCAGTATGTAGGCTATAAGTAGATACAGTCCTTTCTTTCTAAAAAGTCAGAATCTCAGTTGTTACATAATGTATCTTGAAATGAAATGGATCAGACCCAGAATTTAGAATAACACTTCAAAAAAAAAAAAAAGAATTAATGATCTATTTTGTATGTTTTTTTTAATAAAGCAGGTACTATTTTTTTATGTGAGGGCAGAGAAACTAGCTTCATTCCAAGAAGTTAGATCATTGTTTTCATTTAAATTTAAAATAAAGGGGCACCTGGGTGGCTCAGTGGGTTAAGTGTCTGACTCTTGATCTCGGATCAGGTCTTGATTTTAGGGTTGTGAGTTTAAGCCCTGTGTTGGGCTCTACACTGGGCATGGAGCTTACATACAAAGACACATACATACATAAATTTGAAATACCATACCAGATTTAACCTATTAAATGAAACTGGATCTTATTCCTATCTTCTTCCTGACACCTACATGCACAACACATAAGTCATGAAATGAAATGAAATCTTTAAGAATATTCCATTTTAAAAAATAATGTATTTATTTTCTTAAAATGAGTCTCATCAAATATAGACTTTTCTCAGTTCTACATATTGACTAACGTGTAAGTCAGACTCTTAATAATTGAGAAGCAAATATGGCTTGACCTCCCAAGATCTCTTCAGACAGATCTCATGACTGTTTAGCATAAAGCTGGATGTAGTAGGAAAAAGAGGAGCAAACAAGTGTAAAATCTGGGATAGTCATTATTTTCCTCTAACTTTAGTTTCTCTTGCATGAACTCCATAGGCTATGAGCTCCTTTTCTTCCTCAAGATTTATAACATTTCATAACACTGTATGAATTACAAATCAAGATGTACTACAGAGACGACAGAGTATTGATTTCCCAAGACCAGAAGCATCAATCTCACTCACAACGACTTTCAGAAATAACCTGATTCTTTTATTTCTGGCCTGTTTAAATGTGAGTGAACTTGTGTCATGACCCCTCTTTATAACCGTTTGTATATTTTTCCACACAACACACCAGCACTCCCTGCTTTAACCCACCTCACCACCAGACACTGTGTTACTATGATATTTCTTTTAGCTGTCTTTGAAATTCTTGTTGGCTCATGATCCAGGATCCTTTGCCAAAAAATATAATAAATTCTGTAACAAGAGTGTTTAGCTATGATGCACGGAGTCTACATAAAATTATTTTTATGTAATTTTATTTTCATAGTAACAAATTAAGCTGCAGTAGTAAATGATGAAGATACAGGTCAAGAGCAAACCAGGATGCTATGTTCAAAACTCCATAGGAGAACGGTTCCTACGGCTGTATTATTATACTTGATCTTAGCCAAAAGGCCGAGAAGTGATCCTATGACTGTTATTATGCTCTGAGTTGGAGAGGCGCACTGAGCAAGTTGTGAAGGACATAATTAATGCATATGTATCTTTAAAAGTATCTGGGGAAGCCCTGAGATATCAACTAAAGTCTAACAGATAGAGTTAATAGACAAGTTAATAGATGGAGAATTTGGTCCTTCAGTTACCTGCTCATGGCAAAGGATTGCAGTTTCCCTGACCCAGATATTGTTCTGGACCACAGTGACTCTCTAATACTCTCCTCACTTTCTATGACCAATACAGCTTTGTGGGATTTCAGTCTCTGCACAGACACCCTGAGAGGACTAAAAACCTCTTGGTTCACTTTTTCTAGAACTCTTAAGATCTCGGAGTTCTGCTGTGTAAACCCAGGGCTTCTAAGATTACAAAACAAAAATGCAAGTAAGACTTTTCACTCTCCTGGACTCACTCTTCTGCTTTTTTAAGACTTATAAGGATCCCACTTGTTTAAGACTATATGTACAAGGTTTCAGAAGCAGTGCGCCACATTGCTAACACTTTCTGCCACTGGTATTTCTGCATGTGGATAAGAGAAAATAAGGACAATTTGTCACTTCCACTCAACCTCCTGACAAGAAAAATCTACCATAGCCCACATCCCAGTAAGCGAGATTATTTCAATAAACTGTTTTAACAGAAAGCAATGAAACCATGAATGTTTAGTGCTTTCAGAGAAGACGTCTCTAATTTGAGCATCACATTTGTTTCTTGCTCCTATAAGAGAAATAAGATGATCACAGGGCACTGGAAACATTCATAAAAGAAAACCAAATTCTCCTACTTTACATTTTGCTCTGAATCTGTCCATTGGCTATTTGATAGATGCTGAAAATAACCTTGTGTACAATTTGGGAATTTGGGGAACTTGTTACTTAAACTTTCCAAGCCTCCTTGTTTCTCTCCATGAAACATAACCATAAAAGAATACTGATTTTATAATGTAACCATGAATACTAAATGAGATTATGTGTATGAAGCACTTAGAATAGTTCTTGCAACATATCAGCTCCTGTACGGATCTCGAGGAAAGTGATGATGATGGTGATGATGATGTTAAGGACTGATAAGGCAATATCTGAGGTACAGTTTACAGGTGAAAACTGTTGTAATTCCCATAAATAAAGGGTGATCATGTCTGCCACTCAATTTCCAGAATTACATTTCTGATAGACAACGTCTACTTTAATAAACACCAAGACTTGAACTGGGCTATGTTGCAAAGTTGCAACTCAACTTGCAAAGCCAGACTGTAAAACTAAATGTTCATGCCAGTTAGCCCTTCATATTTTATATGAATTTTTATCATATAATAATAATTTTATCAATCTAATTGCGTAATCACATCAATTTTTATCTAATAATTTTATCAATAAATAAAAATATAAATAAATATTTCTCTGTAGGTATTACCTATAACTTATAATGCAATTATTTTATGGCTTTGATGGTAGGATTTGTCGCATGGCAGGTAACCAACCCTTTCTCCCCAAACCCTTAAACATATTAAACTGCAAAAGAGCAGAAAAAAAACATACATCGAAAGCAGCCGAGCTGCTTTCAATTCTCCACGCTTTGCCTTCCCCTTCCCCGAAACCTGGCCCTAACCCAGTGAAAAATTTAATGAAGCAACTCAAAATTGATAGTCAAATGAGGCTCAAGACCAAATTCGTGCTCCCCATAGGAAACTAAAGTTTTGAAAAGGTTACAGGTGAATTATTTCCCTCTCTATTGCTCGAAGTTTCTGAAAACGTATTTATTCTTTTCAATAGCAGCAGCCTTAGCCAGAACCTTAAAAGTTTCTTCAGGGATTTAGATGACCACGTACAAACATTTCAAACCAGACCAACAGTCTCGCATTTTCTCTCAAAGGCCCAAATGATACCCCCTGAGACACAGCCAGCTGCTTTGATAGTTCTTATTCTTCAAGAAAGGGCACGGTAATGAAGCTATTTCTTCCCATTATAGGTACTTCCTGCTCGAAGGGACACCTTCAAGTTTGTTAGGCTTAAAAATGGACTTGCCTTACATAATGGTCTCCGTGGTTTTACTGTCCTGATTTTAGGCAATGTGTTTTATTTTAAAACCATTCTTGTCCGGAAAGAGAGGAGGCAACATATGGCCATAAAAAAAAAATCTCAGATCCGGTCATTGGGTACTCTTCAGCAGCCATTAAATGCATGGTGCTCTACCAAGAGCTGAAATCTAGAGGGGAAAGGGGTTGTGTTGCCCTAACTCCAGATCACCCAATCTGGTAGAACTTCTAAAAGACATGGTTTTGTTTCACTTCAGATATGCAAGGTAAACGTGTATGCAAGGAAATGGATCACTGGTGACTTGATCTTTGGTCTGTTTTTACTTTATAGCATTGTTCATCCTTCTTTTCTTCATTCACCCCTTCTGTATTTCAGCTCTCGGATCTTCCCCTGATCAGTGTATTTAAAGTTCTCCTCCACTTAACCTTGGCACTAACTAATTTAACGTTTTTCACTGCAACTTATTATTCTAGGTAACTACAGTAAGTTACCTCATTTACTTTTACTTGAATTTTCTCTTTTCCTTCTCTCTTCGGTCTCCTTCCTCTCTTCCTCCCTCCCCCTCTTCATCCTTTCCGCTCTCCCTTTTTCCTTTCTTCCTTCCCTTTCTCTTTCTTTTCTCCCATCTTTAAAACCATGTGCACCTTGAGGGCAAAGGCATTATCCCTATATGCACTACTATATCTCAACATCCAGAAAATGTCTACAGATACTTAATGGATATTTACAATCTATCAGAGATTATTTGGCATATATACCTAATCTTCTTAACGCAGCTTTGTAAGAGTACTTGCTCTTTTTTTCCAGGATATGCAGTCAGACTCACAATCTTAAAAGAAAAAAAAAAAATATCGACATGGTTACCGTCCTGGTAAAACCCCTACAAATTTTTATTCTGGTGCATAAAGCTAGTTCAAAGGATGCATGGTATTCATAATCACATTTACTGTCACAGTAAAAGCATGAAATAGCAAATAATAATAATAACAACAAATCCAATACAAAAATAAATTTTTCCAATATTTTTTTACATACCAAGGAGATTGACTGATATGTCCCAGACAAAAATGAACTAGGGGAAGAGCTGTAAAAATATTAGGTGGAGAACTAAAGTTTTGAGTTTTGGAAATATTTGTGGTCCCAACTGATTTGTAGTAAAATCAAAGGCAAACTGTAGTATCTCAGTTTTCTAGATCTACCCATTCTGATACCTTGTTTTTAAGCATCATCAACATATGATAGAAATTTATTTAAAACATTGCTAATGCCCAGGCTTGGAATTGCAGACATAATCTCTGCCCTTGCACTTAAAGATGAATAAACATCTTTTCAAGTAAATACAGCTACTGTTAGGATCAAGCTTAAAAAAAAAAATCCTTTGGAAACATAAAGAGGAGCAACTACCTCTACTTCTCATGAAAGAAAGATAGATCATGCGCTCTTACGTTAATTTCCATGTAAATATTTATTGTGCCAACTCTATCTATCATAAACCATACTAGCTAATAAGCTCTCTATAGAGTGTTTTTTCTTATTTACTTCTTTTTTATTAACATATAATGTATTATTTGTTTCAGGGTACAGGTCTGTGATTCATCGGTTTGACACAATTCACCGCACTCACCATAGCACACTTAAAGATAGATAAAAACGCTAGTCTAGAGAAGAACTGACACCGTACACTGTGGTTGTGGTACGTCCTGAAACACAGAAATGCATGACAACAATTGAGAGGAATTCTTAACTCCTATTGGAAAATCAACAAAAGCTTCAAAAGAAGGAAGCAATTGTAATCTGAGAGCAGATCACTTACTATCCTCATTATCCACTGCATAGTACAATCACACTACCTTTGCTTCTATAATTGTTCTTTATGGACAAGTCTTATAACTTATTTTAAAGTATAGGCTCCTTGGTGTGCCTGGGTGGCTCAGTTGGTTAAGTGACTGCCTTTGGCTCAGGTCATGATCCCAGAGTGCCAGAGTCCTGGGATCGAGCCCCACATCAGTCTCCCAGTTCCATGGGGAGACTGCTTTTCCCTCTGACCTTCTAACTTCTCATGCTCTCTCTCACTGTCTCTCTCTCTCAAATAAATAAATAAAATCTTTTAAAAAATAAAATAAAATAATAAAAAAATAAAATAAAGTATAGGCTCCTTAAAGATAGGGATTGTCTAGCATCAGGTCATGAAACTCAACTCACAGTTGCTGTTTTATTGACAGACCAGATGGTGACAACCCAACATTTGTAAAGAGTACACTTAAATTTCTTTGGTAAGTTTGAGTTGTTGGAATTTCTTTCTTTCTTTCTTTCTTTTTTTTAAAGATTTTATTTATTTAGTTGAGAGAGAGAGACAGTGAGAGAGAGCATGAGCGAGGAGAAGGTCAGAGGGAGAAGCAGACTCCCCATGGAGATGGGAGCCTGATGCGGGACTCGATCCCGGGGACTCCAGGATCATGACCTGAGCTGAAGGCAGTTGTCCAACCAACTGAGCCACCCAGGTGCCCCTCTTTCTTCTTTTTTATTTTTTAAGATTTTATTTATTTATTTGGCAGAGAGAGATCACAAGTAGGCAGAGAGACAGGCAGAGAGAGAGGAGGATGCAGGCTCCCTGCTGAGCAGAGAGCCCGATGCCAGGCTCAATCCCAGGACCCTAAAATCATGACCTGAGCCAAAGGCAGAGGCTTAACCCTTGAGCCACACAGGCACCCCAAGTTGTTGGTATTTCTTAAAGGAAAGAGGTGAACTCTCAGGAAAAAATAATCCAAAGCAGTATCTGCCTATGTCTTTACCACAAATACTACAAAGAGATCAATACTGAGAAAAGAACAGAGATTCATTTCATTCCTGAATTCCCAAGGATATGCAAGGAAATATAACTAAAATTTTAACTTATTACAATACCATACATATTATGTCACTGAATATACACAAATCAAAGGAAGGAGAAATGTGCAAGCAACTCATTATTTGGTTAATTTCCAACTTCTAAATGCATCTTAAATGGTGTTGCTGTTTTGAAAGTTTTTTTGTACATTACATTTCATCCTCAAACTGACTATATTCACTGTTTATATGTTTTTGGTGAGATTCATGTGCTTAAAATGTATAGGGCATGGCTTTGTCATTTTTATCATTTCTGACTAAAATAAACTATTACTCGGCCAATTTATCATAATTGATGCTATTACTGTTTGCAGAGGCCAAAACAATCTGAATTATCAGGCTTCATTACTACTCAGTGACCACATAGAGAGTTTACTTTTTCCTAATCGAAATTAAAGCTGTTTTTCTTTTCTCTGTTCAAACTTAATGATATTCTAATCTCATTTGCATAAAACATTTTTCATCTGTTAAAGATACCTTAGCCAACAGATGGTGCTATATATAACATTTTTATGATAGTGTATAGTATTTAAAAATATATATTACAGCAAAGCTACAGGTTTAATTACATTGTTAGAAGATATATATGAAAGTTTTTTTGAAAATATTTGTTTCATGAAGCTTGTAAGATAGAAAAGAAAAATGCAAAGTCACTGAAAAATGTTTAAGTTGAGTCAGGGGTCACCAGCTTTTCAATTATGCATGGAAACTTGTCAGAGTTTGGGACGTCCATGTTCATAAAAATGAAGCCTAACATTTGGTTTGATTTGAGGAGCCTGGAACTGATCAGCAGGCCTCCTCTGATGCCAGCTCTCTGTTCTGAAAATGCCTTGCTCTGAAATCTTTCTGCCTCCAATATCTTGTCTTTTGAATCCGTCTTCTACATGACTATCACACTGAATTTTCACAGCCTTTTGAATTTAGCGGTGGGGAACCATTGATGATCTTTGAGCCGCTGAGTAAAGGAATCCAAGGTCCTGATCTTAGTCTAGCCTTCAACCCTTTAACCTCAATCTACTTTCCAAGCTCTTGCTCCACATTTCCCTGCAAAAATGTTATATAACACACTCATATCAATCTTGTAAGATGTTGTTTTTCACTCACAATCTGGAATGCAGAGATTGGTCAACACTCCGCCACTCTTCTATGAAGCTCTTCTGATCCCTAAGAGTGTGGGTACTCTTGTCCAACCCTGAACACTTTGAACACTCTTCATACCACTGTATTTACTTTACCTGGATCTCACACTGCTTTTTGTTATAGAATTGCTTAACAGAAATAAATCCAACCCATGATGTTTCTAGTTTATTGAGTAAACCACAAGTCCAAAAAAGCAAGAGATACTAACACCAACACATGAACAAATGGATTCAGAAACCATTTCCAACTGGTTTCTTTTAGTAGAAGGCTGATAAAATCTTCATCTATCAGTGGATTTTCAGTCTTGTTCTCCTGGAAATATTAAACAATGTATCAATTTAAGTATTCGATCTAAGTAATCTATTCTTTATTACTTAGATCATAAAAATATTGTTATAACTGGGTTTATTCTTTGATACCTTGGACAATGTACTGGGTAGATAGATTACTTACTGCCTTTGAGCAAGTGAGTGTTTCTGGAGTGGGAGGAGGTAGGATGAAAAAAAAACTCCCAGAAAATCCCAAAACGTATTTTTCTATAACCAAAGTACCACTTACGGGCACGCTAAACATCAAGTATTTGTTAAATAACATAGACAGCAATACACATGTAGGGAAAAACCTGTTTTTTTAGTGGGCTTAGGTTGTAGCATCCAGAGCATTTGAAAATGACTGAGTTCTCATACTTTAACTTTTCAGTAGTTACTCCAACCTTGTTAACCAATTCCATCAACATTTCTATTTGCTTTGTTTCTTTAAGTTTTATCTCTTTGCTGATATTCGTTCTTTGTTGAATCATTGTTGCGGTGCTTTTGTTTAGATCTTTAAATGTGGTTGCCTTCTATTCTTTGAAAATATGAAGTACTTGCTGATTTGTAGTGTTTGTCTATAAACCCCAGTATCTGGAAACAGTTAATGGCAGGTCCTATTGATTTTTTTTTTTTCCCCATCAGTATCAGTCACATTTTCAAATTATGTCTTCGCTTGTCTTGGAAGATTTTTGTGAAATACGTGACATTTTATGTATGTATCTGGATTTTGATGTTTTCTTACAGAGGATTATAATTGTTTTTATTTGTTTGCTTAGTAACTAACTTCTCTGAATTAAATCCGTAAAATCTGTTTTCCCTGTCACGTGAATTTTTGTTTTCAGCTTTTTATCATTGTTGCTGCTTTTATTTTTAAACCTAGATCCTTAGGGATTTTTCCTGTGTCTGCACATATTGGTTTTCAACCAAACACTGATCAGATGTTGCACTCAAATGCACCCAACTGATAAGTCTTCCAGTCTCTGCTGATAGATCTCTGTGTGACCTAGGAACATATTAAAACTTGAGGTCAGGGGTGCCTGGGTGGTTCAGTGGGTTAAAGCCTCTGCCTTCGGCCCAGGGCCCTGGGATCAAGCCCCACATGGGGCTCTCTGCTCAGCAGGGAGCCTGTCCCCCCCCCCACACACACCGGCCTGCCTCTCTGCCTACTTGTGATCTCTGTCTGTCAAATAAATAAAAATAAAATCTTTAAAAAAAAAAAAAAAAACTTGAGGACATTTTCAAGTCTCTTCTGGTTCTTTTTTTTTTTTTGCCATGTCCTCTCATGTCTCCTTTGCATGTATGCAGAGATTTCCTTGGCCAACGATGCAGGTATACCTTGGGTTCCCTTCAGTCTCCATGGTGCATGAGCCCAGCCCTAGCTCCACCCAGGCAACGGAGAGAGCTCACCCAGAGTCCTACAGATGGCTCACCTCCTGAGACTTCTTGGAAAATTTCCTGGCTATCATTTATTGGGTTGTCCTTTTAGGCCTGAAAATTTATGGTAGCAGAGCTGCTGGCCCTCCCTGTTCACTTGTCACTGACTTTACCACTTTTACACACAGTCTTTCACTTCAAGGGAGCTGCCTCTAGTGGCAGTAGCCAGACTGCTGATTTTCGGGGTCTGCCCCACAATGGCCCAATGACTTTGCCAAAACAGATCAGCTGTGATAGGAGCCACGCCGATCAAGACGGCCCATGCTCCCAAGGTTCTCACTGAACGCTTCGTAGTTTTCAAGAATAAACATCCTTTTTTATTTAGTGTATACATGTTATCTCTTTCCCAGGCATTTAAATAGTTGTTTTTGACTGTTTTTATTCAGCTTGATAATCACTTTCTGCAGAGGAAATGATTTAGCCTCCTTACTCCGTCACAACAAAAAGTGAATTGGGTCTCCTTTTCTTTGCCCTAAAGATCATTCCTATCGTATTTAGCAACAGGCAGTCTAATAATTGAATCGCTTTGTTAATTTGACCTGTAATTCTGCACAACGGTATCTTCACTACGGAGATTAAAACAAAACAAAACAAAACAAAACAAAAAGCCCTGACCTATTGCATTTTGCTTCTTTGTTTAAGAATCGAGGTCACTAATGTAGTTATGTATTTGGCTTGAGCTCAAGGAATAGTCACCTATTTACTTCAGAATTTACCATTTCTTTTTACTGAGCTCATTTATTTCATTTCTATGAGCTTTTCTCCCTCATGAGAAATAAAAATAAGCCAAATCTTCTGTTTCCTTCTTTTACCATTCTTTAAAAAGAAGTTAAAGTATGTTAGAAAGCAAATCAAAGCCCACAGTATTTTAGAAGACATTATAATTTCTTTGTCCATTGTGAGGTTTCAATTTATAGAGAACCCTTTGCCTTTTCAAGGAGGAGGGTTGAATGTGTCTTTCTTCTGAAGGTAATTTATTCAAGTGTTTACATCATTTTCTTGAGACAGAAAATCGTATGGTGCTCTGGAGGTGAGAGTCACCACTGCTTGCGTTAGGCTGAAATCTATTAAAACTGACTTCATGAGAGCTGGATGTGACAGACAAAATTTCCATGACTATTTATAGCCATTCAGAGTTCTACTGACATTTTAACTTTAAATGATAGATCCGTGCATATTTTAAAGCTGGTTATTAATAACTGATTCTCATATTTTGAAGTTTTTTATGAAAAAACAATTTAGTCAAATGACTGTTTTCACTACAATTACCTCAATGCAAAATTTTTAAAAAGACAAATTCCTCAATTTCTCCTTGCTTCAGAAAAAGATTCAGAAGATAAAGAGAAAATGAGGGAGAAAATTAAAGTATGTCCAATAATAATTATTAGCTGGAAATGGGAAGAAAATAATTTCTTCCATATAAGGATATGCAAGGTCAAAGAATATTTTTGCAAGCTTCCATATTAATTTTAATAGACAGTTTATAATAAATTATAACAAATAGTACAAACAGTTTTCTGACTTTTTTTCATGGAAATAGTAAATATATTATAGATGGAAAATTTGCTTCTTTACAATTTGGCTAAATAGGCAGAAAAAAAAAGAAGAGGCAGAGAAAAAGATACAGAAAAATATATGAAAATGGGTGTAAAATCCTATTTTTTTAAAAGATTTTATTTATTTTATTTGACAGAGAGAGAGATCACAAGTAGGCAGAGAGGCAGGCAGAGAGAGAGAGAGGGAAGCAGGCTCCCTGCTGAGCAGAGAACTCGATGTGGGGCTTGATCCCAGGACACTGAGATCACGACCTGAGCCAAAGGCAGTGGCTTAATCCACTGAGCCACCCAGGCACCCCTAAAATCCTATTTTTAATTGTGAAAATGTTTTCTGTTGCAGACATAAGGTAAATTTCACCAAAAACTTGTTCATAGTATGTTGTCTGCTGTCTATTCAAACTCCGTGTGTGTGTGCAAACCGTACGACATTGACGTGTGGCTTTAAACTGACATCTCATTGTAATTTTAGAGATGAGAGAGGTTTTCTAACACAACTCATTTCATTTTGTCTGAAATGCTGTCAGTCGCAATCTCTTTTGTTCAATATGAATCACCTTTTACCTATCAAGCTTTGAGTTTTTGTCCAGGATTTTTATAAATATTTGCTCTAACTTAGAACTTATACGGAAAATAAAATATACTGATATTTTTCCTTAATGAGATTTTAATTTTTGCTCTGTCAAAAAGAATACATTTTATTAAAAATCTGAAATTGTTTTTTAAAAAAATAATAAATTTTTAAAAAGTGAAAAAGAAAATAAAATTATTGCTGGATATCTAGCCGATTGGAAGCACCCATTTCATTCATCTTAAGTTTATCCTGGTTCCGCGAGTCAGGAACATAACTTCTACATAACTCTTTAGAAGTTTTCTGGTTAAGCTACCATAGTGGCAATATACTCCTTTGTTTAACAGTATATGACTCATGAGTTTACAAACATGGAAGAAAGGAATTTAATATTTTATAAGTGCAGCTATTTCTAATAAAGCTTGCCCATGCTCCTTTGTACAAGTCTTGGCTTCCACAGCCCTTTAGACAACAAGTACTAAATCCACCATCAGAGGGCAAAGAGCTAGAATCAGTGCAAATATTCAAAAGCATATGCCAAGACACCAAAGGCAATTCACAACAAATTGAGAAACTTGAAAAATGGCATTACTTGGACTCTGCCAGAAACAGCAGCCTTTTTTCAGATGTGCACCTAAAATTCATATTTTATTTTATTTTATTTTATTTTATTTATTTGACAGACAGAGATCACAAGTAGGCAGAGAGGCAAGCAGAGAGAGAGGAAGGGAAGCAGGCTTCTTGCTGAGCAGAGAGCCCGATTCCGGGCTCAATCCCAGGATCCTGGGATCATGACCTGAGCGGAAGGCAGAGGCTTCAACCCACTGAGCCACCCAGGCGCCCCACCTAAAATTCATTTTTAACAACTGTGTGCCCACACTGCTGAGTCAGTGTTGACGTTAAGGTATGAGAATTATTCAGCATGAAATACTCAGGAAGTAAACGGGGATAGGGCGTTTGACCCCTGGGGCGGATCCTGGAAGGTGTTCATGACATCGATTCAGTGACGTACTATTTGTCTTTAAGAGAGGCACTATAGAGATGCTGGGGTGCCTCAGTCAGTTAAGTGTTTACCTTCAGGTCAGGTCATGAACCTAGGGTCCTAGGATCGAGCCCTGCACCAGGCTCCTTGCTCAGTGGGGAGTCTATTCTCCCTCTGCCTGCTACTACCCCTGCTTGTGCGCGCTCTCTCTCTCTCGCTCTCTCTCTGGCAAATAAATAAATAAAAATCTTTAGAAGAGGAGAGAGAAAAACTATTCTTCCACTTACCAAAAGTAAGAGTAATTAATAGCGACTTCAGTAGGGATCGTGATGCATTTTTGTTACTGTTTTTTCCTTCCCAAGAGAGGGAAGGATGGTTGGAAAAAATGTTCTATCAGATTAATCCCGGATGCCAGAGCTGTCTCCAGCAGAGTATCTGAAAATGGACAGATCCTTAGCTATGGCCAGCTTGCCATTGACAAACTACTGCTTCCAGTGACCCTGAAGAATCAACATAAAAAGTGGAGGAAAAGCTATAGGGAGATCATCCTAATGTCTCAACCATGAATTTATCGCTATCACCCATGTCTCTGCAATTTGCTCTGCTTTGTATTTTTGTCACTCGTAAGAGTTCGAAATAGACTTTAAAGTACCATTTTATGATCTATTAACTTCAAGTCTGGCGGGAGAAAAAAAAAAAAAAGGCCGGAGGACGAAGTAAACCAGTGCAAATTGGCATTGCACTATAGCAAAACTTTCCGAAAGGCTTCACTTCTAGGACTGTGCTGAATTGGGAGAAATGGGAGGGGGAGACAAAGCATGAGAGACTGTGGGCTCTGAGAAACCAACTGAGGGTTTTGGAGGAGAGGGAGGTGGGGGGTGGTGTGAGCCTGGTGGTGGGTATTAAGGAGGGCACGTATTGCATGGAGCACTGGGTGTGGAACACCGAAAAAATAAAGCTAAATTAAAAAAAAAATTTACTAGCAAATGTTATATGCCATATGGTAACTTTGATTTATAAAGTGCAGGTGTTTCATTCCGTCCTTCCAATTATTAAATAAAAATATTTTTACGGCGAGGATTTCTCCTTGTGCTCTCCTGGCACATTTTTACACAACTGGCCATTACTTCCTCGAGTCCCTTTACTTCGTCTGAGTTTTAAAACACCTTCTGCAGAGACTGTCATCCAGCCCCACTTAGAATCAGGGAGAGAGATCTGAACACAGGGTTCTACTGAGAACAATGGTTGCATAAATTTGGCTATTTGTGTCTATCTGTATAATCTCTACTCTCAAACAAAATATCTAGTGAAAAGCCCTTTTAACAGGTTCCTCAGGCTCCCTCTCAAGAAGTGTTGGTTGTCAAGGCTTCCCTGTGACCTCTCCCCAACCTCCTCCCTGGGGCTCTGGTAAAAGCTGCCTTGTTTCCTGGGGAGACTACCATCCCATTTTTCTGATGTTGGACTCAAGTGGTACATGCTTAGCTAAGCTCAATGAAAGGGCCCGTAGAGGGATTTTTGTGTTTTTTGTGTTTTTTCTCCTGCCAGCTGCTGTCTTGCTTCACACCAAAAGCTATAAATTCTTTACTGAAATAACCATCACTTCAAGGGGGCAGTTGGTCAGGAGCCAACTGGGGATGGTGAATGAAGGGGGTTTTCAAACGGCCACCTTGAAGCTAGCTAGCCATGGAATCCTAACTTGCCCACAAGCTGGAAATGGCCCAAACCAGATGGAATTTCAGTCAGTACACAGCCTCCCAGAGCTTTGGGGCTGGAGGAGAATACCCCCCGCCCCCACAATGTTCTTTAGGGAAGATCTTGGCCAAGTAAGTCTCTGTGAAGCCGTATGAACGGAATTTGTTTGTTTAACAATCAGCAGTTAGAATCAAGAAATGCGATGGATAAGGAAAGAGAGCCTGTAACACTCAGAGCAGAGAGGCCCACATCCTATGCCTACAAGACAATATAGCAGCATAGGTGGCACTGGGGGATTTTACTGGGAAGAGAGTAGGTGCTCCTAATTAGATCATCTCCACCTAAAAAAGGAGTGTCACTTGTGGTGTTTTATCTTCCCAAGACAGTGAGATGATACCACGTGACATTTACTGAGCGCTCATATTACATCCATTATGCTGTATGTGTTCTTAAATATATTCGTATGTTAATTACTAGGAGACACAAGATTGCTATACGGACACATTTTGGCAATTTCATCTTGGTTCTGCACAATTTATTGCTTAACAATCACAATAACTCTGTAAGAATCGTCACACCAACTCTACGAAGAAAGCAGTCTTTGCTGACTTTGGTCGAATAGGGCAGTTTTAAGCCCTTGCTTAAGAAGTAATCTGTTTAATTATCTCAAAGAACCAATGAGGTAGAGGAGAGCCAGTGTTAAGATCTACATATAGATTAGAAAGCTGAGGCACAGACCAGTTACGACACTGCCTAAGGTTGCACAGCTAGTAAGAGTGTAAAGCAGGAATGTGAACCACATCTATATGATTCTGGAGACAATACACTAAAATGCCAAAGATCAGACACTTTTCCAGAGTCAGTTAGAAAGGTGTGGAGCTGTAGGTCAACCCAGGTAGTACGGCTTTTACACATCACAATCTTGAGCACTTTTCTTACGATTCATGGCTGAGTAAAATTGGGCAATGCGTGGCAAGCATTCCACAATCAGTAAGGAAGAAGAGTTTAAATTTCCTCTTAGGAAAGAAACTACTATTGTTTGAAGGGTCCTTATAGAACAGACAATGGACAAGCAACGGATGTAACTTATAAATGCCCAACCTCCTAAATGGGATAAGCATCCCCATTTTAAAGCCAGAAAAACTGTGGCTGAGAGGAATTGCTGAAGGAACTCATCCAAACTGGCCAAGCAGGTGTTCAAGCCCAGCCTCTCTTGTTCTGGTTTTGTGACTCAGCGTGAAGAACAGGAGTTTGACGAGCTCTTGAAATCGAGCATCTGACATGGGTCTGAGAGGGCTTGCAGACAGCCGAGCCGGACCACGCGGTCTTTAGGACCTGACGGACACCTGGGGAGTGAGGCGCCCCGTCCCTAGCAAGCCGGACCTAGTCCTGCTCCAAAGCCTACTCATCTTGCCAAACTCGGCAGGACTCAGAGTCACAGCCTCCATCAAGCTTCCACATCTTTTCTTCTGCAGGAAGCTTTGCCCCGCAGTGCCAGGATCAAAACAGGGTCTCCGCAGGCCTTTGCAGGCGGACTGTTACCAAGAAAGTAAACAATCTAAAAATCACAAACAGGGCTCTGGAGGAGGGAGGAAAGATAAGAGGTTTGACTACCCTTGCTTGCTGCCAGCTTGACAGGGTGAGCTGCAGCTGGTCCGTGGGAAACTCATTATGGCCACTCAAAGCCTTGGCAAGGACATCGGGAAACCTGAGAGCCCAGCACGGAGCCTCCTGGCCCAGGGGTCAATCAAGCCGCGGTCAGGTCATAGCAGACAGCGCACACCAAAGGAAGGCAGCAGATTCAGCCCCTATAGTGCACATGGTCAGCTAAGTAGGAAAACAGGGCTGGATGGTAGAAGCAGGATCTCAGAATAGAATGGCCTGCGGTTTCTCTGCAGGGGAGAGAGAGGGGTGGCTCCCTTATTAATAATTATAATACCACAATAGGCATTAGGCAGAACCCCAGCCTCAAATAGGTTCACTGAATAGAGTTTAATGAGGGGGCAACTTCCAGAAAGGAGGGCAGGGCCAAAGGAACCCAAAAATGATGCTGAGGTACCTAGCAGCTAGTAACACCGTGAAAAGGGCAGAGGACTCTTGTGTTGCTAGGGATCAGAGAAGGCTCAGGGGAATGGTGATTAGACATGGATGTCACCATTTTTGTAACTGTGATGCTGAAGCGGGGAGGGAGTGGAGTAAATATTCCCCGTCTTGTTCTTCTTGCCCTCGGATCTCTTCCACTGCCTCTTCTTGGCTGAACCAACCCAAAAACCGCATGGGAAATGCAGCCCACAGGAGGCAGTCTGTGCAAATCAGCTGTTCAGGGTACAGATGCAGAGAGAAATGGGTGTTTCTGAGAGAGCAAACACATTAACCATCTACCTTAATGAATGCTCCAGTCTTAGAAGAGCTATCTCCAATGCACAGATCTACAGGGACAGACAGGTACACACACGGGAAGAGGGAACAACAGGAGTCAAAAATTCATGAACGCCACACATGCAATTTCCTTCCAGCCCTGGGGTCATGTAGACCCAGAATTTCTCCATGGTCCACTTTTGGAAGTGAAGCACAAAATCCAGATTTTTCTGTGAACCCACGTCTGAACACTGGGAAATAATTGGGATAACAATTAGACTTGAGGATGACCAAACTCAACACATCTGGGAGAGATATTGACCCTACCTTCCGGAAGCAAAGCGTATCACGATGTAAATTCCATTGACTTTTAAATATTGGCAAATAATCGAAGAAAATCAGATCCTGGGAGGATCAAACAAAAGACATCCATGGAGAAATTCATCTCACAGGCCAACTGCATTAAGTAATTCTCGCTCTCCTATTCATGTCTTCTAGGCTTAACTTTGATCCAGACATTGCTGAGGCAAAAAGCTCCTATGTGGAGAACATAATTGATGGGGCACTTTTTTTTTTTCCCTCTCTGTAGCACTGAATATATTTCACATTTATGCCCTAGGGCTTTTCCAAACCCTTATCATGTGACATTTGTGGGAATCACCCAGGACTCTAGTCTGAGTAACTGAATCTATAAGGGGAAACAACGCTGACCAAGGTGCTACCCAAGCTAGGTTCTAATCATTTCCCTTTCTGTGCCTTAGTCTGGACAATCCCAGCTCATGCCCATGGTTTCTCAGAGAGTTCAAGTACAATGACCTCTGTGGTATCCAGAGGATGAGAACACATTCTTATGTTGGCCTCCCCTCTCTTCTTCTTCTTCCTTCCTTTTTTTTTTTTTTTAAGATTTTTATTTATTTGACAGAGAGACAGTGAGAGAGAGAGAGAGAGAGAGAGAGAGAGAGAGAGAAAACAAGCAAGGGGAGTGGAAAAGGGAGAAGCAGTCTCCCCACTGAGCAGGGAGCCTGATGCAGGGCTCGATTCCAGGACCCTGGGATCATGACCTGAGCTGAAGGCAGATGCTTAAGGACTGAGCCACCCAGGTGCTCTGACTTCCCCTCTCTTCTGTTGTAATTCTCTTGAGTCCCTCACTCCATGGGATAAAATACCAAAACAAATGATCTGCAAACAACCTTTTTCTCAGGCTCTGCTTTTGGGGGAGATTCCCATGTAAACTCCATCATTCTGAAAATTCCACTCTAGAAAAAAATCTTAAAAGGTCTCTCTGACTTTGTCTGAAAGACATGCTATGTTCACAGACTATTTAATGAGTATTTGTGGCACTGGATCCAACCCAACCCTTATTCTAAAATATTTAAACGATGGCATTTAAGCTGAGAGAAAAGATAGAAGGACAAGTTTTGGGTCCAGGTATGGACTGAAGTTAGGAAATAGGTCCCACTAAGAAGCATGAATTTTTGGCTACCTCCTAAGCCCTCACTCCTTCAAAAAATCAATAGGAATTTATCTTTAAACATTTGATTTTTTATGTGTTTAAGTGTTCATTCCAAAAATGGCTTTGCACTCTTTTCACGAGGGGAGCATGCCATACATGTATTAACAACCTTGCTAAGAACATATACAGGGGCAGTGCACAGAGCCTACTGAATAAGCCTATAAACAAAGAAAATAACATGTAGTGTCCTGTGATTTATATTTATAAGCCACATATCGATCAATTAATCAAATACGTTCATCCATTTAATCTTAAAGTCAATGCATATTTATTTATGCTTCGTTTATGTTTTGTTTCAACCCTGGGCTACACCTTAGGGTTACCACAGTGAAACCAAAAGCTGTATTCCTTTTCCTCACAAAGGTCAAAGGCTGGTGGATGAGAAAGTTATTAGATAAGAGAATTTGCCCAGGAAGCAGAAAGCATTCTGGGACTGTATCCGTGGCACTTCTAAATTCGGGAGATAAGGAAAATTTTCTGTAAGGTTGTATGTTCAGCTGAGACCTTAAGAATGAGTCAGAGTGGGGCGCCTGGGTGGCTCAGTGGGTTAAGCCTCTGCCTTCGGCTCAGGTCATGATCTCAGGGTCCTGGGATCGAGTCCCACATTGGACTCTCTGCTCAGCAGGGAGCCTGCTTCCTCCTCTCTCTCTCTCTCTCTCTGCCTGCCTCTCTACCTACTTGTGGTCTCTGTCTGTCAAATAAATAAATAAATAAAATCTTTAAAAAAAAAAAAAAGAATGAGTCAGATTTAGTTGTTTGATGAGTAGGGACAGGTACAGACAGTTTCCAGCACAAGGACCCCAAGGTATAAGGAGCAGGTGTATAGAGAGGGTAGTGGAAGGATTGCATTATGGAGGGAGAAGGATGAGGGGTTCTCAAAAGAGAGCCAAGAAGCAGGTCAGGAAGACCAGATTACACATGTGAAGGAGTCTGGGCTGTGCTAGGTACAGTCTGGGGAGGGGCAGAAACTCCCAGGCCCTCCTTAACTTTCTGTGTGGGAGGGCATGACAGGACTTGGCAGCCAAGGTCATCCCTCTGCAAAGAGAAGCAGGCACAAGCTCTTGAAACAACAAAATCACACAGGGCGCACAAGGAGGCTGGTGAGTGGGATGACGCCCGATAACGGTAAAAAGGCAAGTGAGGAAATCTGGGTGATAACCTGCATATTTTTCAGTGCAGTGCTCCTGGCCAGGGACAAACACGTTATTCTTGTAGCTGTACTCATCCATGAGCAAAAATTATTTTGTGGCACTTGATAAACAATGGCATTTAATTACGTCCAGCACTTTGCCATTATTTTAAAATATTACAAATCCTCCATTCCATAGAATACATCTAGCATATCCACCGCAGGACGCTCGGAGTTACAAAAAACTGGCAAGTGTAGACCACCCCCACCCCCAACCGTGAATCTTCAGAACCCAGGCTTCTTTCAAAGTCAACATTTAGTCCCTGCCAGGTTTTATTGATCTGGTCTCAGCTCTTCTGCCTCAGGAGTCAGGTTCTGTCTTAGGCCATGATCATGGGATACCTGAACTTGGAGACAAAGCAGCTGCCAACCAAGCCATGTGATTTACTGGGAGCCCGTCTGCACCAGTGCCAGGAGGAGTTTGATCAAAATATGTTGAAGGGGGCCATGCACCAGCAAGACTCCCCCTGTTTTAAACACCGCCATATTCTCCTTACATCAACAGATTATCTTTCTGCTTCCGTTGGTGGTCTTCTCCAGACTCATTTACATCTAGTCCAATGCCACCATTTTTAGAGCACAGGTTCCAAGGCCAAGAGGGTCACTAAGGGTGCAAACAACAGAAGACACTCTCTGTCATGACCAGGTCAATGACAGCCCTGCCCTTCCACGACTCAAGGGTGAGTACCTCCCTACACTGGGCACACTCAGTACCCCACATCCCTCACCCCGAGCCAAATTCTAGCCCTGCCCCGACTCATTCAAAAAGTAGTGCAAAGAGAGGAGGTCCTTTCTTCATGCTGGCCAGAAATGATTTATCCTTCTATACAATCCCTTCCATAGCTAATGATATATTTCATATCGCCAAATCATTCAAATTGAAAGCAAGTATACTCCAAAGAGAGAACAACATAAGGTATAATTGTGAGATCCTCGGCCCTGCAGAAATATGGGAGAGCTCACACTTGAGCATGGTGTCTTCACTCCTATGAAGGACGTGAATCGATCCTCTGAATAACTTAGATGCGGAGAATAGAACAGAATACACTAAAGAGACTTTAGGAAATTAGTTGGGTTGGCGGGAGTGGGGGGACACCTGGGTGTCTCAGTCAGTTAAGTGCCTGCCTTTGGTTCAAGTCATGATCTCAGGGTCCTGAGATTGAACCCTGCACTGAGCTCCTCGCTCAGTGGGGAGCCTGCTTCTCCTGCTCCCTCTGTGTTTCCCCCACTTGTTCTGTCTCTGTCTGTCAAACAAATAAATAAAACCTTTTAAAAATTTAAGAAAAAGATGGGCCCCTAGGTGGTTCAGTGGGTTAAGCCTCTGCCTTCGGCTCAGGTCATGATCTCAGGGTCCTGGGATCAAGTCCCCCATTGGGCTCTCTGTTCAGTGGGGAGCCTGTTCCTCCTCTCTCTCTCTGCCTGCGTCTCTGCCTACTTGTGATCTCTCTCTGTCAAATAAATAAATAAAATCTTTAAAAAAAAATTAAGAAGAAAGAAAATTACTCAGGGGTGTTTGCACCATTCCTACATTCACCCATGTAACCACAGGGTCTTAGCACCTACCACGTACCAAGCACTGGGCCCTGTGCTGGGGACACAGATGACACAGAGGTGAAAGAGAGTATGCAAGGAAGGAATGTAGTCTACCCTCATGTCACTGTGAAGATGACAGAGACAGTGACAGAAAGTTCAAAAGGAGTGGAAAAAGCTTCTTCAGGAGCACAGCCCATCATACAAGTAATACATAAGCTAATAATTTCAGAGTTCTTCAATCAGGGCCTAGAATATTATAGCACTCAATAAAATTTCTTGACATAGTTAAGAAAATAGAATAGCAATAATACATTTGTTTTCCTTGTAGAGCTATTATGTTTATCCAAGTAGATAAAAAAAAAAGTTAAAATGAACTAAATAAAGCAACTGTCCTGTTGCCATCCCACACTCACGGAAAGCTCACCATCTAAAGAGCAATTTCCAAGTGGCAGATTGAAAATGAGATGTGTCGCCTATACTTTGAATGCAAAAGTGATGATAACTACTGGCCACCTTCTAATAACAACTAGTAGTAGAAGCAAATAGAACAGTTCCTAGGAGAATTGGTAGACGGTGTAAAAATATTGCCCAGAAGCAAAGAACTAAAAAAAAAAAAAAAAAACATATCCTTTGTACATGGGTGCTCAGTGGACTGTATCTGACCACTACACTTGCTTTTATGATGAGTCATTAAAGTCCAGAATGTCAAAATGGTCAAGCCTCAAGTTCAGGAGAAGTTCTGGAACCTACATTGTTGTTCTCCTTGGCTACTGGCTCTCTGCTGAGCCTCGAACAAGTTGCTTAACCCCTCCCTCTCATTGTTCTCAATTGTAACAAAAATTCCTATTTCATAGGATTCCTATGAGTAATACTTAAGCTAATAATTGCAGAGTTCTTCAATCAGGGCCTCGAACATTATAGCACTCAATAAAATTTCTTGACATAGTTAGTGGAAAATAGAATAGTAATAATACATTTGTTTTCCTAGTAGAGCTATTATGTTTATCCAAGTAGATAAAGTAAGTTAAAATGAACTAAATAAAGCAAATTAAAATATGTACATTGTGGTTATATATCTATGTGTGTGTTTGTAATTTTTTCTACTATTTTTCAGGGTACAAGTCAGTGGTATAAATTTACACTCACAATGTTGTGCGACTGTCTAGATTATTTCCAAAATGTTTTCATTACCCCAAATGGAAACCATGTAACCATTAAGCAGTAACTCCCTATTCACCTCTCCAGTCCCTGGTCACCTCTAATGGACTTTATATTGCCATAAATTTTCCTATTCTAGACGTTTCATGCAGTATTTGTCCTTCTGTGTCCAGCTTATTTCACTTAGCATAATTTCTTCAGGGTATATCCATACTGTAAAATGTAGCTGATCTTCATTTCTTTTTATGACCGAACACTATTACATTGTATGTGTGTATTACAGTTGGTTCACTTCTGTTGATGGACAGGGAGTTATTTTTATCTTTTGGTTATCTTGAGTAATGTTACAGGAACATTGGGTACAACTATGTGTTTGAGTCTCTGTTTTCAATTCTGGTGAGGCTCTGTCGATAGTATTAGAATTATGGGACCATATAATTTCATACTGAGCTTTTGAAGGACTGCCATACTATACCCTCACCAGGATGTGTTATGTGATGATGATGATGATGATCGTGGTGGTGATGATGAAAATCGCCATCTTTGAAAGTTAAACTTGTATCTCAGTGCAGTTTTGATTTGTATTTACCAAATGACTGCTGATGGTGAACATTTTTCCTATGTTCTTGGCCACTAGCTTTTTTTTTTTTTTTTTTTTTTTAGAAATATCTATTCAAGGAACACCTGGGTGGCTCAGTGGGTTAAAGCCTCTGCCTTTGGCTCAGCTCATGATCTCAGGGTCTGGGGATCTAGCCCCACATGAGGCTCTCTGCTCAGCAGGGAGCCTGCTTCCCTTTCTCTCTGCCTGCCTCTCTGCCTACTTGAGATCTCTGTCAGATAAATAAATAAAATCTTAAAAAAAAAAAAAAGAAATATCTATTCAAGTTTTCTGCCCAGGTTTTACTGAGAGGGTTGGTTTTCTGTTGAGTGGAAGGAGTTCTTTATCTATTTTCGATATGAAACCCCTATCAGACATATGATTTACAAATATCTTACCCCATTCTGTAGGCTGTCCTTTGGCTTTCTTGATAATAGTCTCGATGCACAAGAGATTTTAATATTGATGGAATTCCAATCTCTCTATTTTTCGCAGCTGACGCCAAGATCATGAAGATTTACCTGTTTGTTTCCTTCTAGGAGCTTTTGGTTTTGGTTTGAATTACATACGGTAAATTGTTTTTGAAATACACTGGGTATTTCTTAAGACTGATGAGTCACTGACCTCTACCTCTGAAACCAATAATACATGATATGTTAATTAACTGAACTTAAATAAATGAATGAATAAATGAATAAATAAATAAAACATATATCAAATAGTATTAGTAGTTTTTCACCCAGTTCCCATCACTGTGGCAGAGTGTTCTCCCAGCCCTGCATGTGGCTGTAGCTTCCCTCCTCAAGGTTAGCCAATTCCTGTCCAAAAGACTCAAGCAGCTGCAGTTCAACATCTCTTTATGATGTAAGTGCCCCTGGTCTCAAGCACCAGTGATAAGCAGACTTTGACTCTGAAGATGCATATTGCTGAGTGAAACAAGTCAGGCAGAGAAAGTCAATTATCCTACGGTTTCATGAATTTATGGAACATAAGGAACAGCATGGAGGACATTAGGAGAAGGAAGGGAACAATGAAGAGAGGGTGGAATCAGAAGTGGAGATGTAGCATGAGAGACTGTGGACTCTGGGAAACAGACTGAGGGTTTCAGAGGGGGGGGGATGGGTGAGCCCAGTGATGGGTATTAAGGAGGGCACAGATTGCATGGAGCACCAGGTGTTACACACAAACAATAAATCGTGGAACATGACATCAAAAACTAATGATGTCCTGGGAGGAGTCAAGATGGCGGAGAAGTAGCAAGCTGAGACTGCTTCAGCTAGCCGGAGATCAGCTAGATAGCTTATCTAAAGATTGCAAACACCTGAAAATCCATCGGCAGATCGAAGAGAAGAAGAACAGCAATTCTG